>NC_137456.1:69810147-70410147 GCF_964235325.1 Thermobia domestica
GTTTAGTTGTGGAAAACCACAGTAGGCGATTCCAAAGTCCAGATCGCAAAAGAAGAAAGGAGATAAATAAGTGCGAAAGGGTTCCAGACCATTATCAACGCCAACAAAAACATAACTATAGTAAAATAAACGTTAAGGTCAGTGAAATTAAGGCCATGACTAAATTCAGCGGTAAGTGTGACGAAACCGCAAGCTCGTTCTTAGAAAAATTTGAAGCAGAGTGCGAGATTATGGGTGTAGATCAATCTAAATTTATGAAGTTGTTACCACATCTGTTACTTCCTCCTTGTTCCTTGTGGTTTAAAGCTATTCGCGACCATATAAAATCCTACGAGGAATTTAAACGGGCCTTGTTGGCTAATTACGAAAATGATTTCTTGTTAGCTAACCGTGATGCGATGGTGCGAACTCGACACTATTCACCTCGGGTCGATAAATCTCTTACGGATTTTACAATCAATGCATATAATGAACTTAAACTCGTCAATCCGTTTCAGCCCGAATCCAGAATAATCGCTTCCGTACGCATTTTATTGCCGTATAAATTACAACAGATTCTGTTGTCTGCTCAATGCGTAAACTTCAATCATCTGATAATTTTAGTCCAGAACTTCGAGAATCAATTCCCGAATCCTAATGGGAGTAATCGTAATCCATCGAATCCGATTGCCGTCAGAAACTTGAATATAACTAATGAAAATACCGAAAATCTTCGCAGCGATGAGAGGTCACGTGACAATACTGGCATTGGAATTAGTGAAAGATCTATTATACGTACTGGAACTGGAGCTAATGGAAGATTCAATTCTAGCGGTAGAAATGGAACGAATTATAATAATCCGAGGAATAGTTGGACGAACGGAAGAAACTTTCGTGGAAGACGTAATTACAGTAACAATGTCATGCATACCGGTGTAACTCAAAACAGATGCAATTGGAGATCCCGAGATGGCAGGAACTGTCGGAATAGGACCGAAGTAATAAATGAAACGGGAAATGGATCAAGAGAAAATAACCAAGATTGTGGTGTTCAATGTACTTTGATTGACCCATTTGTTAATCATAATTTAAACTAAAACCCGCTGATATGGTTGGGGTTAATCCCATACCAGCCGAAGGTTCCCACGGTTATTCAACGCAAAATTCGTCTATTAATTTATTTGTGAATAATATTGATGATAAATATAATTTAGATATGAAAAGCTGGAGCAGGTAAACGGCTAAAGCTGGTTAAAATTTCAACCCTGATATGTTAACTAAATTAAATTTGGATAACAATTCTTAATTTATTCTCTCAGATGTTACGAGTTGTGTTGTGAATACTTCATTTGGACTTTATATTTCTGCAACATGTTATGGTGTGATTAATTTATTTTATCTTTGTATTAACTTTGAGTGTTATGTTTACCTTTATTTTACTTTACATGTTCAAAAGAGATTTGATTATGTTAACTTGAAATCTATGACATTGATTTTAAATTGAAGCCTTTAAATGTAATTATTGCCTTCTGATCTTGTTGTTGTTTTGATAAGATGACGATCTTAATTATAAATAATGTTGTTTGTATATGGATGTTATCGTTCAATGTAAAAGAGGAACAACTAACTAGTAACTCTGCGTAAGTCATCAATTAGTTATAATTTTGAATAGACCCATAAATGATATTTGTAATGAATCGACGTTTTATGATACGTAATTAGTAATAAAAGAAAAATGTTATTATAAATGAATTGATATATATATATATATGGAGAAAGAAGAGAAAAGAAAAATATTTATATTGATGTAATAATAATAATTAATACGAGGATTGATGTAATAATAATTAGTACGAGGGCTATTCAAAAAGTGAGTGTTTTGAAAATATCCAGGGTTCTTTCCTTCACTGTAATACTGTTACGGAATTCCCGTTCTGGGCGACATTTACAGCGATATATCCCTATATATCCCTATTATAATTAATCTGTACCTATATTATCAACATTGATCAGAGGCGCAATAATTAAGCATATAGCTTATATATAATTAAAAGAAAGAACGCTGTTATTGACAGGACATGTTGTCATGAGTAAGATTATTAGTTTGTTATTGATAGGACATGTTGTCATGGAAAACATTATTATTGAGAGGATACGTACACAAAACGGTATGGTTGTTATTGATCCATAATATATGTATAAAGGAAAGAATAAATCGACGTTAGTTGGTATGTATAATGATATAGTTCATTGAGATAGATTAACGAATTAGGGCTAGAACTTGAATTAAAAGGAATATTTATCGTTCTAAATGAAGGATTTATTGTAGGGACAAGTAAACCCTTAGATCTTGACCTTCGAGGAAAAATTGGTTATGTTCTGTTGCGAGCTATATAAATTGTTCGAAACACAAAGCTATTTATAATCTCTCTCTTAAATTTTGATTTCTTTAAGCAGGCAAAAATTACATTTTCGAACACATTGCATTCACTAATCACGTTTTCTATGGAATCTTTTTAGAAAAAATTACAACCAACTTTTGTTTTATATTGACATGGTTTACATTACAATAAAACTTTAATTTCCTGTTGCCCTATGGTTATATTAGTAAAATTTCATTCCAAATGCCACAGCAATAACAATGTTCTAAAAAAAAATAATAAGTGGCTTACAGATTACTTATTAATATCATAGAGAGAGGCACTCGGAGTACGTTTTATTTTATTTAATATTTAAACAAATGATAACAATGTGATGATGTGGTGAAAGTGTCAGATGTGACAAGGATTCAGAAGATTATGGGGGGCGCAGATATGTTTTTCGTCTAGGGTACAAAATATCCTAGAGTCGCCCCTGCCTCCTGCTGGTCAAATGGATAGCGCATGCCCGGTAGGGTTCGATTCCCGGTAGGGAAGCATAAAAAAATGAAAGCAATACGGTGGTTCGGATTACACCTTAAATTGTAAGTCCACTTTCATATAGATCAATGCTGAACTATAGTTTATACCTCCGTGCTGAAAAGGGACGCTTAATTTCAACACATAAGCAAACAAATTAAATCCTGCCTGTTGTTGGAAACAAGATGACTCAACGAAACATATTGCCCTCCCTATCATCGACGGTCCATATTCTGTATTCTTAGCATCATCCCTTTCGCGCGACCGAATTGGTGGTGGTGATCGGGGGATCTGAAATTGCAGCTCAACCATAGATGCAGTTCTATTCGGACTCTTAGTTGCAGAAACAGGTCCTTCAAAACGCTGATTGAGTACTGCAATCAGATTTGCTGCATTGGCTTTACAGTCCATTATGACAGGTCTGAAACGTTCGCTGACCCCTCTGGTTTTTCTTCTTTGATGATATCAGTTTTGTATTAAGTCAACATCTAGAACATTGTTCACTATTGCCTCGACACACCTAACACTGCTAGCCTTGAATACATTGGTCCAACTAACCGTGATCTCACAATTTGCCTTCTTTGAAAATCGGAGAGGTTTCCCATTGTCCATCACTAATGTCTAGCTTATATTAACCCGTACAATACCGCCTCTACACTACCCCTCCCCCCAACAAAAAACAGTCGGAGTGCACGAATATTTATTTTTATTAACTCACAAGATTGAAGTTGCAGTACATAGGATTTGATAGGAGTTTCCGAAACAAATAAAAAGCAGTACAGATCCATCTTCCATATCAGGGGCCGCGGTGGCTGTGGTAGAGCGTTCACCTCTGGTGCTTGGGGTCCTGGGTTTGATCCCAGCCCCCGCCAAGTGAACTTTGTGGTGGACAAACACCGTGTGCGTGGGTTTTCTCGGGGTTCTCCCGTTTCCTCCCACTTTCTTCATTCCACCATTTCATTCATTAATCATCATCACCGTCTCCTTTAGCCTAACCGGCATAACCGTGGGACGTAAAACTCAAAGATTTCATTTCCATCTTCCATATCTTCCTAAAATCTCTCAAAAGTTAAAATTTATCTGTCTGAAGTAGTGAATTAAAAGTACAGTACTAATAAACTCTGGTAAGACAATAAAGAGAATCACCTGAAACTAAAGGCTAATGAAGTAAGAAATGCTACATATCCTTTTATCATGGACAATCAATAATGCTGTTGTACAAGTTGCATAGAAGTTAGGGCATCTAATGGATTTTGGACGATACGATACTTTAAAGCTACAGTTTCCTGTGAAGATTTTAACGAATTGACTAACTTAATGAACTCGGCCCACATAATCGATCTAACTCTCTATATACTAAAAAAAAAACAGAACTCAAAAATTCGTTCTTGTTCAAATGTTATCGTGTGGGGTAACGGGCGGATGTTACAATCACCGTTACCCGTTAACATCTTAATGGATTGACTCTATTAACGAATGTGGTTGAGACAGTCGCTCTAGCTATCTATTGCAAAAACAGAATTTAAAAAATTATCTTTCGATCAAGCGTTATCGTGTGGAATATAACGGATGGTTGTTAAAATCACCGTTAAGATGTTAACGGATATACTCCATTGAGAAATCGGTAAAGGTAATCGCGCTAGCTATCTACTGCGAAAACGTAATTCAAAAATTCATTTTCGATAAAATGTTATTGTGTGGAGTAACAGACAGACGGACGTACAAACAGTATAATCTTATAGATTACTGTGTTATCCTGATAAATACGTAATTGAACATCAACAAGTCATAAAAATTGTTACAGAAAAAAGACTATCTGCAGCATATCAGGTTACATGTGACTATGAACCAGGTACACTGAGGAGACGTAAAGGAATATAAACATTATTAAAGAGCTTCTGGCCTAGCAAAATACGTATGTACGGAAAAATTATACATAATTAAACAGATATAGAAGTTTTGCACAACTACAAATAACAGATTAAAAGATGTACTTTCGATTCATACTGCTACGCACAAAGGACATCCTTTGAATATAGATACAGCTAACCTAAATCGGACATGGGATGCTATTCTTAGGAAGATATAACCAAACATTTCAATAACAAAACGGTATGGATCACCGCAATATATTTTTCGTTCCCATATATTAAGTTAAGCCAAGTGATGATGCAACTATTACTGAAACATTTATAAAATATGATTGACATTATAACTTCGAAGAACATCACTACCAAGAATCAACTATTTCTTGTGAATTTTTAATTGAAATGGCATATGCCATATTGAAGAGTTGTCAACGAAATACTTATTTATGAAATAAGAATAAAATCGCCTGGGCAATCGTCTGAAAAAATATCCACTAGGAAGAACCATTCCTTGTGGATACCTTCAGGAGTAGCAGCTTACCACCACATTATTGGGCTGTAAATGAAATATTTATTCATCAAATGTGAATAAAATAGCCTGAGTAGTTTTTGAAAAAACCGTCCGACAAAAAACCTCACCCCAAGATAATTATCTTGTAGATTTTATCGAGAGAAATGACTTACGTCATATTGTACAGTTCTTAATACGATAAAATAAGAAAATCGACTGAGTCCTTTTTAGGGAAGAAAAAACGTCCAAGAACTTACCCCAAGAGTAAATATATTTGTGTTTTTCACTGAAAAAAAAGAGAGAGAAAGAAACTTGTACCATATTATAGGATTACTAATTGCATATCGATTTATGAAATATACACAAAAAAATGTTAAGAGCAGTTTTTGAGAAAATAGCAAATTTTGATATCCTCCATACACTTCCCTTTTTTGGGGGGGTACGAAAAAAATTCGAAAACCCTCTTACAGAATCTTATAAAATTCTTAAGTGTAAGTTTGGGTCTCGATACGTTGAATAGTATTGTTTCTAGTGTATATATCTATCGGAATGGACAGATGAACATATAGATCCAGAAATTCCTTTTTTGGCGTGTAGGGACATGAAAAGTGTAAATCCTTTGAAATCTCCAATTTAAGTTTTTTACGATCACCATACTTGCTTCTCTCCTACCGACATTCGAAAGTAAAAAGTAACATACATTTGTAAATAAATATTTATTAATACAAGTTCTCATACCACAAATCATATTGTAACTGTTGTTCAGTTGGTGGTTTCTGGATTTAACACTGCAAACTACAACTGGAAAAAATACATTTTGATATCATGAACGAAGGGAAGAAGAGAGAAAGAGAGAGGGAGAGAGAGGAGATAGAGAGAGAGAGAAAGAGAGATGCGGGGGAAGGAAAAGGTAGAAATCTCAGGGGCTATTGAGGTTATTAACTATAATTATAATAATCTACTTCGTAATTAAATCGTAGTTAGTATCGTTATTTATGGCTTGTTCTTCTCATTATTTTCTTCAATATTTCCCAAATCTTTAAAAACGCCTTGAAGACGGGAGATTCGTCCACCGAAAATTCAGCACTAATTGCATACAAAAAAATATATGAACTAGGGAAAAGTAATTTCCAACTTTTTTAAGTACATGTACGATCCATTGCGAGATGTTACAAACTTTTATATTTGAGGTGTCACTAAATGACCCACAGGTATTTCAACTTCTGTGCGAAAAGAAGACATAATATTGTATGTAAGAATTCGACTAAAATACATTTTACATGTTTATTTCACATTATTATAACTTAAGATCGACGCAAAATTTAAATATCTTCTGTTATGGCAATTTGTCACTTTCTGCGGTTGTTGACACTCTTCCCTCGCTCAATGCCATGGACTTTCAACTGATGAGTGAAGAGGTTTGATGATTGGCTAAAGTTTCTGCTGCATAGATGACATGCAAATGGCTTCTCTCTAGTATGAACCCTCATATGTTTAACATGGTCAGACTTTTTACGAAAATACCTGGGACAAAACTCACAAATGTAAACATATTTTGTACCATCTCTTCTTTGCCTACTACCCGACATTTCGTAATCATCCGGAAGGTTTACACTTTCCTGTCTATTTATATTTGTTGACTGACTCCAAGAAACAGTGCTCAAATGTGTTGAACTGATCTTACTTTCATCAAGCGCACTGTTTAAACCATACCTGTAAGTAAGAATAATTGGTATAAATGAAATAGTAACTTCATTTATCCAACAACAATCCAACAACACATTTTATAGAAACGAATATTAATATATAAATCTTTCTTAAGTAAAGTAAGAAAATAGCTAAGTATATTTCATCCTCCAATTCTCAAAAACAATAATATGGCACAGCCTCAACTCATTGAAAGGAGTTGTAGAAATCCTTTCCCTCAATGAAAATATCATTCAATTCCGAATAATACTTTCTTTAAGTTTACAATTATGCCCTGTATGTTAGGAGACTTAAGAATCGAACCCAAGACGATGTACTTCAAAGAAAAGCGGACAGCGTGTTAACCAACCCGCTATTGAGTCTACGCAATAAACAAAATATTCTTTAAAAAAGTAATACATTGCTCTGTAGAAGTACAATACACAGGATACGGTAAAGGATCTGAAGGTTTTAAATTAATAACATACTTACTACACAATATTTGCGCATGTCTATTTATTCACATATTGAAGTACATGTGCCATTTAACAGTCATTAAACAAAAATCTTGAAATTGCTCCCCATGCAGCTAAACGATCTGCCCGCCCATTCCTCAGATTTTTGTTATCTTTAATATTTCTTGTGGAATCACCTTAAGTCAAAAGCATACGTGAACAAACTACACGCTCTGGACGAACTTAAAGGGACAATACCGAAGGGAATATTGCAATACTAAAACAAACGTTGGGGTGTTTCAGAGACGTGAAGTGTGCATGGCGAGAAATGGACACCATTCGGATGACGTCATCATCAAAACCTAAGACTTTGTTTTCAAAACTTTACAACTGTCTGTTAAATAACACGGGTACCAGAATTCAACGTGTACAAATGGTGTGTAATAAGTGTATAACTAATGGAAAACCACCAGATTTATTCTTGCCGCATCCTGCATATTTACAGTATCGGTATTAAATATAAGCAAGTAGTTGAACATAAAGCAATGGTGATAAGTGAATGAAGCTTACCATCGTTTTCAGGACCGAGGTTACATCATGAGACTAGACCTACTGTTTAAAATACGATCCATACCACTATTCGCACTCGAGGGATATACTCCTCCCAGAATCGAACTCAGGACCACGCTCACACACAAGTACCGGTATGTGTTTTTAGTCGCCCAGCCACACATGACCAAATAATATGAAGCATTTAATCTATTCCTTTTGTTTACGCGATTATATATTATATACGTAGAAAACGAAAGTTTTAACACATTTTACAGTGTTTTATTTAATTTTCGACCCAATATTTCCCTTCCTTTACACTGGAAGCATCATCTGGGGTTAGACTTCCGAAGGAATATGAAGACCCCATTCACATATTAAACTGTCTTCTTCCTTAGTTAAAAATACTTACGGTTTTATACTCGAGCTGCAAAAGTTATTTTACTAATTTACACACTACATGAAAAATTTATTATTTACGGTCATTACATGAAAAATGTTAACTGTCACTGCAAAGATAGCAATTCTTAGAACTACCACTGCTATTTTTGCAATGGTAGTTCTTTGCATCTGCCAGAAGTATCTTTGAACAAGGAAAACAGTTTGACAACTGTAAGAAAAGAATCCCGATATTTCTTCACAGGTCTAACTCCAGGTGATGTTTCTAGTGTAAAGGAAGGAAAATATTGGGTCAAAAATAAAATAAAACAACCTAAGGTATGTTAAAACTTTTATTTTCTATACAATAGAGAATTGCATAGATCAAAATGTTCTATTCTCTCTATTACTGAAGGCATATAAGACAAGAAAGAAAACCTCTTGCTTGCATTCGAGAACCTACTGACAGAAAAATAAGAATCAGCCTTCCATAATAGTTACCAGACATTTTAAATACTGATCTCTCAACCAATTCGCCAGTCACTGTTCTAGTTATATAGAAGAAGTTATTCAAGTTAAATTTAAACTTCCATCAGTGTTTATATCAATCGTGGCGTGCTTGTGTGTTTATTATCTTTAACGCTCTACGGCCGTTTCTTTTGAATTGTTAGGTGCAGTACTTGCGCTAATAGTTGATAGTACAAGTTTATCGTTCTGCCCGGTTGAAGCAGCTTGTGATGCATGATGCCCTTCCAATCCCACACAATCCACAACATAACTTTTTTTTAGTGTCAGTGTGGACTTTGCCGCAGATTGTGAACTTCTCACTTCGATCACCATCGTTTTCTCACATTCTGTCATAGATTGTCATTTTTTCATCACTTGTGAGTAACTGCTTCAGAAATGGCTCGAGTTCGTTACGTTTCAGTATAGATTCGCGGAAAGGAATTCAATCGAGTAGGCGTTTTTGAGTCAGATCATATAGCATCCAAACTCCGAGCTTCTTGCTACAGTCAGCTTTCTCTAAATGGTTATCACTGTTTAACGATGAATGTTTACGTTATTGTGACTCCTTACATGCCGGTCTTGCTCGACTTTTGACAGAATTTCATCTACTTTAGCTGTGATTGGTCACCTAATGCGAGAAGCATCTTGGACACTGAAATATTAAAAACAAAACCGACTGAACGATATTTTGGCTGTTGCTTTTGATAATGTATGCATTTTTCCCAAAACATAACACAAATTTCTTTACGGGCCAGCTCAGCATTTGCGCCTATATCAAAACAAAATTGTAAAACGTAGCGCAGTTTTGCGGAAAGTTCAATCATCTTTACGGCGCAATACTTGATGACTGATTACAGGAATTCCAACACTTTTTATACACCTACTACCTTCAACTGCCATCTGTCAAATGACATTAGACCTGACCCGCTGCGACTAATATACCCTGTTATTTGGGACACTAACGCCATCTAATGCACAAAAGGATCAATACTTTTTAGACTACCTGATAATAAAAGTTAAAATTGTACTTACAGAATTATCCAAATGTTACACATGTTTCAACGACCCACTGTCATCTTCTTTGTGTGTGTTCTTTTTAATTAAAAATTATGCTGCTTGTAGAACTACATATTCTTAGCTCTTTCCCCCGTTGTAGAGAAAATGTCAATGTTCCTTGAATCACTATTACTAAAATTCCTTGTGAAAAACTAATCCTTGTTCTTACCATTTCTCTCAAAGGACAAACCAACAATTAACTATGTCGTATTAAATCACTCGACAAAAATCTTCATTTTGCTTTTTTTCTTTTTAAACCTATAATTACATTTCACTGGAATTCCAAAATTCAGTTGCTTCAAAATGTCATTAAAATATAGCACTGAATTGCCGTTTTTACCATTTGAATGCTTACTTAAGTAAAATATTAACTTTTATTATTACTTATGTCCTTGTTTATAAATCACTGAAAAATTTGTTCAGAGAACATTGCAGATATTTGTTCATAGGTTTCCTGGAAAACACATAAACAACAATGCACAGAACGTACCAACAATGAAGATGGTGGAGGTTCTGTCATGGTTTCAGAATATTTTTCTAGTGGTAGAGTCAGTGATCTTGGAAAAATGTAAGGAATACTGAGGGTTATGAGAACATCTAACAACATACCATTCGTTCCTTTACGAAACTTGTTAATTAAAGGTTTGTCCAAAGCAAGAGAACAACCCTAAACACGTAAGATAGTAGACAAATGATAAAGAAAATAAAAAGGAACTGCAAAAATAACACGGCTATCCATAAATTTTTATTAGTTGGGAAAAAAAAGATGTAGAGAAGATAAAGTTAATTAACTAAGAACAGCTCTATGAATATTTTCAAGTGTGTTGAAATTAAATACTTCCTAAACACTTAAGAAAACTTCTATCGAAAATACCAACAATTTGTGCTGATGCTTGAGCGTAGTCATGTTATTTTAATCACTGTTTTGTAAACAACTATTAATTTGTGGGAGTTTAACTACACACTTACATTTATTTTATTCCTGTTTATTCCTATTTTGAAACTGATCGAAAACTTTCGAGCGGAATTCTGATGCAATTTCTTTTTCTTGTTTCTTATTAACTTTATCTATTTGTTTGGCTTCTCATTCCACGGTTATGTCCTGTATACTAATAGATTGGACCTCACAGACCTGTGCATTAGAGACAACTGTACTAATCGTGAGTCATCTTATGATTCTTTATGATTACTAGGGGGGCTCGGTAGCTCAGTGGTAGAGCGTTCACCTCTGGTGCTTGGGGTCCCGGGTTCGATCCCAGCCCCCGCCAAGTGAACTTTGTGGTGGACAAACACCGTGCTCGTGGGTTTTCTCGGGGTTCTCCCGTTTCCTCCCACTTTCTTCATTCCACCATTTCACTCATCTCTCATCATCACCGTCTCCTTTAGCCTAACCGGCATAACCGTGGGACGTAAAACTTAAAGATTTTATTTTTTCTTTATGATTACTAGAATAACTTGTTTTAAAACAGTAACATCGGACTACTCTTTTTCCAAGTTCCGACACAGTAAAATTGTCGAAAATTAGAATTATCTCATTTCCCATTTGCTGGATTAAGAGTAGCATTACAATACCCTTCTTTTTATTATTTATTTATTTAATGAGCAAGAAACTTGATAAAAGAGTTTGTTCAGTTTTGAACCATACATACGGTTGTTTAGGTTTATGGAAATGAATTTGAAATTCTTACCTGCGACGCCACCAGAAGTTGTGATACGTGTGCAAGCCTTGGCTGTTAGCTATCGCCCTGTGTCTCAATTTTCACTGAAAGAGAGTGCGTTGAAGCAAAGATCTATTCTGTTCTATTTCTCTTGACGTGAGTGGCTGCCGACAACCCAAGGACGTTCCAAGAACGGGACTCCACACACATTTATTCGGGATTTTACAAGGATTATATGAATTCCCGTTTCACATGCCCTCCGCTCCATGTATGTCACCGCTGCTTCGCCGTATGACTGGACAGCCACTCCTAGTGAATGATAAACCAAGATATGTCGCTGCGATATAGGGATGGAATATAATAGCTCTAAAATGTTGGTCTGACAATAAGCTGCACTAATTTTAGCTTTTTTACTCTATGACGTAAGTTTGCCATTATAGCAGTAACCAAAGAAACCATAAACTGTGGAAGCTTATTATACATTCATGTACAGTACCTAGTCACGACGACCTCTGAAATCACAGGGACAACTGAAGATGGCTCTCTTTTTATTACATTCCTATAAATACATTCATAACTTGTCCGGATTAACTAAAATTATCCCCTTCAAGATAGTATTCGTAAAACTTTCGATTATTCGTCTTCCTGTTCGTGATACGTAAGGGACGGAGCAAATGAACTCAAGCCTTATCTTTTCAGCAGATGTGACTCTTGCGTAATTGTGCGATTTACAGGGAACGTTGTACTTCCCTCGGGGAAATTTGTTTTGAGATGGTGGCTACTCATGTTACAACAAAGAACGCACCTCATCGGGGGTACATCCGAACTTCCGATATCTACGATACTCAATATTGGAGGATCAAGCTCGAGGTGTTCGTTTTATGATTATTCAAATACAAGGTTGATCTCTTTCTTTCATACACGGAAAAACCTTTTGTTATACACTGTTTACTTATTTAGCTATAACCACAACCACTGTCAGAAAAGCCATGACTGTATCGATCCCAAAAGGCCGTACTTCTCAGAGCCAAATTACCCCTCCCCTTCCCATACCCACCCATACATATTATATATATATATATATATATAGTGAAACTGTCCCATATAGGTATAGGTAGAGCGTTAATAAAAAGTGTCCGGAATCGACTCCCACTACCGGTTTTTGTTATAAAAGTTTCACTATACAAGTATTTTTACAAAATACTGTACAAATAATCTCTCTAATATGAAAGGTTAGAAATAGGTAGTCTTTGACGTAAGGTCGCAGACAGGATCTCTACAGAGCCCCGTAGCAGGCTAAGCAGAGGGGTATTAAGGATCCAATGCTCCGTAGCAAGCAAAGGCGGGTTAAGTGGCCAACAGAGACCCGTAGCAGGCTAAGCCAGGAGATAGGATAGGCGTAGTCCCGTAGCAGACTAGAGGCCTGGGTTAGGTTATTCCTAATGTTCCGTGGCAAACAGTAAGAAGGTCACCAGAAAACTGGTACAGAATTGCCGTCGTCCAGCCAATTTATAGGGTTTCTTGGGTGGCGGTGGCGCTGCTGCTCCGTGGTCGTCTGCTGCTCCGAGGGAGGGGCTAGAAGCCGTCGTCTGCAAGTGACTGTAGATCCATATGGTGTGAAATCCTCTAGCCAAACCAAGTGATGGTGTTTGTAAACACTGGCGTGTGGAATTGTTTATACACTACATCACGTGGGACATTACAATATATATATATATATATATATATATATATATATATATGTATGTATATGTATATGTATATACAAAATCATTCTCCCTGCCAATCAATATATTAGCACTTTCAAACTACCCGCAATAACTTCTCGGGTGTGATCACTCGTGTTATTAGCTAGTGCTCGAATTCATTACCATAAACCTAAAACGATTTCTGTAGAATAAGTTTATCACTTTCATTTCATTGTATTATTTACCACATACTTTGTGTCATTTCCTCGAAATAACTTCTGTAGAAAAGTTCGTTATGCAGAGAGCAACAAGAAAGAACATTAGAACACAACAAAGATAGCACAGTGACATCTGTACACTAAACAGTTCATGTTTCATTAAGCTGATCAACGCCCAGGCCAGACCGCTTAAACTAATGACCTGAAATTTTGACAGTGCATACCATTTGTGACATAAAGTACCACTAGGGAAGGATTTTTGGAAATTCCATGAGGAGGGGGGGGGGGAGAATAGGAGTGGCAATTATTATAGCAAAATGTCCTGATCTCCAAATCTCTAAAGAATACAGACATTGAATTTGCTATATGGGTTTCCAATTTAAAATGATTAGATAGACATGTGTTTCACTGTTTTTCGAGATTTTCCTTACAAGAGAGGACAGGATTACCATATCTCAAAATCCTTTTAGGTTTAACTAGGTCCCTTGGTAAACTAAAAGTTAGACTTTTCAAATATAATTAATTAAAGGTGTGTTTTAGAGGCTTTTGATATTTCCCCTATAAGAGAAGAAAAAAGGGTGAACTTTGCGATTGTTAAACTAAGATAAGAGACACAGATCATGTAAGGAATATAAACTTTGTATGGAAACTCTTTATTCAAAACAAGTGGGCATATATGACAGCGTTCCAGAATTCCGCTTTTTTAACAACAGAAGAGGGGCAATTTTAATTTTTTCTCAATATATACAAATGACTTTGAGATGTTTCATCATCAGGGGGGTTCATTTGAAATGAATTTTGAACACAGCACTTGGGCTGACATAGTTTCTTATCAATTCAATGATTGAAATGCGAATTTAAGGGAGGAAAGAGGTTTAAATTTTTCGAAAAGCATAATGCTATAAGCGTATTCTTGCCATGCAAAGAACGGACGCAAGGATTGAAATATGAGGTGTGAAGCTGCAGATCGAACAAATGAGGCAGTCCGGAGGGTGAAATGTTCAGCTAGTCGAACGCTAGTTTTAAAATATAAAAACGAGATTTCTGTTTAAAATATTTCATGCAAAAGAGCCATTCACACGTAACAATTCCCTCTCTGTTTTCAAACATAGACTTCACTAAAAAGTAGAACATGTAATGCTGGTAAACACACGAGAACAGAAAACCATGTTATTTGGCAGGTTTACAGTAGGTTAGATATTTTCGTGAGGCACGCGTGTCCAATTGCTTCGCTATTTAGTTTATGTCATTATAACATCCCGTGTATGTGTCAAACTTTATTCAATTTGCTTGTCTTCTGGATCTGTTTCAGTATCGTCATCATCACTTCAGCAATCGTAAAATAATCCTGGCTGAGATGATTATGCTATACAGAAATCTACCCTACATATTTTGTAGAGTTCTCACAGAGATAAACTTGAATGTTTTAACAACCCCGATGACAAAAACGGTTCTAGTTTTACGATTCGTCACGCAACTGATGTAAAAACAAAATAAAATAGGGTTGAAACACCAAAAATATTTTTTATTAATTTAAGGGATCTAGTAGCACGTCTTAGTTAACAATACGAACCTGAAACATTGTTGTTTCAAATTGTTACGTTAATAGTTCTTACACAAAAAATAAGTCAAGTCTCCGGAAAAGTGTACAAAACGTTTAGAACTTCGAAGAAAATGACGATAAGTTTAGCTACTTTCTGTCAGCTGTAGCTTGGGAAGACCAGCATCAGAAACAAACATACTCAGAAGTTGACACATATGAAGATATGAATCAGAAAGACAGTGAATCTTCATTAGTACCTGTGATTTCTTCTTTCAAAACTGGAGCTGAAATATTGCATCTATGGAAGCAGACATTCACACTAAAGATTATGTATGCGTACAATATTGTAAGTCAACTCAAAGATGTTCACGTCTTTCTACTTCTTGATCGTCGAAGTTGATTGAAAAATGCACTATTTGCTGCTTACAAGATTACAATATCTCTTTCTCTCTCTCTCTCATTATCAATTCTGCAAGAATTTAATTATACTATACTGTTTAAGTATTGTATTACAAATAAGCAGACAGTACAACGGTTCCATATTCAATTATATCTACAGGACTTTCTCTTCTCTCTATTCTCAGTTTACCCAACTTAATCAACAGAAATACAATTACAATCTCTTTCCATAAAATCATAGACAGCTTATACGAAATATACTGAGGAATTTACCCGGGTTATTTAACGCCTAATCACAACATCGAGTTTTCAATATTACACAGACTAATGCCGTAGATGATATAAGTAGCAACTAGTTACCTTCTTTTCCTCTTTTTTTTATGCTTAATAAGAAATTTTTGCAGGACTCAACGGAGACAAATTCAAATATATGTGTAATACTCAAAAACTGGGTAAATAAAATAAATAAAAATAATAATAAATCACAATTTGGAACATGTATTTTTCTTTCTATAAGATACAGTTGTAATATACAATCAGAGTTTTTATATTGAATAGTTCCATATGATTGATGTATATAAAAATTCATTTGTTATTCCCTTAGTAAATACTGCTGCTCAACAAATTTTAAGAATATAAAACAATCAACCGACCATTTTCAAATTATTATTACATGATTAAGAAAAAACATTAAGTAGGGTAGTTCGGTTAAGCGCTCAAGATTTTATATGCATCAGTGCAATTGCATATAAGGCATTTATTAGTAATGTATTTTTCCCTGAATTATTCAATGATGATATAAAAGGTAAACATGAACCCAAGTTGTTGAGTAGCAATATATTTTGGATGTATTCCATTTGCAAAACAGAACAAACGTTACAAGTCTAAAATACTGAAAGCTAATTTAAACATTGCATCGATAATACATTCATCTTAACTGAAATTTATCGGATTCTCTTACATTTTCCTGTTGTGATAATTAGGTACACTAACCATCAGAAATTACACTTAAAAAAAAAAAAAAAAAAAAAAAAAAAAAAAGATATATTGGAAAAATAAGCGTTTTTGTGGCACATAAGTACCGCACACAATATAACCTTCCTTTTCTGCCCCTCACAGAGTTAAGTCATACAAAATTAGGAACGAAAAACACACTTCATCTCTGAAAACAGGTCATGAAAAAAATTATTTTGTTGGTGTTTCTTTCCCTAGTAATACGACATGGTACGCCACACCAGTACCTATTTAGTTATGATCTTAATCTACGAAAATAAGTAACTTTAAGAACAGAAACATGATTCATGAATAGTGACTCTGTGCAGAGTAAGACTGGCTACTAGTTGGCCCTGAATTCTCAATCCTACCCGTACCCACCATTACCCAAACTGTCCACTGTTTCCCCACAATAGAAACACTATTATCTTAGATAAAGCACACTATTCTTTAGTAGTCACACCGTACATTATACCATAAAGATCATAATACAAAATCAGGGTAAATGTTATGTAACGCTCAAAGAGTTTGATGTATAACAGTGTGTCACCTTGACTGTTCACAAGAATATTAGTTGTCGCACACGTTTTTTTACATTTTTCTTCTCCTCCCTTTATTAAAATTTTCATTTGGCCCCATTTAGATTTGGCCCCTGTCTGGATGGTGATTGCCGCCTAGCCACCTGGGCCAGTCTGGACCTGACTCTGTGATATTTATATTTACAGAAAATGGAAATTAACACGCCTGAGTCTTTAGTACAATGACGTTTTTTTTTTTTTAGTTTAGCGTCCCACGGTTATGTCCTTTAGACGAAACGAAATGGATGGTTAATGAAAGTGAATGATTACGAAATTAATTTTTTGTGCTCTCCCATCGCGAATCAAACCCTGGATCACGTGGACCAAAAGCATACGCGTTAGCCAAATGACCAACGGAGAGGGCATTGGCATTCAACCTTATTAACTTCAATTTAAAATATTATTTAGGAAGGTGTTCGCGAGATTCCAACCACAGTAAAGTCTTAATTACAATTGTCTGGAGTATAATGTTTCCTTAGCCGCAGTTTATAATGGAATTCGAACCATTAGTACTTTCATTGGAAATAGAACTCAGGACTCAACTACCATAACCTATTAATTTAACAGCATAAACTTGGTCGCACATCTATGAAAATATGTCAATATAGCCTTGTTCTTTATTCCTATGTGAATTAACTATTTGTTTAAGCGAGTCATTTTCTGTAGACCCAATGGTGACAGTTAGAAAGTTTTTACTGTAACCGAACTCAAACGGGTTTTAAAAACGATATGTTTTACAGCAACAACAACTGTCGGGAATATTTGATACTATATGTTACATACTTGATTTAAACATAACTGTGCTGGTTAACGAAATTATTTTTGATATGTCTATCCGATTGTTTATTATTTATTTAGTATTATTACTATTTTTAAATACATATTCCACAAGTTAAAAGGCTTTCACTTCGAATGAACAATATAATGTTTATTAAGGTTGCCTTTTTCAGCAAATCCCTTCTGGCAAATTTTGCAAACAAATGGTTTCTCTCCAGTATGGATTCTTATATGACCCACGAGATGACAGTTTTGGATAAACCTTTTAAAGCAAAACGGACACACGTATTTTCTAAACTTCGAATTAGTGTTCCTCACAATTTGATCATTTCTGTAACGGTTCCATTTGGAATGTTTAATCTTGATCACTGGAAATGTGTCACAGTATTCAACAAGTTGAGAATTCAACTCCGAATTTTCAACAATATCTGATGATATTACATAGTTGTCAGTCATGGATTCCAAGTTACGTCTTGCAAACCTGCAAACAAAAATAATTTGTGTGAAAAATAGTCAATATAATAAACTGTAACAAAAACTAAATTAATAATTATATATGCATAAACGCAATTCAACTAACCTTTTAAAGGAATGGTGTGTTTAAATACGATTGCAACACTACACAACCAAATAAAATCTTTCAATTACTTACAAAAAGTAAAACATATACTACTTTGCTTAGTACCTAAGTCCCTCATAGTCTTTAAGAAGAGAACTTTTGCGGAATTGGCAATTATTACTATAACGTTTCTTTACGTTCTAGGATTTCTTTAACTCTATGTATGCTCTAGAAATGTACAAATTATAGGTTTAATGATTCAGTTTCGAATGCTACTTGGGTACAGCTAACTTCTCTTAACACACTAAATTTATATTTCTGACTTCAATTAACACCGTAGAATCAAACACATAAAACATTATAAAGATCTCATTGGCTTAACAATGTATGCTTTCAATATATATTTATACACCTTAATCTGTAATTTCATTCCCATGTCTCCGATTTCTTTTTCTTTTTCTTTTTTTTTTTTTTTTAATTCATTATCAACATGTTTTATCCATATGTTATGATACGATAGCGTACGTTCAAGAAAGTAGAGAAACAAATCTACGCCAAGATATGCTGATACTGCATCTGAAACTATATTAACTGCATCAAATATTTGTGCAAACTTAAATTTTCAATTTAATTACAACATGCGTAGTTTTCTGCTCAAAGCTAGCATATTTGTAATTCCTGGGTACTTCAATGTATGAAACTTATTATAGGGTTACAAAAAAATAATAAAAAGAAACGATGGTTCCACATAAGCATGTTTCCTACTTAATAACTTACCATGATTTGAAATTAGTTCGACCACCTTGGATGCACAGAAAGCGTGACAAGCAAAGTTCGAGTCACCTTGAAGCTTCGATTGTTCACCGCTATCAAACCATGTACAAATGTGATTCTTCAATGCAGGTACAATACGTCCAAACTTTATTTTCTGTCTTCCTAGATCCAGTTCAAATCAAATGTCTAGAATCCGGGATGATCACTTCGCATGACAATTAGATTTACAACACTATATCTTACTTCTGACGAACAGCACGTTTTGCTATGCACTGTTTTCACGTAACCCATCAGGAAAAACATGTGTTCCTTTTGAATCTGTACTGCGGACTAACCTTTGACATACAAATCACCCATCTTATTTCACACCGATTTTTTCGAAAGTGATGCCAGTACGAATACCAAATAAGTAGTTATTACCAGTCAGAATTAGAAAAGTGTTAGCAAATTGAAATAGTAAACCATCACGAAATATCGATCAATATTTGAAAGATTTTTTCACGATCTTCTTTCTTCAGTTTCTTCCTCGTAAATGCAGAAAATCTAACAATCTTTCTTTCCAGCTTTACAAACAAGCCAAAATATGTAAGGAACCAGTTTGGTAATCGTTACAAGTAGTTAAGTAGTTTATCTTTAAGCGAAAGATAACACATCATCTCCCAAAACATCTTCCGTTTTGTTCACTTAATTTACTGATTTTCTAATTCTGTTAATCTTTATTATCATTTATTCCAGTTATATTACATTTACTTTATTTAAATTTTATCGATCAATGATTTAAAAATATTGCAAATATGCTATTTAATTAATCTAAATTTTGATGTCAGGGCAGAAATTTGCATGCCAAACGATGTCTGGGACGCATATATTTTAACCACTCTCGACCCTAGCCATAGGAGCTAAATACACGGTTCTCATTGGTTGGAGTTATCCGTTTCTCGCCACGCAGCATAAATATAGCACAAATCAAACGCTAGTTGCTGTCGGTCCTCGTAGCCAAGCATGTTAGCGAGCGGGCTAGTAGTGAAAATCACTTTTGGCGTGAGTTCAAACTCGACCCAAAGAAAGTTTTATTTTTTTTTTTTTTAAATCATAACACTTTTTTCATTAAAGTAAGATGAAAATAATACTCATTTGTCCCTGTACGTAATGTATGATGCATAAATTGTGTTTTTTCCACCATCCTAGAGATTTCTGACAGCTCTTATAAACAATGACGTTATAAACCAACAGGAGAGTAAGAAGTGGAGTCCTCGCGAAGAGAAGGGTTCAGGGGGTAGTGAGGAGTTGAGAGAGGCGGGAGGCGCCGGAAGAACCAGGAGGGAGAAAGGTAGGTATACGCTTCCTTGTCTTTAAAACTTAACAAAACAAAACAAAACAAAAAAAGCGAGCGAAGGGGGTTAGAAAGCCCGCAGGGCTCGTTTTATTCCACATTTGCCCCCATGATAATACCACGTGACATTACGTCACACTCGGGTAGTGCAACCTCGATGTAAATCTAACCTCACTCGCTTCCTTGTGACCAACTTTAAAACAGCTGGTTAGAGTAGCGTCTGGGACCTAACTTCTTCCTTCTCAAACAAAACAAACAAACAAAAAAACCTTGTTTTCAAAACTAGATTATTAGGGCAACCAACTTATGCTTTATACAGCAGTATATTATGCTTTATTTTTCCTTACATTATGCTTTATTATGCTTTTTCCTGAATTATGCCTTAATATGCTGTTCCCTGAAATTATACTTCATTTTTAAGCATTTCTGTTAAAAATGTATATGAAACTATTAATTTTTCCCATTAAAATTACATCAATAAACACTACATTTTGTATAGTTTTCCTTAAGCGATGTTTTCAAGAAGAAACATTTAGCTGCACAGTCGACTTCTCATATTTAATGAATTCAGAACAAAGAGTACAAGGTAAATTACTGCCTTGTATTTGAAATGGTCAGCTGAGAATTCTCTTATTCTCTGAGATTGCATAAACTCTTGATTTTGGAATCTTGGAATAAGCACAACCAGTCTTGCCTGTCTTTTAACACAAAGTGAGAAAACAAAATAATCCTTCTGAGCGGAAGGTGCGAAGAGAGAAGGAATTCGAACTTTCCATTGTTACGCGTGAAGACAATTGGTAGTTGATATCCATTGTTTGCGACATTGATAACAGCCTTTCTTGATCATTTTTTCTTTGGCACAAAATATATTAACATATTTTTCTTTGATGTACACATATACAGGTTCTGGAATAAAAAGCATTAAGCATTATGCTTTATGCTTTATTTCTGTAAATTATGCTTTATTATGCTTATAAAATTAGCAAATTTGGATATGTAAAGTAGTCAAAACCACAGATATGGTACCAACCATAGCTGAAAAATCCCATTATGCTTTTACTTCCTTTTCTTCTTTATGGTTGACCTATAGATTATTTTGTAAAACAGTAATTCATATTAATTATCTCACATCGTAATATAAAGCGAAAAAAGGTTGAAATTACATTTAACAAGAATTCCAAGGGATTAATTTTCAGTGAATATTAGTATTTGTTTGTAAACTAGAGTATTGTAGTCTAAAATGTCACAATAAATAACCAGGCTAAAGTCCTTCTGCCTTCGATGTTTCAAAACTAAAATGAAACACTGAAATTGATGTGACAATCTGAATATACAATTAAGTATAAATTGTAGTCTGTTGTGTTTTGTGGTTCTAGCTTTATGAGTTTGATGCCAGAGGTCGCAATTATCAATCCGATATTAATAAATGAGCTACACGACACTATCTTACCTGACTTGATAATGTTATGACTATGAAATGAAATGCTCTATTAATTTGTTTATACTGAAAAATAAACACACTGCTGAACAAGACTGCACTTATTTAATATAAAAACACATTTACACGTGACGTTTCGATCTTCTAGCCAAGATCCTCATCAGACGTCATCAGACATCAGAGAGTGTGCGTCTGATGAGGATTTTGGCTAGATCGAAACGTCACGAGTAAATGTGTTTTTATATTAAATAAGTGCAGTCTTGTTCAGCAGTGTGTTTATTTTTCTGATTTTATTTGCAAGACGTTGACTATGATTGTGTGTCAGCTTGTTTATACTGCTGTTACAATACAAAGTAATATTTTCTTATTCAGAATAATGTATTCCTGCACGCTGTTGACTTAAAAGGGAGCAAGATGTCCAAGTTTTATAAAGCAGGAAAATGAATGCTCAATAATGGTTTCGAAACTGGATTGATACGTTATTTTTTAGCAGAGTCATCGCTATTAATATTTCGTCTAAGTAGTGGGATCTCGTCCGTACGTATTCTGAGTTTGCGTCATCAATGAAGTCCGGTGTAAACACGCAATGAAACAAAGAATCTAGCAGTTTTGCACGGATCCAGCGTTACTAGTATACCACCCAACATCTTAAAACGACTTCTGTTTGAACATTTTTGCATATGAGGACGTTATGAGATAAAAGGACGCGCTTATCTAGTGTCATAGCCAAAAGGGGGAGTTATAAGTATATATCTTTCTTGTATATATAAATACATTTTGTCAGACTACGACTCGTAGTTCTTTAGACTTCTAAACTATGCTATGCATTAGTGTCGGAAATCTTATAGAACAGCTATGTTCATCCGTCCGTTTGTCTGTTGACAGTACCGGAGCAAAAACGGTAAGACACAAGAAGGGTTGTCTGCAATCGATTCAACGTCTCCAGAATAGATTCCAGCCTTTCCGTTGACCTCTTACTAAACTGGACATGGCTGAAACTAGTCAGCTTTCGTCGTATAACAAAAACTATACTATTTGCCGTAGAATGTTTGATACTTTCCCACTGGGAATGAAACCCGGGACCGTGTGCACAAAAAGTTCACGTACTAGTCATTATAACAGCGTGGAGGATACAGTCTTAATGTAGTATTCTACATTGATAATTTGAAACAGGTTGTTAGCACATACTACTAACAATTTTCCTCTCTCTTCCCTTCTTGATATCTGCACTTACAACAAAACTGTCCTATCACACCCAGAATTTTGAATAACCTTGTATTCCATGAATAAGACTAACTGGCCTACAATATATAGTAATTTATATATATATATCCAATATTTATTCTTCAGTAGCGGAAACCTTGACTGAGATATTTTATGGTCTGTCTTACAAATGAAGAAATTATAATTCAATTAAACACAAAGGGGTTTTCTTCACAGTTGAGAGGCTTAAGATCTTTCAACTACAAGAAAGTAACAATTATATTGGAAAAATGTAATAATCGATATATAAATTTCTGTATATTTATTACTTAGCCTTCATGATTTACAAAACTATATATATCATATATTACTACACACTTTTCTTTAAAATTATTATTTCTGGAATGTATTACTTGACGAACACTAATAGGAAAGAACAATACTATATAAAAAAATGAAAAGAAACATAGTTACAAACACTTATGGTATTATGAAAAATGGAATGAATTTTTATTCTTCTGAAATACGCCTATACAACCAAAACTGTCACTGATATAAAAACATTCAATAATTATAACATATTCTCAAAGTAACGAATATTCAACGTGTTAGAACTGCTCCACTCCAGAATTAATGAATCCTTGTATCACATGTAATCGATTTTCGTAACTTTATATTGAGCATGTGCAACGATATGATCAGTTCTTCTTTTCTCGGCATCTAAACCATCTCAAATGTCTTTTTATTATTATTATTATTATTATTATTATTATTATTATTATTATTATTATTATTATTAAGAGAGAGAGAGCGAGAGTCCCGAAAACATTTAATTTGGATCAGAAGCACTTTGTTTATGTTGCTCCAACTTTAGCATCAAGGTATTTGAAAGATGGATAACATTTCAAATACTAACATCATTATTACCGTTATTTCGGAACGTAAAAACACTTTTTTTCCTGCTGACTAGTTCGAATTGGATTATATAGTGTTGGTTCTTCTTAATTATTGCTCTTATTACTATTACTATTTTTAAAAATGCAACGAAGCAAAACAAGAAATAAAAACGCAGTTTTAAAAGCTAGTAGATATCTATTCATAGTTGAAATACGACTACATTTACCAGAGCAATTAAGGTGACTCTTTAGAAAATCTCTAAAAACAAAAATATCTAAGCTTCAGACATATTACAATATCGAGGTTGTATGGTTGTATGATAGCACTCAGAATATATATATATAAAGGTGTAACAGAAAGGTACGGCAAATTTCAGGAATAGATTCCTTGTGAATAGACGAGTAAAAAAGTTAATATGACCTGATCTTGGGAAATGCATCGTTATAAAGTTACGGTTATTGAGCCACCTGATGGTGTGAAATAGTCACATTCTGGTCGCCCCTCAATGTGACTCAATTTAAACATCAATAGTTCAGTCTCTAATTAAGTTAGGAAGATAATTTTGGTATCATTGTGTTCCTGAAGAACGAAGCTTTTCGCCGATATGCATTTTATGTGAGGGGCACTACTGCGGACGGGGGAGGATAAAGTATGTACTTTTCGTTGTTTTTTTCATCAGAAATTTGGGGATGGCATTCCTTCCCCCTTGGGGGTACACTCATAAAAATTGATATGTGAAGCAATGAAGTAGTTTACGATATAGTAATGCCCTGTATGTTTATTTGTTGCGTAGAAGTCTTAATATGGAGCCGCCCTGAAAATAAATGTAATTTTCAAATTGAGACTCAAAACATTGGCCAACTTTGCCAATCTCTCCCCTCCCCCCATATAAGCAACAAACACATACTGGCTATTACCATATAGTGGACTGTCTCATTGCTTCATATAGCAATTTTTAAGTGTAGTCCCAAGAAAAAAAGCAGAGCGTTCACCTCTGGTGCATGGGGCCCGGGGTTCAAACTCTGCTCCCGGCAAGTGAACTTTATGGTGGACAAACATCGTGTACGTGGGTTTCCTCGGGGTTCTCCCGTTTCCTCCCACTTTCTTAATTCCACCATTCCATTCATTTCTCATTATCACCGTCTCCTTTAGCCTAACCAGCATAACCGTAGGACGTAAAACTCAAAAATTTCATTTCATTCTTTCCCAAGGGGAAAGGAATGCCATTTATCAAAATCATGATGTAAAAAACGAAAAAGCACATACTCTATCCCCTATCCGCCGTGGTATCCTTCACATTCACAAAATGCATTCGGCGGAAAGCTTCGCCCTTCAGGAACACACTGATACCAAAATTTTCTTCCTAGCCTAATTAGGAGCTGAGTTATTGAGGTTTAAATTGAGTCACATTGATGAACGACCAAAATGTGACTATTTCACACCATCAGGCGGCTCAATGGCTGTAACTCTGTAACGATGCATTTCCCAGCATATGGTCATATGAACTCTTTTGCTTGTCTACCCATAAGGAATCTACCCTTGAAATTTTGCCGTAACTTTTTGCTACACCCGATATATATATATATATATATTATTCAGTCAATAGCGTAAGTGCAAATGTAGTCCATATACGTACTGCTCTTCTATCAATTCGAGTAGACTTTTGTTTGACGTACAGAGAACGTAAATTATCGATTAAATACAATTTGTTCCAACAATATGTTGAGGAACAAAGGTAATATGTAAACATACCAGTTAATTGCAATGAAGACTACAAAAGAAGATTATATTGCTGATTTGTTGTTACTATGCCTGTTTGTTACCTGATTCAAGTTATGGCAAAGGTATACGTGGAAAATTAACCCTAAAAAATTTACTTGGAAGTCTTTATTACGGAAAACAATATGACAGTAATGTAAAGATTACTGTGTTGTGTAGTAGTTTAAAACGAGAGAGAAGTATGATATACAAAGATTGGCTAATTTGGCTTTGTTATTCTGGCTAGTACCAGATGGATAGCTGAATTTATAGTACTGTTTCCTCCCCCGTACATTTTTTTTTACACAACTACAGGTTCTTGAGGCGAACAGGTATATGAGAGTAGTATGCACTTTCGCAAATAAAGTATATTCATTTTAAAATATTTACGCTAAATTTTTATACAAGGAGAAATACTCGAAAAAATACAGTCAAAAGGAGCTCTGATTTTATTTTCTATCTTTGTTGATGAATTTCACGAAAATGACCTTCACTTATCTTCTCTCCTCTTTTTTAGTTGTAAAATATAACCCCAATTATCTGGATGAGTTCGGATCCAATCCAGATATGCAGAAATTCGAATAATCGGGTCAATCAATCAACCTATCATACATATATTAATTGACTAAAAAGATTATTTTATGAAATAAAAATTTCTATAAAAGGAAGCCTAACACTCAACACTATATGCTTTCCATTTAAAAATTCAGATACAATTTCTAAAATACAACAGAATTTTCTGCATTTTCTTGAATATGAGAATAAAGAAATACAGTCTTTGAAACTGGTGAAATGCCAACTTAAAATTATGCAAATATAGACTTCGAAAATTCTAGTTAAACATCAATGTTAACGTTGATTTAAATAGAAATTTAAACGAAATTATATTTTTGCGAACAAATACATACAGTTTCCATTTTAATAGTTTATCTTTTCAAAATGTATTGTATTATTATTATTATTATTAATTTATTTGCTGAACACCGATCCAGATGACTGGAGTTCGGAAAATGGAGTTATACTGGTAACTACTTTACACACATTCGTGCTGTTGAATAACTTAATACTAACGCAAAACTGGAAACGATCGCTAAACTTTCATTACTGTTGGACTTCATGTTTTTTTTCTTTTCCCTTATGTCAGTTTTTTTAAACTTGTTTATACATTATTAGATTATAAGTTTAAAATTTTCTTCAACACACATATAAGATTACTTAACTTTTACAACTGACTTCGATTCTGCACACCACATTAAACATATTCAATCACTGGTACCATTTTTCATCAACAGAATCTTCGACATTATATAGTGTTTCCAATTACAGTTCAAACATTCTGATCCACTTTACTAAAACCTTAACGCGCTACATCAAGAGCAATAACAAAAGGAAATAAAAGATAGCTAAAAGTATATGTGTTCCAAACACAGTGAGTAATTTCCTGAAATTGGGAAATAATGTTTCCAAAAGAAACATTACAGGTGCCGGCTCACATAATGCCCATAAAGATGGTGTTTGCGACGAAAACTCTTATTACACGAACGACAGGTAAACTGTTTCTCTCCATTATGTATAGTATTTACATGAAGATTGAGATTACTCTTGTTACCAAAAGACTTCTTACAAATATCACATACATATGGTTTTTCTCCTGTATGAATTCGTTGGTGACTACTCAGATTACTTCTAGTTTTGAAACCCTTCGAACATATCTCACACGTATACTTAGTACGTTGATTTGAACTTCTACGAACTGATTCAACAGAAGGTGGAATTCCAGTTATAGTATTATATCCTACAGTAACCACTCTCCTATACATATTACATGTATCACTTGTAGTTCTTCCGCGGTGCGAAACATGATCTGTAGTATCACTCATACTGTTATCAATTACTAAACTTGTCTCGTTGCGTGTATCGTGAGAATACTGCCGAGCTGATTGCAGCGACGTAGCACAATGATTTGACTTCGAAGACTTTGGTCCATACCTGCGAATAAGATCATTTATAAATATATAAAAGATCCAGAGTTGAATGAAAATAATCGTGCAGTGCAATTCTATTTGGCAAACGTTAAGAATTCTGTATTTAAGCGAAATCAGTATTAAAAAACTCTGCTATATTTGGTGAAGTCCAATTGTTCTGGGATGTTTGATGAAAAACGGAGATAATATAGGTTTCATTATCTTAAACTGTGACTGTACATATATTACGTTACGTTATACTCGTTTTTAGCATGTTTAGCATGTATTTAAAGATACATTTACTCTTCGAATATTATCACCAATAGACGTCACAGTAACAAAGAAGAAAGACACGAAGATTGAACTATTGCCCTTGTATAAAATTAGTTTACCAGGAAATTTAATTTGGCAAATTAATCCCTGCTTATTTACTTCATCACATTTATTGTACAATAACATCAGAAAACTTTTCTGACTGATTAACTCAGTAAATTA
This sequence comes from Thermobia domestica, assembly GCF_964235325.1. Taxonomy (NCBI): domain Eukaryota; kingdom Metazoa; phylum Arthropoda; class Insecta; order Zygentoma; family Lepismatidae; genus Thermobia; species Thermobia domestica. The sequence goes on from NC_137456.1 coordinate 69,838,309, forward strand.
ATTTACAGAAATGATATACATTTTAAACAATATACTAAAAACTTTGATTTGACAACGTGAAACCATCAACACAGAATGCTACTATTGTATACACTCCCATCTGCAAGCAGCCATTAGAAAAAAAGAATCGGGGTATTCGGGATGTTGACCATGTTTTCCTTCATGACAACGCAAAACCTCACATGGCGAAAACAATTGCCAAACTTCACTCTTGGAGATGTGAGATTATGGAGCTATCCCGCACAGTCCAGATTTTGCCCCTAGTGATTACCGTGTTTTTGGTACATTGACCCAAGTCCTGGCAGGGAAAGTTCACGAATGACAACGAAGTGCATAATGTTGTGATTTGCATTCTGGTACTAAATCAGTAGCCGCAGAGACTTTTCAATTTTCCCTCGTAACAGCAACAAATAAAATATAACTATTTACTACAGGGCATAAATCAAAATATCACATGTGTATAGATTCATGGTCATTACATTCAACATTTCATGCTCAAGCGAGAGATTTAGATATTCTTCCCTTTAGATTTTTATATACTACGTGATTAGGGCAGTACGAAATTATATACGATGACGCTAACAAGTAAGGTTTCCAGGTGATATACGCCGATTTTAATCAAACTTCACAGGTTTGTAGAACAGCAAAAAATTAGCGACACCTATTTTTTATAGCGGCCCATATGCATATTTAGGCGGTATAATAGGGCTGTCAAATTGGGACAACAAAGCATACTTTAGGTAATAGCGCGAAAACGAGAAGAGATAGCCAAACGTTGTAAAGGAGCAAGTTGTCATGACACGATAAGCATTTCAATAACACATAGCGCTTCCACGGGATAACACACAACATCTGCAAATGGAGACCAATCAGGGATGAAAAGCAGTCACAGAGCTCTATCTATTACGCGGAATCCAAATAACGTAGGTAAGAATAAAGAATGATAAACAATAAGTGATACGTGTTTTTTCGTTTTTGCAAGATAAGACAAAAAACGTAAATAGATGCATCGTTATCTCAATGTCGAAAGATTGGATGCATCGTTATTTCTTCATTCCTCCTTTCAAATTCCGTTTTACAACTGTTTGTCCACGGTTTACTGCAAATATAACAAAACATCATAAAATGTTAAGTATGGTAAGCACTTGTAAATTAAATAAACTGTCAAGATAAAAGAGATTCAGTCTAGTGACCCCCTTGAACGATGTTCTAAAACTTGTAGAATAAAATAATTATAAAATTTTAAACAAATATATCAAGGTTTTATGCAAGTGCTCCGAAGCGAATGGGGAGAATTTTGTATCCCCGACTACCAATAAACGTAAGATAACATTCCCGATAACTTATTCTAAACACATTATTGATGTTGAACTATGCTACCTAAGTTACCCATTTTATATATTCATTACATCACAACGTAACTGCATCTAAATGCAATATTTTAACACTTACTAATTTTATGTTTAAGTTGTGTAAAAACAACTCAGTAACATCGTTCCTAATGGATTAGCCACAAAGTCTAGTTACGCGTACTGAATATTTAGCATCATTCTAGTTTATTAATCAATATATAAATCAAAGCCTCACTATTCATTTTCCTTATTTATGTACCAAAAACAAACGAATTTTTACTGTTAGTAAGCAGTCATTTGCATTCATAGTCATCCGTCTCCCTTAGCCTAAAGGGCATAATCGCGGGATGTTAAACTGTGGATTTCATTTCATTTCATTTATGGCCGTCATTATGCCGTGCCGTGAGAAGGGGGAGAGCGGGGCGACGAAGTAAGGGGTGCAAAATTCGGGAAAGAGAAAAATGTTACTCATGTAAGAAAAATGCATGTGCACATATATAAAATAAAAGAAAAAAGTAATAAAAAGCGCTAAAAATCAAGGAAAAGCAGGGTTTATTTTTGAAAATTTTCTTACGCTTCGCGTAATAGTAAACCTCACCTAAAAACATTAGAAAATTAACGACAATCGTCTTTGCACTTACAACGATAAAACAAAATGCTAAACACCAATAATGTAGTGCACGCACCTAATGTCAAGCGATCAAAATTATCCGTTATAAGGACAGTTCAAAAGAACAGAGGATGTGGAAATATTGAGTTTCCAGCAAGCAAAAATAAAGTGTTCGTGATCAAGACCTCCGTGAGAGTCAAAATACTGAATATACAGTATTTAACTAATAAAAGGAAGAGATACAAGGATGCAAAGGTAAGTGCATTGCTCTATATTACGATGAACTCTATAGCGTCTATTAATAATTAGGAATTAAACCATGTATGTAAATTAAATATATACGTTTGTTTCGAATCGAAAAACATTTCATAAAATAAAACATGAATAATATATTATCGAAAAAGAAAGAAAGATGGAACTATTACGGGAATCAAATATACAAAACACCTTTTAACAGTCTACTTATCACAGTTCCATGGTGAAAACAAAATCACGTCACACATTGTAAATCAACTTACGTTTAAGTTCATTTTTGCTTTTCACTTATCTTAACTTCTTCATTTGGAATGCTGCAACTTCGCAAGGTTTCTGATGTTCTTCAAAGAATTCTTCACAGGTCTTCATTTATTTGCATATACGGCATCTATTGCAAGCACACATTTGAGCATACGTGATTTTTACTGTAGTACAAGAACTTTTCTTTCTGATACAGGATGTACCACTCGTTAGAGGGCCCGGAAAAATTGTTATAAAAATCTTAATAAAAGTGGGTATGAAACCAACTTTGTATATGGGCGTAACCATCTAGATTTCACGTAATTCGTCGACATGGTAGCATTGTAAATCTGTGAAATGTGGCAACAATGAGATTCCGCGAGCTGTATGTGTGTTTCGTATTTCAGTGTAGCCTGGCTTATTGTTCGTGTATTGATATTCTGTGGAAGAGCGCGTTTCTTGTGAAACAGTATTGGGTAAGTGGTTCCTTTAAGACATGTCAGCAAATGTAAACTCACAAAACATACGTTTATGGAGTAGTGACAACCAGTATGCAGTCGTTGAGGAGCCCTTGATTCGCAGAAGGTAGGCGTGTTCTATGCTTTATCACAGCAGTGCATCAGTTTTTTTAACTGTCACTGGTGAAGTGTATTAGGTATTGTTCCATGAATTTGTGAACCAGTTGGATGACGAGGAACTGATACTTGGCTGGTACCAGCAAGACATGCCACACGTCAGAAGCAGGTATGGCTGCGTTGCAATCATTTTTCCTTGACAGAGTGATTTCCAAAGGATTATGACCCCCAAGGTCATATGACTTTACGTCTGACTTTTTTCTGTAGGGTCACCTTAATAGTAACATGTACAAGAACAAACCACGCACCACCGACGAGTTACATGAGAACAATCACTGTGAAATCCAGGCAGTCACGCTCAATACTCTGGCAGCAACATTCACGAATATGCAGCGCCGTGTTGAACTGTGTATGCAAGTGGGGGGAAGTCACTTCCAGGACCTTCTGTAATGTAACTTCATTTTTAAACCACAAAGGTAACTTCATTTCTCGGGATCTCTTACGAGTGGGACACCCTGTATTTTCAAGTAATCATCCCCGACACAACAACTACTGCATATAAGTTGGTTACCTTAGGAAAGTTACAATCTCGCAATAGTGCCTTGCTCAGCTTCACTTTATTTTATTTTAAGACATATTTCAAATGTCAACCCAGTGGACTTGCCAACCTTTGCATCACAAGACTGAATGTTCTACTATCAGTAAGAGCAATCTTGGACTTTTTTGTATGTTTGTTAGTAAATCATAATTCAGATATACTTAAAGTTTTGTTTCGTTGCTTATACTCTTCACTCGGACATATAATCGACATTTGTAATTCATGAATTAAAAACAAAATCCTCAAACCCTTAGAATTACAGACAAGCAAATATGGATTAACAATCGAACTCAAAAAGTTAGCACGATCGATATGTGTACATACATAAACATATATATGTATTGCTTAATGTATATATACACATCAGCTCCCTCTGACGTATAGGAAACGTCAAGTTAGAGGAAACTAATTCAAACTGATTTAATTACTTTTCTACGTTATTAAAGAAAGAAACATTATGGAATGATGCGCAATTTTGCTGGTGACAGTACTTATATTAAGATATACGCGAATTTTATCTAGGGTCTGATGAAATTACAGTACCTCAGCAGGGGGTTCTCAACCTTTCCACAGGCGTATCACCAAAGCATATTAATTATTGATACCACCATAAACCGTATGTACTACCAAAAGCGGCTCATGTACCACCAGTGGTACGCGTACCGCAGGTAGAAAAACCCTGGTCTAGAGGATCAGATGTCCACAGGACAATCCAGAAATGGACCTCCGGAATAGGAACGCAAGACTATCACCCAACCAAGCACATAATCCTCACCATGATTTGGGCTGCCACAAACCGTCGAGGAATCCAGTTCCGGATTTTTTCTCTATGTCTTTCTGAAAAGATTATAATACTACCGAACCCCGATATTCTTATAGACTATCAAATTTTAAATATCAGTTCAAAAATAATTATTCATGTATAGATAATAATATAATAGGTCTTTCAATTATAAACGATTTTATTCAACAACAACCATAGTTAACATTACATAATAATAATCAAAACAACTCTTAATACAATAAAACACAATAAAACAATTGTTAAATAATTTAAACAGCTTTCCAAAATGGAGCAATTTAACAACTAAAAGTATTACACGACTAGTAAAATTGAGCTTTCCACAGGAGAACAATAATTGCATTTTATGATTATCAAAACTGAGTTCTCAACAGGAGAAGCAATTAAAATTGTTAGCTTTAATTTCCGTGAAACGTTTAAAGAAAATTATTATTAGTTCTTTTGGTTTTAACCCTTTTGTAGGCAATGGGAAGCATACTTCCCGTCAAGGAAGCCTAGATATGCTTTTATTTGCTGCACTGGGAAACAATATTCCCATTAGTGATCAGTCTTTCCACTATGGAAATGGGAATTGCACTCGAGAAATTATTTTATTTGTTTTGAGTTTGTGCTGGGAAGCATAGAGGAGGTACCGTCCCATCCCTTGTAGAAAAATTCGCCCACGAAAGGGTTAAGCACATACATGTAAATATTTATTAGTATCACAAGAAAGAAGAGGTATTATGAATACCTAAAGGATCCATACTTCCTTGAAAGAAATTTACACTTTGATGAAGACTACAGGAATCAGAACCACGTTCTTGTGATCAAGTAATTTATTCAGAATTTACACACAAATCAATGACTTCGTTCAAGAAATTTTTCTAGAGAACCAAACTGATCTCCTTTCAATTTATATTCTCTATTTATCTAAGGTAGCCCATTTGAATTAAAGTTAGTACGGAAGTAACAGTTGTAGTTTTATATATGAGCCACAAAATGTTTAATAAATCACTGAATCCATTCAACACTCAAAGGAATTAAGGCGGGAGATATCTCATCGACATTTACACTCTGCGCAAAATAAAAACAGCTCACGAGACATTTATAAAGATAAAACGAAAGAATGAATAGGTCAACAATTCATTTTAATGATTGTTTTAAAAAATGTGATTTTTTTAGTTGAAAACTCATAATAAAAGTTACTTTTATTAGATTTCCAAACTATGCTATGCATAATTATTGGAAGTCTTATAGAACGGCTATGTCCGTCTGTTGATAGGTGTCAGAGCAAAATCAGTGAGAGATATCGATTTTTTTTTTTTTCAATTGATTTAACATCCCAAGGATAGATTCCATTTCTACTGGTAACTCTCTATTCAAAGCGGTAGGGTTCAGATAAGTAACTTCCAGTTTCAACGTTTATCGCCACAAAACAAAAACGGTAACAGATAGCGAGCTGTTTGTTTGCAAATGATTTAGCGTCTGAAGGCAATGTACCATGACTATTCTGAACACTACCAAGTGGTTAAAATTTAATATTACTTCCTGTTCCAATATTAACTAGCACAGAGCAAGAACGGTAAGAGAGATCAAGACACAGTTTCCATCAATCAATTCAGCGTCCCAAGAATAGGTTCCATCTTCTCCATTAACATCCTATGAAAACCGAAAGTGGTTCAAATTAGCAATTTCCGGTTTCAACGCTTAAAGTCATGATAAAAACGGTAATGGATTGCGAGGTTTTTTTTTTTTTTTTTTTTTTTTTCTTCAAACGATTCAGCGTCTCAAAATAACGTACCATGACAATGCCGAACACCCTACCAAAAACCGCGGGTGGTTGAAATATACTACTATTTTCAGTTTCAATACTGAATTTCATTATTAAACAAAAATAAGATATCGAAATGCGTTTTCTTTTTTTTTTCAATTGATTCAGTGTCCCAAGAATAGGTCTTGTCTCCTCCATTGATCCTCTATTTCAGCCGGAATTGGTTTAAAATAAACTGTTTCAACATTTACAATCATGGTTATTAGATAGCGACAAGCGGTTTTCTGTATAACGATTTAGGGTGTCAAGGGAACACAACCATCACAACCAACAACTCTCTCTCAAAACTGGAAGTGGTTAAAATTAAGTTTCCGGTTTCAAATTTGTATCGCTATAGAACAAAAACAGTAAGGCATAGCGAGTAATTGCTTTCTGATATGGATTCAGCCACAACACTCCAAGGAACAGGTTCTATCTTTAATCTATTGGAACCAGTAGTTATATATGTACTACTTCCAGTTCGAATATTGAATTCCCGTAATTTAGAAGACTACCGTAGTTTCGCACTGTGAAACGAAATAATTTCTTTCACTTTTTATTTTCAACTATAAACATGTTTACATCACGCCGAAATTCTACCCAAAACGCAGGAAGGAAACAAATAATTCCACTTGTTTGTAACAGTAGCTTTATCGAATATTTTATTACTTTCATTTTTTCACAATTCCTCACTTACGTGGACAATTACTAATCCTCAAATTTGTTTTATAGCTATTTACAGCAACTTTATTAAACGTTGCGGCCTATTTGAAGAAATTTAGGATCCACATTAAAGTTTAATTCAATTCAAAAATCTACATTAAAATTGTCATTTTAACAACCTTGTTAGTTGAATGCTATAATTAATGAGTAAATTGAGTAACCTTATCGAAAATTCCAGAAATTATATTACTGCTTTACGTAAACTCCTGATTTATATAAAGAGTCATTTGACTAGTTCTATCAGCAACTCAAGAGAATAATAGTTACGGCTTACATTCTTAAAACTTAGAACTTAATGCCATTTACTTCTTTCTTGAACGGCCCAACCATCATTTTGAATTTGAATTGTTCTTAGTCTCTTTTCAACATATTTATTTATTTTTATTTTTTTTAAAAGACAGTATATGTTTAAAGCTTACCTTGTATTATTTTCATTCTTATCGTAATAGGACACAAAACTCACTAATTTAAAGTTTACTACTACGTTTCATTTCCATTATAAAATAGGAACTCTACCCCATTATCAAGTTACGAATTACGAAGTCGTTACATCGAACGCATGTTAAAGATTGCTTCCTAACGGTGTTCTCAGATAGACAGGTTAGCTGGACTTACCAGCTAGGGGACTGATTTTACGAATGGCAGACTTGACAACTTCCAAAAGAATGTCATTCGCTCAACACAGCTGTAACAGCTAGACGAGGAACCATTGTCTACCTCTATTTGGCAAATACATAAGGATTTGACCACTATTTTTTGACTCACGTTGCAAATATAAATAAACAATTTGTTTATTTTTTTAAAAAAAAGAATCTATTATTTTTCTTCCTTCCTTTTCAAGAGAATATATCTATAATATATTAGATAAGTAATTCTTCATTTCGTAACATTAAACAACTTTGTATTTTTCAATAAATTAATTCCTCTCTTAATATAACAGTCTTTTAATTATTATAAAAAGGAACGCTCACTTTCTCTTATCAGATCAAAAAGGTACCATAATATCCCTTTCTTTTGTAACTTTTACCTATAAATTACAGTCTTCTGCTTCAAAGTTCAGCATCCTTTTTCAGCACCAAGACTATATGAGACAAAGACTACTTTTTAAGATAGAATCCAGACCACCATAATGGGTTCACATTTGAATGCTGTTCCATCGGTAATGGAAGCCAGGACCATATGCACCAAAGGCACAAACACTAGCCACTAGACCAGAAGGAAGGGCTCTTATACAGCTCATTTAGAGTTATGCAGTTAGCATACGATTCATTGACGCAGGAGACCGAAGTTCAATTCCTGGTGAGACTGAGGTTCGGATTTCATGCTAAGATGTACACTCATGTCCAAAATGATTGTCGCATATTTATAACTATCTTAGTGTAAGAATATAATTTGATAATAATTTTGCAGGGCACTTTTAATACTGATACTCTGTGAATAATCGGGAAATGTATATTTCTGGTAAATTTTATAGAATTATAAATACAAAAATTAGAATGAGTAAAACAAAATGTTGCTAAATGGACAAGAAAGTTTTATTTTCGTTTTATTGTTCTTATTTACTGCTCTTTTGACATGAAATTTGCCACATACATGTCTTTGCCGATTATACAAATAATAACATTATAAGAAATACCAGGCGAATTTGTTATCAAATTATATTCCTACAACAACATATTTATAGACATGCGACAATAATTTTGGACATGGTGTACATCCGTGTCTCATATAAACTTAGCGCTGAAAAAGGGCGCTGAATTTTCGAAGCAGAAAACTGTAATTTCTAGGTGAATGTTATGAAAGAAAGGGATATTACGGTAGCCTTAGAGATCTGATAAGAGTAATGAGCGTTCTTTTTTATGATAATTGAAAGATTGCTACATTAAGAGAAGGTATAAATACAAAGCTGTTTAATGTTGCGAAATGAAAATTTACTTAACGGACTTACTTAAGAATTATTAATGTTAATTCAAAATCAACATAGTAACTAGCTTAATATTTATAAAATGTAAGACACAAAAAGAAAACAAAAAATGTTCCTCTGAAAATTCTTATTTTGCATATATAATCTTTTATGAAAACAACCCTCAGTTATCTTTTCCCAATTCTACTAGCTTTGTTTCGTCATTTCTGTTGAAAAAATAAATTAATGGCATTTACAGGACTCATAGTGGTCTGGTCTTTTCTAAATAGTTGAAAAGTGACCAAAAGAACATGAAAAAGTGACCAAAATCTCATCAAAAACTAACTTGATGCCAAACTTGGGCATAAATTGAATTTTACATTTTTTTTCTTTTTTGCCCAAGCAAAATAGGGCCAGCTGGATCATAGCTGAAATACGTAATGTTTTAGCATGTTAAGATTAAAAATTGTTTACTTAAGTTTGTCAGCTAATAATAATAATAATAATAAAAAGGGATAACTTGTGTTTAGAGGTTCATTATTAATTACACACTTTGCACGGTTTTGTACTTCAACTTTCATCTGGATGGGGCAAGGACAATAATACAAAATTAACGCAATTAATACATAGCATCTAAATTACCCTTAACTGGTAATAAAATTTTGTCTTGTACGATTGGTTTGTTACAAATTTTATCTTGGGATCACATGATTGGTAAACATAGGTATGGCTTCTACCAACATTCCGCATACAGTGAAAAGTAAACTGTAAACATGTAATATATGTCATTCTCCTTTAACACAATAAGATCAAAGCAAATAATGTGTATTATATTTATACCCTTATTATGAACTTTTAAAATAAATTACAAATGTTAACTAAAAATGCACCTGCATACAAAATGAAATAAAAAGCAGTAACAAGAACGTAAACTAACATAACGTATGCTAGAAAACCGTCAATGCAAGACCTAAATCACACGAAAAAATTATTTTACCCCCCAAAAGTAACTTTTAGTTAAAAAAAAAAAAAAAAAAAAAAAAAAAAAAAAAAAAAAAGTGACTCGCTATGAGCCCTGCATTAAGGCTGTTAACTGTAGCGTAATACTAACGTGAAACGAGCAAATAGCCTATAGATTTCCTTCATTATTACTAGATTTCTTAACTGATTATTTTTCTCTTCTTTTAGCTTTATATTTATCATTTCAACATAGTACTAGTTTATAAGCACAAAATTTTCTCCAATACACATACATATCTAAGATTAGATGTATCTCATTTCAATTCTGTATACCATACTAAATAACCACTGACTGAAACAATCATGAACATAAAACAGTGTTTCCAATTAAATTTAAAACACTCTAACGATTCACTAAATTACCATACTCTGTTAAGAAAGAAAGAAAAAAAGGAAGTAATAACTTCAATAAACATTCGAATTTACTTTAAGGTCCAAAGGTGGGTACTTTTCTCCCCACAATAATTACAATATTATGCTACAAACTAAGAAATAAAGACCAGTCCCAATGTTATGTTTCTTAGTTTGTAGAATAACATTACTATGACATTTTAAAGTGTTTTTGGGTTATATTTCTCAGACAAAATTTTATCAGCGATCATTTGTGTAGAAAATCTCCTACAGGTACTGACTGTGGTCGTGCAATTTGCTTACGAGTTTTTATTACTGGAGTAACATTTTTGTAGAAAATATAAAGCACCTCATTCAATCAACCACTACTGCTAGTTCAAGGGAATAGAACGATTCTCAAAATTGTTATGGGCAAAAAGCAATTATCCTGGTACTTGAGGTTAGTTTTAAAATTCAATACTAAGAATGTGTCAACAGCACTCTATTTAACTAAAATGCTAAATCCTCTCCAAACACACTGAATATTATTGCCTGTCATCGAGTATATAATGGTTTTAGTGAACTGATAAAGTTTCTCTAATGATCTAATTTCACACACGACCATTAAGGAAAGACCACTAATCACAGACATGTTTGATCACCGATGGTGTTGTCTTAGATAATGCCCATGAAGATGATGTTTGCGACGAAAGCTTTTATTACATACATGACAAGTAAATTGTTTTTCAGTGCAATGTATGGTGTTCATATGAGTATTCAGACTACTCTTGCGACCAAAAGTCTTGTTACAAATTTCACAGACAAACGGCTTTTCTCCTGTATGAATTTGTATGTGCTGATTCAAATGACTTCTAAATCTGAAACCTTTCAAGCATACGTTACACTTATATTTAATAAGTTCACTTAAATTCCTACTAACAGATACAACTGGCGACTGAATTCCAGTTGGAATACTACATGACATAGCAACTATTCTATCATACGAATCAGCAATAGTTTTTCTACAATGTGAAACAGCGTCTGAAGCGCAACCTTTACTATTACCAGTTATTGAACTCGTCTTGTTATGTATATCGTCAAGACGATCAATTGATTGAAGCGATTTAGGAAAATGATTTAGCTTCGGAGGTTTTGGTCCGTACCTGTAAACAAGATCATTCATATATATTACAAAAGGATGACAACTTAAAACAAAATAAATAAGAATTTATCTTTTTTTTTTTTTTTTTTTTTTTTTTTTTTTTTTTTTTTTTTTTTTTTAAGTAAGGTACTGCGTCATCATCATAGGTATTCTGCCAGTATTGGTAGGTCTCTTGCCGCAACTGAGAAGCTTTCATGCTCCACGGTCTTCCGCTCTCTGTTTCTCGTACGATTTTTCTGTTTTGATATCCATTAATTGTAGTCTCCTTCGCCTCCTTCCTCTCTTTCCTGCCACCATACCCTCTAGCACGCCCCTCATGATACAGTTTCTTCTTAGCCAATGTCCCAACTAGTTTATCTTTCTCTTTCCCAGTCACGACGTTATGCTATTGCCTACTCCATTAATTTTAATAAACATGCATTTAGAAGGTAGAGATTCTTCAAAGAATCTACAACATCAATGTCGCAATAACAGAAAAGAAGGGCAAAACATTAAACTAACTTCCTTAAGATTTCCTAGCAAATACTAAGAGCTACCTTTAGTTTGGCCTTTCGTACCATGCTTATTTGGTAGAACATTACGTTAACATAAGCCAGAACTTTTGACTGACCTACATAAAACTACAGAAAAATTTGCTAATCTATAGAAATAATTTACTCTTTATACAACACACAATTTTACTCCCGTTCATAAACATAATGATGAGATGAGTAAATGCAAGGTCAATTAAGTTGTATTAGCATACACTATATTATGAATTATTTATAAAAAGAATACTCAGGTACGTGTTAAAACACAGTACAATTATTACATAAAATCTTCATATTCTCTTACAACTGAATTGCGAATGACTTGATGAAAAAAAAAAAAAAACCACGAGTGCCCACTGGAAAGCAATTATACGGTATGCACTATTAGACAATACTCCATACAGTATATAATGAAGTGTACTATATACTACCCAAAATAACTTAAATACATGAAGATTAAGTTAGTGTACGAGAAAACTATGAAATTCATTTTGGCGCACGCGTTAGTAGTTTGTACCAAGTGAATATGTACCATTTTCTCAAGGGGGGAAAAAGGAAAGGAAGAAAATATTCCACAACACTACTGAAAAATAGTATAGTAATTTCGATAATTTATCTTTTTCTCGTTTCAAGAACACCCTCAGGTGTACTACGCTATTAAATTGCGTTAGAGTAAATAGTTGATCCTATTTATGATCTTACAATGCGCTTTAACATAAAACTATTTCATGTGAAACGAAAATACAAAAGAAAAATAACCGCACAACGATATACGAAATCGTTAATATTTTTGCCATAAGTGATTTTTATAAACGCTAAACAAGTAGTTTTATTCATTACCTTTATCGTCCTTAAGATGTATTGCGTTGTATATTGATTATTGTCAGAATATTATTTTAGTTTTTCATTTTCAATATATATATACACGGTAATGTGGTTTCTGGAATCTCTAAGAACGTCATAAAAAATCCTAAATTTACCACAGTTGACAGATTTTAATTATGCAAGCTCTCTCTGTTAAAGAACTTGAAGGTCAAATTTTCTTTTACGTAACATTTTATTGTCTCTGTGTTGATGTTACATAATATATTATGTGCTCACCTGGATACCGAATAATGTTCGAAGCTAGTGGAGGCTGATTGCTTGTTGTATTTTTTAAGTTGCGTCGTTATTATACAATACCCACAAATAACATGGAAAATTGCAATGAAGAAGTACTCGCAAAAACAAATTCATCAACGATTACATCTAACAACTCACCTAATTATCATCAAAATTTTCCAAATGCTCCAACACAACTTGTGCATTTAAGTAAGTGAACCTACTGGCCAAATAAATACTGTTATTTCCTAACATTGGAATGAAATGTAAAATAGGTCACTAAATTAAACGATATGTAGAAACTTTCAAGAAGACAAACTGCATATGATACATAATGACAAGAGTGATTAAAAGTGTTAATATCCAAGACAAAACCAGTGTTCACCAGGGTTCACGGGAATTGCACACGATCATAAGCAAAATCTAGTCTTGATATAGCAAACACCGTTCTGTTATTTGGTACAATGGCAGGTATAGGCAATATATTAATATGAAGTCACTGAAGGAACATCTGCGGTGCCTGAATATGTCAATACAATGAGCCTGAAAATTTCAAATTTGGTACACATATTACTTACAACCTGGACAACAATACTGTGAGGTAAGACCCTCCAGCATCCCTAGGGGAACTAGAAAAGGATGAGATGTAAAAAAAAAAAAAAAAAAAAAATCGAAAACGCCAGATTTCAGTGTCGAATCCACATCTTTTGGGTCGCAAAGATGAATAGTAACACTCTCGATGACGTTCAGGCCCAAGTTCAGTCCCAATTAGTGCCGCTGGGAGTGGAAAAGGGTGGCATATAAAAGTTGGCGAAAACAACAGATATTACTGTCGAATTTATAGTTTTCGGAGTCGTTAAGCTGCTTGGTGACAGTTCCGATGACATTTAAGTCTTAAGTTCAGCTCCTGTCGACATGGGTCGGAAATGAGAGACAGATGCCAATGAGATTGTCAATATCCAATACGTGTCCCAGCGTTACCAAAATTCCGGTTTTAATTGGAGACGTTGGGCCACGCAATTTCAATTTCTATAATTATTTTCGCCACATTGAAGTCGACGTTACTTGATCACAGAAAAACGACTGACCCGATTGAAATTAATTTCGGACGTAGCTAATACTTACCTCAAGTTGGATTTTAATCACGTCACTTTGATTAAAAGGCGTATTTCTACGGGGAAGAAGTCAAAATTTAGGTCAGAAATATATTATGGATTTGTATCATTACACTATCATTGAAATGTGTATTCTAAGGGGAAAAAAAAAGAAGGTTCAAATACTTTCCACAAACCTATTCTCTTCGTGCGAGGAATGGGCATTTTACGAAGTATATAAGTTTCTAATTTTACGACTGAAACCAACCCAACGGATCATCATTGTGGAAACAAAAGCTCGTAATTAGATCTAATCATGTGTCTATACAATAATCAAATGAGAATTGTAGTTTTTCACAATCTTGAGATCCTTAACACAACCCGCGCGTTTTATTTACTATGTAACAGACTTGTTCATCTGTCTTACCCGTATATGCAGTGACAACACATTTTGTTACGTTTCACGCTATAAAACTGTCTATAGGTCCTATATTTCTTAATTATTTGTGGTGATCCTGACAAAAAAGAAAAAGAAAAAAAGAAAAAGAAAGAAAAATCACCATGAATAACTAAGAACTTACCTAATCATATGCACCTACGAAACATATAGAACATAGTATTCTGGCTAATGAAAAGGAGCGCTAAACTGCAATAACTACAAAACACCAGGAAAACAATCCATGGTGACAGTTTTCAGGTTACCAGCACCCACATTACCATGTTAAAGTACACAGTGATCTAGCGTAAACAAAATTTTATTGTTGTAACACTAAACGTGTATAAGAGAAAATTGTCTACAAAGAATGCAAATTCACGATTATAGACTACGAAAATATTTATAGCCCTACGTGATTTTATATATTTCAGAATTCTACTATTACTCCTTTTGAATAATTTTTATTTACATTTTCTGATATTGAACTTAACAAATAATAACATAAGATACATTATGGAAATACAGGTTGTTTCTAAAGCTCATTTACAACAGTTCGGAGGTGAGTCTACATACGAAATCAGTAATGTTATATATATATATATATATATAATCAGAAAGCTGTGTCTTTCGCGTTACAGATGTCCAAAGGTATGATAAAATGAGCGTTCGATGCGCAAAACGATAAATTACTCGACCTGCACTGACTATGAAAATGAACGAAAACTAAACGCGAATCTATCTTGACATCTAACAGCACGTGTGACTGATCATAGTGACAAAGGATCTCTCACTGACGAAATTACACTACTGTTAATTTTAATTTTCTTTAATATTTTCAAAATGTAAACATTCAATCGAAAACTCTTACACAATGTTATGTTACATCATTATACAAATAACATGCGTTTTAACTGACAGAAGTACTTTCGCTTTGCAATCATTCATAGGCTTGGTATTTCACACAAGGTAATACTGTCTACTTTTCACATGTAGATAATAAAATACTAAAAACCTAGAGAATTAGCGGAAATTTAATTTCGCCAAAGTAAGACGCCTTAGGCAGTTTATTTATCAGTATCTGATCACAATATTCAGACACTTGTGGTCGGCCATTCAAGAAGTTCATCATAATATGAATATCAATGAGCATAATGTTACGGTTTGGTTATATCTTGAAGCTTCAAGATATACAGCAGGGCAAACAACAGACTTTACACTATCGGCAAAAAAAAAAAAAAAAAAAAAAAAAAAAAAAAATTGCACAACACAAGTGTCCTATTTGGAGAAATATGGTAGAAATGTTCTTTCCAGAGCAACCGATGTGTCAGCCGAGGGTAAAGCAATAACATTATAAATTTTATTTTTAAAAAATGTTAGAAGTGCCCTTTTTGGAGAAGTCAATTCGATTGATCTAAGCACGGAAACATGGGGACTCTCCAAAAATTAAGATGACATGTAAACCATTAGCATGCAAGGGATTCCACAAAGTACGCGAAAGACTGCGTGCAAGCCACAATGTGAAAAACTTCAATTTGCGTACATTGTGCAATTTGAGGACGACATATTTGCACCGATTTTGAAATCAATATCGCGCTACACACTCGTCATTTCAATATGCAGATGTTATCGATAAGAAAGGAATGCAGTAATTCAAGATGACGAACATGTGCGCTATCATCCTAAGATTTCTTCGTCTACTATGAATTTTACCAATGGTTTCTTCATCGAACTGCCTGTCAGTACCTTTGTGTTCCGAGGCAATACATGTTCAACAACAGACACGTGTGGAATGCTGAAAATTCTCACGCTTCTCTTGTGCGATATCGTAACCCCGTTTGTAGTAAACATGTGGTGTGCCATGGTGCAGCATCATATGATACCTTATTTGTTGCCTACCTGTCTTGATGGAGGTAATTATCTTTCATTTCTTCGTGACGTCTTGCAGCAATTTTTAGAAAATGCACCATTAGTGATTATGGTGGTTGGGTGTCAGAAACTTCCTTTATGAAATGTTAATTGATCGCTAGATTAGTGGTAGTAGGCTTATGCTTTGGCTATCCAGATCGTCAGATATTATACTGTTACATTTCTTTCTATAGGGTTAGAATAAATGTATCGTGTTCGAACCTCAGCGGAAATCGTTGCTCGGGTTATTGCAGCTACCTTCAGAAACGACAGATATGTCTGACTGCACCAGGCAAAACCTGATTCGCTTGTCATTTGTGTACCACCAATGGGTGAGTTCCAATACTGTTCCCGAAGTGTTCGTCCGTTCGCCTCTCTCGTACAGGTCGGTTATTGCACACTACCATTTACTGTGCGTATACTATGTGCATATTTGTCTCTTCCTTCCTTGCATATGTGCAGAGTACATCGCCATCATCCCCTGACATTCCCTACGAATTGCTGCAAATACTGTCTTTCTTACACTTCAGCGTCTCTTTCTTGCTGATGGCTTATGCAACCATGCAGAGTTCCTATGGCGTCTTCATGTGTTATTTTCCATCACCATACAGGGATACTGATTATGTGTGGGTGATTCTTCTACACACATTCCAAACGAAGTCTACACAATCCATATAATTTATTCGGAAAATCCCTTGTACATATCTGATTTTTGTACCTGACGACACACGTTATGCTTGTGGGCTGTATGTCGCCACACTTATTCGGTCAAAAGTTTATTTGCCCACACTTTACGATACTGGTAAAACGGAAATACGTCGCGTTCGACTTTTGATTTCATGTAGAGAATCAACCCCAACCGTTCTACGAACTTTAGAAACACCCTGTATATATATATATATATATATATATATATATATATATATATATATATATATACTGAAAATACTTACGTTTCACTAATTTTTCATTCCTTCTACGTCTTATCTTCATTTAGAGTCATGCCACTTCAGAAGTTTTTCTGATGTTCTTTACTAAAAAAAGAAGTTATGCTTCCTCATTTCATTTGCGCTTCTATCACGTATCACGAAAAGTTTAGGTACCTCATTCTGTTTACTAAAAGTCGAAAGTATCTGCCAAGTCAGAATATATGCTCAACATGGTATTACTCATTAATAAGACAATTAAGAACATTTAGCAATCCATCGTAACTAAACTAGGACTGTCAAAATACACAATGAAATAACTTCACATGTCGAAAAGAACGAAGTTCAGATCCCGAAACGGTATAAAATGCATCAAATATGCATTACACAAGAAGTGACAATACTTGTCTTTTTATTTTGAGGGTATCTTAACTTTTAACACACCAAGCGGGGTCCACTAGGGACCCCAGAGGGCGATAATGGTGATACTGCTGCAAGTATAAAAACCATTATTCTCGATTTTTATATGTGCCCTGCATCCTTTTTGAATATCTGCTACATAATTAGATCAATGATACGTTCGTTAAAAAAGTGAAAATAAAAAGTTGAGAAATTAAAATAATACTTGGGGTCCCTAGAAGACCCCAGCTTGGTAAACAACGTTGACAATTTAGGCTTGGTGCGTTAAGGGTTAAATTTGATCCAATTAGTTGAAGCTACATGTTCAACCTTACTTTAATGTAAGGTTTTAATCTGCAAAATAATAAGTCTCTAAGAGAACAGTTTGGTCGAAACATTGTTCAACTTCTAAAATGTACAGTACAATTCTGATTTTAGTTTGGTATTGTTAACGAACTTCTCAGACACAATGTTGCTAAGATAAAGCTTTATATCTATATATATAAAAGAGAACGTACAATTTTTTGTCCGCTCATCACGCTAATACGGCTGAACCAATTTCTTTCATTTTTGGGGGGTTATTAGGATTTGGACCCTAGATGGTTTTTATCATATCACTTTAATTTTTAATTACCAGTGTCTTGAGATAATTGACCATTCAGGTGTCCATAACGTACAAATCCTTTGTTATTAGTTCATCATAGGTAAAAATAAACGTATTTATATGCAACCCGCATGACCGTGTCACTCGGCGGGTTAACATAAATGACAGGCGATATACAGCGGAAAATAGCTTGAATCTTCTGTTTAAAATTTTTTAATTGATTTGCTTATTTTTACAGACACTTTTACAATATGCCAGCACCGGGATGACCGCAGCGAAGCGGGGCGGGTTAACATAAATGACAGGCGATATAATGTTAAGATTTACTGCAATCTTCTATGGTTTTTATCATATCACTTGAAAGCGAAAAAGTAAAAATTATCTAAGTAACAAAGTTTATTGCGTTCCGGGGTGACCGCAGCGAAGCGGGGTGAACGCTGCTAGTTAAAGGTAAGAAATGGCTGTTAAGCTACCATGTCTCTAAGATATTATTTTCTGTTACCAGACGCAAACAAGCCAAAAAAGGTTAGCATACTTTACAAGTAATTCTAGTATTTATTTCATAACAAAAGCTGAAATACTTACCCGAATCATTTCTCAACAGAGAATAAACATTCTTCAATTACGCATGATAGTTCATTGGAGCTTCTTTCAGCAATATCAAATTTCATATCAATCGAACATGATCCAATACTCAGAAATATGTATACGAATTCTTTCACTATGAACTAGACCTTTTTTTTTTTTTTTTCAGAGATAACTGAAATCAATTTTACATATGCATTCCATTCTTACACATGGTAGAAGTCACAAATATGTCTTGAAGCAATGATACTGATTTTGAAACATATTAATTAATAAATACTCTTGTAAATAGAAGTGACAGAATAAGGAATACCAAATTGTGGCTTAGAAATGTTCAATATTGTGAGCGTGTACGCTCCGCAAATTGGGTGAAGAGGAAGAAAACGACGCTTTCTGAAATCACTTAGAACAAGAATTAACTAGTATACTAAAGGAAGAGAAAATTATTCTGTCAGGTGATCTAACGGGTGTGTTGGTACTAGTGGTGGTTATATCTTCAAATCCACGGGAGTTGGATTACTGAAAAAGAAAATAACAGAGAAGGGGGGGGGGGGGTCGGAATATTTGCACTGGCATCTGATTATGCTAATTCAACACGTTCTTCTAAAGGAATACAAAACAACACATAAAAACAGAACAAGGGAGAGCTAAGTGAAGATTTTTTCTTATGCAGAAGACAATACTTGAAAGAGATATGAAATTGTAAAATTATCAACGGAAAAGCAGTTGAAACACAGCACACAGTACTAGTATTGGATTGTGAGTTCACCTGCGGAAGAAGAATTGACAAGAGAACTACACCTGAAAGAAAGAAAAAGAAAGAAAGAAAACTTACCTTGCATCTGGTACTTTTGTATTCCTGTTAAAAACTAATATTCAACATTTTAGCCCGCGCTGGGCAATAATCGCGAACATTCCTAGTGCAAACTGGAAGAATTCACTGAGATATTATGAAATTTTTAACCCTGTACTAACGAGACACTTAACATTTTCATATCCAAGTACAAATTATGTACATAGGTGATCAGAGTTGAATGAATCATTCTAAAGGAAAAATGCATATAATGAAACAAATATAGTTCAAAAGAGTTCACACTTAAATGTTATATCTTTTGGTGCTTTGTGGACACTTGGAGTGTTTTGCTATTACAGGATCAAAAACTTCATGATGTTTCACTGATTTCTCCTACTTTGCGGTAGAAGTGTTCGCGATAATGGCCCCAACGCGAACTAAAATATTGATTAAGTTTTAACAAAGATACAAAAGCACCAAATGCAAAGAGTTCCTTTTCTATGTTAAATATGCATCCCAGAGCATCTACAAGTTATTATAACTACACCTAAAACTACAAAGTGGAAACTCGAAGATCCAAATCTAAGCTGCGATTTAAAAAGAAAGAAAAAAAGTATTACAATCCGCAAAAGGAACCTTTAAATGATGGAAGATAAACAACGTGGTCATTAAACGAACAGCGGAAGAATTATTAGATAGGAGTTCAGGGAAAGATGCTCCAGCAAATAAAGACACTTGGTGGTAGAATTAAGACACAGAAAGCAATGAAAGAGAAAAGTAAAAGTAAAATGGGATAAATCAGGAACTGATGAAGATTGAAAATAACAACAGAAAGCGAAGAATTAGCTAAAACATAAGTGGAAAGAACGAAGACAGACCTGACGGAAAGTGTATGAAGGACTTAAAGCTAACAAACATGAAAGAAAACTACTACGGATAGCTAGGGCACGAGACAATGTTACAAAAGTTTTATCTCACATTATAAAGATAAGGAACAAAAAATGAGATATACTATAGGAGGAACATAAAATCAAAAGAAGATGAGATGGAAAGACTACTGTAGAAAGGTGTTAAAAGAAGAAAACTAGAGAGTAATCTTGGAGGACGGTATACCAAACCACGGACATACAGACAACATAAGAAAGAAGTGATATTAGCGCTACGCAAAACGAAAAATGGCAAAGCAACGGGAAGAAAGCTGAGGAAGTTAGGAAATAGCTCGGCAAAGGAAAAATGGATCTATTGTTCAATTTGATGCAAGAGGTATTTGCCAATGAAAGAATACCCAAAATATGGAGAGTGTGAAATAATACATATTTTCAAGCAGAAGGGCGATATTCAAAATTGTGATAATTACAGAGGGATTAATCTGATGTCTCACACAAGAAGATTTGAGAAACAGTCATTGAGAGACGGGCTTCGAGTGGAGACATCAATAGGGAATGAACAATTCGGATTCATGTCAGGTCGGGGAACAACAGATGACATTTTTGCAATTAGACAAATAATGGGAAAATATCAAGATAAAAAGAAAGAACTACATGTAGTATTTATCAACCTAAAGTCCCAAGATATGTATGAAGAACCTAGGACAAGGGTCAAGAGCACCATATTCTACACCGACTGGATACCTGTCAAGAGTCAGATTCTTAGAGCCCATATGTATTTAGCCTAGTTATGAATGTCCTATCTGAAGAATATCTTAGTGTATGCTGTTTGCAGATGACACTGTCTTAGCAATACCAACAGAGAAGTTAGAAGAGAAATTAGAAAAGCCAAGAAGAACTTTGAAGTCAGAGGATTGAAAATCAGTACGAAGAAAAGAGAACATGTATGAACTTCGGAGGAGATGGAGAGGAAACCATACAGATAAGACAGGGTCTAAAGAAAGTGTAAATACCTTTAAATATATAGTTTCCATTGCGAATAAGAATGGGAGTTTAGATGCAGAAATAGAACATAAAATTAAGGTGGGATAGATGAAGTGGAAGATCCCAAGTATTCTTTGTGATAAAAGGATAAGTGTCAAGGTGAAATGACGAGCCTACAAACCTGCTATTCGGAGCAGAAATTTGGGAGAATCAAAAAGGCGCAAAAGAACAAACTAGATAGAGCCGAAATGAAAATGCTCAAATAGGTGGTGTTACCAGGTTGGATAAGATCAGAAACGAAAGAATAAGAGGCAGTGTTAAAGCGACTGAGATATCGAAGACAGTACAAGAAACAAGATTAAAGTGGTATACCCATGTTATGAGAAGAAATTATAATTACATCAGCAAGAGAGAAGGGACGATCGAAGTAGAAGGTAAAAGAAGAAGACCGAAAAGATGGATAGATTGCATGAATACGGACTTAAAAAAAAGAAGTTAACAGAGGATGACATTTAAGACCGATTAAGATGGAAGCGAATCATCAAAAATGTCAACCACACGCAAGCGGGAAAAAACAGAGTAAAAGACGATGACTTGCAGAATTTTAACATTGCAACAATAGCATGGGTTTACAATTATTCATTGCAATGCTAATACAAGCCCAAAGGAACTAACAACTGTTTCTCAGGATTAGCTTATACTGAAGAAATATCGAATCAATCAGATATGACGTCATAATGTTTGCTTATTACTATGTACTACAATAAAAGCTGGAAACCAATTATTAACCCGACCCATATTACTGTTTACACTTTAAAACTTATATTTTCCATCACCTTTATTATTTTTTCTTTTTTAATGAATGAATGGATGGTGCGAAGCAAGAGTTAATCTCGTAACATTGTAACTATAAAAGATAGTTTACACGTCATTACGTTTATGCTCGGCACTCTTAGCATATTACGGACTGTTTTTGTGGCGTAGCTCTTAGCATATTTTCAATGTCTCAAAAGTCCTTAAAGATCCCAGAAGAAAATCACAAATTCCTTTGGTTTTTTATTAGTTAACGAGTAAATTGTTTTAATATCTAGCAGAATTCTTACATAAACGCTTCACTCCCTTACATATAATGGAAAAATTCAATTTTATTTGCATCAAAAGTCATTGTTACTCGATAATATCCACTGTTCTCTATCTACCCTATACGAACACACTTTTCATCCTCGAACATTTTAACATTCGATTAAGTTTTCGTCTCACTATTTAAAAAATTCTTCACTTAATATATTCGCTAAAAATATTTGAGATGTACTTAGTGTATATATATATATATATATATATATATATATATATATATATATATATAGTTTCAACAACGTTTTAGCTTCATCTTAAACTATTAAACACTTTATGTCATTTTGTTTCTAATTTCGTTATCTTTTTTCTTTAATTCCAGTCCCTTCCTTATTTTAGTTTCTTAAGAACATTCTCTTCTTCATATATTCCCAATTTCCTTGAATCGCTCTACACATTACACAAAATGGAGCATAATTAATACGACGACGATAATTTACTGAAAACGGGTTCCCACAACTGAATGAAATAATTCGCTGAATTACCAAAACGAAGTGAAAACTTAGTGAGCAATAATCGTATTGCACAAACTTTCCGTAAAACTTCAGCTTTGATGTGTTAACATCAGTTATGAAATGTATCTTACTGTCAATGAGCAATATCCACCACAATTCCTTCCAGTTTTTGAAGGTTCTTTTGCGATTAAATTGAGTATTGATACAGTAGTAACTTCAAGAGAATTGTCACTCACCCGAAAACCAATAAAAAAACTTGTACTTCATATAAAAATTTTGCAATCATTTTTTAAAGACAAAATCCTACTCTGTTTCACTGCGAGATCTTAGCTGAAACGTTCTAGCTACAGCACAACAATTACTGAACTATGAAGCTTGTTCATTGGTCTCACCTCCGTTTTCAACACGTTTTAAATATATTTTAAAAGTAAAATTTGAACAACATAATTTACCACCTGTTTCAAAACATTATTTAATGCATATATCAATGTTTTCAATGTTATATATTACAACTAAGAAAGTTTTAAAGAGAAGTAAAAAATACAAAGTTAATTATGATGACCAATTACTTAGCAACGAATAAATTTCAAAACCACTGCTATTTCTAAGTAGCAATATTTTTTCTAAATAGTAGAAATTATGCTATCGGTAACTTATTTCGTCATGATATTTATTATTTTTTATTACTATTAACTTTTTAGACAGATTTCTTGCTGCTTGAAGACAAGAAGGCTTTCAAAAATTGTCTAGTGGTAAAATCCATGAGAATAATCACGAAACAAGATATATATATATATATATATATATATATATATATATATATATATACGTATAGCATGCATGGACTCTGTACTTAATACTATAAATTACGTTGCAAAAGCGAAGTAATTTATTATACACGTTAAAATAATTTGAAAACGTAAACTGACGTGGACACAAGAAAACTGAACACATGTTAGATTCAGGTTCTTGCTATAAAAATAATAATTTTTATTCATATGTGAAATTCTCAATATTACATGAAATAGATAGCTGGCTCCAATAACCTTTCTTTCGATTCTGTAGCATAATTAAAAATACATAAATAAATGATACCATTTTATTGACTAATGACTAATTATTTTGTGTCATTAGTCAAACCTACAGAAATCTCATTTTCATATCCATGTCTAATAGTTCTCAATACGGCTTTTTGTCGGGTTAGAATATTTTAAGATTCACTGGAAAAACACAGAATGAGAAGAATTTTATCAAATGGTTAATACGACTTAGATAATAGCTGGCTTGTTTTTCGAAGTCCATGATAAGAAGAATTAGGAGTGGCTTTTGACAAGAAATTTTAATAGTAGTGATTCAAGGAACATTAACATTTTCCCTATAGTGGAGAAAACTGATAAAAATACGCAGTTCTACAAAAAACGTAATTCGTTAATAATAATAAATACATGAAGATAATAAGAATTGGTCATTGAAATGTAGCATCGAATTGCCGTTTACCATTTGGATGCTTACGTAAGTGCCATTTTAATTATTAGATGCTGTGATATACGGCCGGCCTGAGGCGTGTTAAACCGCACACGCGAGCGTTTAGGAGAAAGCCAGAAAAAATAGAAATACTAAAAACAATAAAATGAAGTTGATTGTTTTACATAATTTTGAAGGCAAATCTACATCCCACATGTATTATTAAGTAGTCCAAATATTATAAATTATTGTTAAAAATATTTTGCAAATTTTATTGCTTGAAGGCATAGTAAAGAAAGTACTGTAATGTTAAAACTGTAGTTTGCCGCCAGTCGCCCGCTGTGAAGTGTCCCTTTATCTATTCCTCCTACTACACCACTCCACTGCCTGTGTAGTTTACTTCCGATTTTGTAATAAAAATTCGCTTCACTTTTAGGCGAAAAAAAAAAAAAAAAAAAAAAAAAAACTAGACTTCCTAAACTTTGTTAGCAACTGAAATTAAACATGCTTACATAAATGTATAGAAATATTTTTTTGTGGTTATATAGTTTCGCGTACAGGCCTTTGGCGTGGGAGACCCAGGTTCTCCGGTGGGAGCTCATGTGGTTCGGATGCCACGGTAAGCTGTAGGTCTACGTCTCATATAGCCTCCATGCTAAACGTATGAGTTGTTTCAAAATGTCTTCTGACCTCCGTGGCTTCTGGAGAAAGTTTTTCAAAGTTGAAATCAATCAATCAAAATGTATTTTAAATCAATTCTGTTACAAGAAAGACTCAATGAGCTTGCAGTATTATCTATCGAAAATGATATTTCATCGTCACTAGATTATAACGAAATTATTGATACATATTCTGCTACTAAAGCAAGAAAAGTTCATATCTTAAAGACTTTCTATATTTTCAGAAACTATTTCGAAAAAGTA
The DNA here is from genome assembly GCF_964235325.1 of Thermobia domestica. Classification (NCBI taxonomy): domain Eukaryota; kingdom Metazoa; phylum Arthropoda; class Insecta; order Zygentoma; family Lepismatidae; genus Thermobia; species Thermobia domestica. Next base: position 69,863,888 of record NC_137456.1, read on the forward strand.
AATTGCTTGACTGACAGTCAGATGTGATGAAAATCAAAAGTACATATTTTTAGTGCAAACTTGTTTTACGGTAATTTTTTTTTGGGGGGGGGGGGGGGAAGGGCGTTACATATAAATTTATGAAACTTATTATCAAAATTGTCTTGTTTCATGGTATATTTTGGTAGCACTCAAGCATTTTTTTAAAAGTAGTTTTAAGATCCATCTAATATTTTGTGAATATTCTCTACTTACAAGTCTGCTATTAACTGAAATAATTGTATCCATTGTTCTTACTACTCCCTAAGCTAAAACAAATAATACATACGATGCTATTTTAGCTATATTTTATTAATTTTTTTCACATTTAGAGATTACTTTACATAAGAACGCTATTTGAAACAAATAAATATTATAGTAAGATAAACTGACGATATTGTATTGTAGTAAGATTTTTTTTTTTTTTTTTAACCATAACAAAACTGTAAAACTTCGCAATGGTACATGATTTATATACTTTTTTTTTTCAATAAGTATATGTTACAGTGAGCTATGACTGAATTTTAAAATTTGATTGTGGAAAAATGTTTTAAATAAAATTATTAACAAAATATGAATAATAAGTTAATATTTTATGGTAGATCACTTAGTTTATTTCTGCCTCCATTGAAAAAGATAGTTCAAAGAGCTAATCTTTTATACTTGTAGATTAAAAAAAAAAAAAAAAAAAGTACAAAGATGTAATTTTAATTTTATTTTGAAATGTGTTACAAGAGTATTTCACTTAATATTTGGGTTTAAACAGCTCTGAAATGCTCATTTTAAGTGTTGATTTAAAAAAAATCAATCCCTCGCTTTTGCTTGGAAGATCTTCATGCTATAATTGTATACTCTGGAAGCAATAATTGTATACAAGCGTAACACTGTTCTTGATTTTTCGAGTCGACATTCCTAAGATTTTGAAGTTCTGTTTATGAACAACGTTCAATGGCTTCACATATGAAGAATGGTATTAGTCCATCTGAAGAGGAGGAGTGGGGGAAGGTGTTTATAGGTAAACAGCTTGAGTGCTTTTCAAAGCACTAGTAGCCTATCTTTTAAAAGGGCTTATCTTTTAAAATGAAAGTAATAACGAGAGCAATGTAAAAAAAAATAACTGCTAAAATGGCATTTGCTTAAAATATGGAAGAACAATTGGGCAAGCACACTTTTTAAACTTCGAAAATAAAATTCGCTTGATTCACTTAATCAAGGATCACTTTAAGTCTGCGGGTATCACAGCGTATAAAACTAAAGGAGATGTAGATGCTCTGATTGTTGAAACTGCTATCGTATAAGAAAATAAAGGAAGTGCTTAGTATCTTCTTGGCCACTGTAATTGCTGTAGATTTCTAGACATTGTAGTGTATCTAACGAAATCAAACAAACAAAACTCAAGACAAAGGTTTCCACATTGGCAATAACTTTTATTTATTTATTTTTAAAAGACACTTTTCTTCTCTTTCGTAGTCACAGAATTTGACAAACATCTACTTTCTTCAACAAAATTAAAAATACTTTCTAAAACAATCACAGTACTGAAGCAATCCATTACAGATCCCTAAACAGTGACTGTTGTAACAGAATTTATGATGCAAATGTATTGAGAACGCAACGTAATTCTTTAGACAAATCTCGATTTAAGTTCACCAACAAAATAATGTCCGGAAAAGTATTCACTGGGTTCATAGCAATTTAATCTCCAACAGGTGCTGCTACTTTCCAACAATGTGCGCTTTTACTTTCAAATACAGCAGTGATTAAAGAATAATCTAACTTCGACGAACTACAAATAGCATTTCAGTGAAGATAAACTTAGATAGAATTACGATTACCATCTGCTTCTGACAACCTGCCAATGTAAAACTGCAACGCAGCAAGACTGTGATAATAAACAACAGGGTTGGCTGGTTTAAACCAAGGTTTAAACCAGCTGGTTTTTTTGAAAAAAAAAAACAACTGTTTTAAACCAAAAAACAAAAAAAAAATGTTCGTAAAAGTGTAAGTGTTTGTAAAATCTTGATGAACACACATTTGTGGGTTATCACGTTTCACTCCCGTATATTATTCGTATTATATTCAGACCTAAATTCCCCATTCATTACTCAAAAAGATTATACTACAAAAGCAACTTTTGTTTACAAGTTCATAAATGTTTATTATGTGATTTTTTTGTAGTTGTTATTATTGTTATGTAATTGCAATCGAAGAAAAATTCTAAATATTGTTTCGCTTCAATGTTTACTATGGATAAAATACATCGAAAATGCCGTACTTTTTGTGTGTGTGTGGGGGGGGGGCGGGGGTCATACAGACCCCACGAGAGGCATTTAGTGAAATAAGTATCTTTGGTATCTATTTATGTATAAATGAATCTGAGCCAAAGTGGACTCAAATAATTCGTATCTTTATTCACTTTTCTTATTGATATGCAGATTAAGTCGGTGTATTTCTTTAATTTGGACCAATAAAAGTCGTTGTTAACTAACTTGAACTAAATTAGTTCTTCTGTACTCCGTAGTACTTTGAAATTGTTCATATGTAATTCTGTGTAATGGTTTCACTTGTGCAACTGTTTATCTTTTTGTCCTTCTGAAATGACTCTTGACAGTTATATTAAGAAGCATGTAAAGATCAGTACAACGTATTTTTTTTTTTTATCAGGATTCCTTCGTGAGTGAGTCGGCAGACGTATCGCATTTGTGGCTAATTAGTCCTGGTTCCGAGTTCAAATGGAGGACAATTTCTCTCGGATGTAACTCGAGAAGCGGTTTTTATTCCGCTTTAAGCTTATGTGACCCCTTCCAGCATAACCCGGTTGTTGCATAATAACATCAAGGCGAAACAAACTTATTTCTGTCCATATATGATATGAATATATAGAGCAAATCATTTAAACCATAAAAACCTGGTTTAAACAAAAAAAAAAAAAAAAAAAAAAAAAAAAAAAAGTTTTTTTTTTTTTCTTTAATGAAAACCATGGTTTTTTGCCAACCCTGATAAACAAGGATGCTGGAAACCTGATTGGTTTGTTCGAAATTTTGTTAGTGTCAAGAAAATGTCTGTTCTAACAAGATCTATTGCTGATGATTATAAGACTATGAAGTTTTCATATAATACAAAAAAAGAAATGGATGTGTGTATAACAGTTTTTCGTTTTCTTTCTGTTTTGCTATTTAAATTTAAATATAACAAATAAAGTAAAGAAAAACCCATTCTTGGTTTGTACTGTGGATATTTGAATACACGGTTTGATTTGTTACACCTCCTCTCTTTTTTAAAAAATATAACCTATTAAATTTACGATCAAAAATTGTTCTATCTTGTTTCGCGAATTCCTAACGATTTAAATTTTCTGCAATCAATTCTAGGCCAGAATGATTTGTGATCTGCAATCAATTCTAGACCAGGATGATGCGTGATGAAAAGCTTTTTACTTTAATGGAGACACGTAGTCTTCTGTGCTATATTGTTTCAACTAAGATCTCGCACAGTAAATGACTTTTACTTACCTTTCAGTTGAACTACTGGAAGCAGCTTGACTCTGATTATCACTGAAACCATTAGTAATCTCTTTCTTACACTCTGTCTCTATCACTTGGATATCATCATCGGAGTCATTGGCAACGTCCGCAGAATTATACTGCTCGTAATCATACGAAGACATTTGTTCATTATCACATTCACTCTCATTTTGTCGAAAAGGTTCACTTTCAGGCATAAGATCACTAGATATAAACTCTTCTTTCACTAATTTTGAGGTGCCATGACTAGCATAGTCACTAAATGAAAACCTATCGTTACCATCACTACAGGAATTTTTAGAGTTCAACTTATTTGAAGTGGTCTCTTGAGCAATTGTACTGGATCTATCTGACTCCCATGCACCACCTACAGACGAAGAATCTTCCGCACAACTTTCAACTTTAACCCTGCCAGGGTGAACTACCATTTCTATATCGGGAATTCTACTTTGTACGTATCCAGCTTTTTTCACAGGTTGAATCACAAGATCCGGCGGCCGAGGATCATGCTGGTTCTGAAATGAATAATGAACATATTCATTTAGTAGCTCAAGAAACACCGATACACACACGCACAAAGAAATATTTCCCGTAACTTCCAACTATTATTTTTAACAAAACTTGACGGACTCAAAACTTTGTTTTTTATTGAAAACTCATTTTTATATCCTACCTGGCTAATTAAAATTGAGGCTGAAAAACAACCGAATGATTAACATGCTTTCATTTGTACGAGATGTCCAAAGTTTCCAGTTGAAGTTCGATCTCCTTAACGTAGAGAAAATAAAACTAAACAAAAATACTAGCCTGGACTCCCCCTCCCCCTCACAGAATAATTTAATTCGGGGCCCCGTGCTGGTGCACAAGAAATGAGTCTCCTATTCAGTTGCTCGGTACCGAAGCAAGACATTGTTTCATATAAATTAATTAAAAGGAAAGAGAAACTGTAAGATTGACTGGGAAGGAAAAATTCTCAATGTCACAGAGTTGCTTGATTTTCTTTCATGATTTCTACCAACAAAATATCTATTGTGGATACTCATTCGGTTGTATATAACACAATTTGAATATATCCTTCGATTGTCGAAATATGACTGGGTTGCTACGACTTATATTGTCATGTTCTTTGCATGGGATCCTGTAACTCACTCCTTTTATTTCCATCAACACCTTTTGGCTGCTCTTCCGCTTTCTCCTTTCATGTATTACGTCTAGTAGTCTCTTACTTCCTTTTCTATATGTTGCGAAATTTCCCATTTTCTTAAATACTTCCTTTATTATCTCAATATCATCTACCCTACTCTTTATGCTCATCATGTTTTCCTCTCTTCCTTTCCTTCCTCTTCTTTCATTTCTCCTTTCTTTCTTATTCTCATTCTTTCGTTTAGTAAGTATATTAGGAGTAAAATCGTAGCTTGCTTTTATATGAGTACTACTAAATTGCAAGTTAGTACGTATAGTGAGCAATAAAATGTCTAGTAAATTGATGTCGGTTTTAGTGTTTCGTGTGAAAAGATTAAGCTGAAAAAAATGTAAAAGCTATTTGAAGAGTCGAAGCTCTTTTTTACTGTCTAGCTGCCGAAGGCAACAGGATTTGCTGTCAAAATCACACTAGGAATGTAAAAATCGTTTTAAGGTTCCAAGCGCATATTATAGGTGAAATTTTGTTAATGCTTTTCTCTAACCTCATCCCTCCGATTTTTGAATTTTAGTGAATAGCTCAAAGATAATGAAATATCAAAAATATAGAAAGTAAGCCAGGTAATGTGTACAAAATCCTATTAAATAAACTAAACATCTTTTCCAAACTTTTCCCTATAGACCACAGATTTGAATGTGCAACTTATGATGTCGTAATTGTTGGACATCCAAATTTACACACTACACGAAAGGTCTTGTAAACAATAAATTCATATAATAGCGTTTTGTAAATACTATCTGGCTTAGTTTTTACATTTTTGATATTCGTCACTGTTTTAAATTTATTCACTAAAAGTCAAAAGAGTTGGAGCTTAGCGAAGAGCGTTAATCTTAAAGAGTCCGACATACTAAAAATAATACAAAATTTACGTATTCTTTTGCTTGTTCTTCATTAGTGAAAGGAGATAATGAAATGCAACTTACCACAATCATAGATAATGTTATTCTACAGCAGAAAATATGAACCTGGAAAATGTTGTGTTGCCAGAATAACAAATTCCTCCAAAATTTAAGATAAGCCAGCGACTAGAGGAACGAACTCAACTGCATTTGATTACATATCATGTTATCTTGATATCCTGTGAACTACTTTTTAAATAATAGTTGTATTTACTTTGTAACAAACAAAATAGTTTTAACATACAGTTATTAAAATTAAATAATAATGTTATTTAAAAAGTAGTTCACAGTATACCAAAACAAATGATACGTAATCAAATGCAGTTGAGTTCGTTCCTCTAGTCGCAACCTTAACTTAGATTTTGGGAAAAATGTTATTCTAGCAACACTGTAATTTCTATGGAAGGCAACACTGAAAATTCTTGAGGTTCAAATTTTCTGTTGACAGAATAATTGTGTTAAGTTGCATTTCATTATCTCCTTTCACTTATGAAAAACAGGCAAAAGAAAAGTGGTAAATTTTATATTATTTTTAGTATGTCAGGCTCTTAACAAAATATGCTAGATGGTATCTGTGTAAAAAATCTAACATACTGCTCTTCTCGCATGAATTATTTATCGCGAGATACTCGATCGCCTTTCATCAGGATGACTGAGCTTAAATTATGAGTATCTCACCAGAAATACAGATGAGAAATTAAAACATTAATAATAATAATCACAGGAACACATTCAGGTTAGTATTATGAAATTTCATTTTGATATGACTTTTATACGTTCAATTAGTTCTTACTGTTACATAGCCAACAAACTCCAACATACAATATACAGTCAGAAAAAAAAATCACTCTGCTCTTCGGGGAATACTGTTTTCATGCAAGAACAGATCCTTTTCCAATCCACAAACAGTCGATGTTCCCAACCGACTATACGGAGTAATTTATAATTTATGAATGAAGATGTTAGTTATTCTTTGATGAACATCTAAAACCATACCTTAGAAATAGTGCAGGCCATTTATGAGTAATTCACCTTTTTTTCTACAAATCAAATGTAAAAAAATTCCTTCTGTTCTTTTTTTTTCCTATTTACAATCACACACAAATTTTGATGATCAGCCCCTAATTGACTGACTGTACATGAACTCTAGCGCCAATACATTTTCGACGCCTTCTTTTTTCTAATAACCAAAGTATAAGTATTTTTCTATCTCCAATTGAAATCAGGTCTCGCATCAAAGATGAGAAATATATTCTGACAAATATAAAAAATGTGATGAAGTGGAAACTAGCCAACAATATATTAAGAAAATATAAATGATTGTTAAAATATAAATGATTACTGGCTATCTACAATATCACTATTGTCCAAGATACTTACTAAACTTAACGCTTCAGTTTGCCGATTTTCTTCTAGGTTTGCAATATATTGCGCCAATTCAATTTCAGACTTATGACAGGTGTCTCGAAATTCCTGGAAAATATCCAGTTTTGAGATACAACCGTGGCAAACATACTTCGGAAGGGTATCTTCCTCTGTGACCTGAATTTAAAAGAAAGGTCTTATTAAAGTAACTACCTAGGTAATCAGAAATTTATTATTAGAACAAAGAGTTAAAACGAACCATTACCAATATCTCTACTTTGACCAATAGAAATACCAGGCTCTTGAAATAGAATATTTAAAGTTAGAACAAAAGAAAGCTCAAAATGAGAATATGATGTACGTACAAAAAAAGACCCTCGTGGTTTCATTTCGATATCTCCGTTAAGTAATATGGCTTTTCATGTCTGTTAATCAGCGTAGTCTGATCACATCTCATCGATCTCTGACGATTAAGAGAATTCATTACAACCGTCTGCTATATTAATTTATATAAAGGACGTCTAAGGTAAATATGTTTAACTCTTGCACTTAGCAGCCTCAAACAATATGTGACAAGTTTTGTTACACGGCACTGTAAACATGATAACGTCACTGAACACATTCAGATAGACAGCACGGAATATAATCCAGAACCCACAAGTATTGCATGTTTTAAGATTTCTTGGTCAACTGCAGACTCTACTACGGGAGAGCAACTTATTTCCACAGCAAAAGCCCATATATTCCAGAAAGTCATCTTGTTTGTACCTCTATTTATCAATTCCCTTAAAAAAGAAAGATAAAAACTCTGACTTTTATGCAACGATAAAGCATATTTTATCTTTTAAAAATTTCGCATATTTTTTTCCCGTAACTAATATTCCCACCTCACTTACATAGAAAAAAAAATGTGTATTATTTGCTCCAAACGTCATTAATTTTTCACACTGCCCTCACTCCAAGGCAAGCGCGCCACCGCACTTAATCATGTTAATAGTAATAAACGTCATGAGACATACCCTTTGAAGAAATACTTCGATCTTTTTCAAAACAGATAAATTTGATTCAACATGAATTAAAAAATCGAGTAGAAACATTATCGAAGATCCTTTCCAATCTTTTCATATAAACCACTGATTTTAATATTTTAATAAGCCTCCTCCAGATCGGTCTCCCTGTCACCCATGCAGCATCCAGGTCCTTTTCTCTTGATGTCAACTTCCGGCATTGCTTTCTCATTTTTTCTCGATTTCCACCATTACTTGCCTCTCCAAGCCGGTTTCCACGAGCCAAAACTTTTGACACTGATCAAACGCAACATTTTAAGGAACAATCTTCATCTCTTCCGAACAAATCCAGATGCCTTTCGCACTCGATTCATAACAATAGATGGCCTGGTTGGTCTACCATTACCAACCAGAAAAATGAAAAAAATGAAATTTTGAGTTTTACGTCCCACGATTATGCCGGTTAGGCTAAAGGAGACGGTGATAATGAGTAATGAATGAAATGGTGGAATGAAGAAAGTGGGAGGAAACGGGAGAACCCCGAGAAAACCCACGCACACGGTGTTTGTCCACCACAAAGTTCACTTGGCGGGAGCAGGGTTTGAACCCGAGACTCCTAGCACCAGAGGTGAACGCTCTACCACTGAGCTACCGCGGCCCCACATTACCAACCAGAGTCCAAACAAAGTTTTAAGCAGTGGAACCTACTTGGACCCCCCACCCGCCTTCAAAGAAGGCAAAATCAATGTCCTCAGTTGGAAAAGTGATGGCTACAGTTTTGTGAGATTCGGAAGGGATTGTGATAGTGGATTGCCTTCCAAAAGGGTCCAACAGTGACTGGGGAGTACTCTGCTGGTCTCTTACCACAGCTGCGTGATAATCACCAGAAGCGTCGTGGGAAACTGGCAACATGCGTTTCGATAAAGCCCCTAGTAAAAGTAAGTCATCGCAATGGCAGCAATTCACGATTGCGGCCACGCAAAGGTGTTTGTCCACAAGGCTTACTTGATGCGAGCTATAATTCAATCAGGGAACCCATGCACCATAAATTAGAGATCCACCACTATACCGCGGTGGCCTTTAAAAATAGACTTGTTATACTAATTAATTAGATCTTTAATTTTTGTGCTTCAAATTTGTAGTGATATTATTCCAAAATTTGTCCAAATTACCTTTTTCAGTGTTCAGTTGGCATGTTTTCATTCTAATGAAATAGATTTCAAATATTTTTCTTTCGATTCAAGATGAACGGTGAAGAGTGTTAAGTCCTGTGTTGTACAGCGGTGGACACTTCTAAATGGTACACCTTAGCCGTAAATCTCCATATGGCTGTACCATTTAGAAGTGTCCACCGCTGTACATGTAGATTTTCGTAGATAGGTCGGTGATAGTTTGTATGTCTTCTCTGGATCTACTTAGTGATTTTCCGTATAGTTCTTCCAATTCATTTAGTCATACCTATACACGAGTCTTTACAAGAACACCATATTTGGTAAACTCCACTTCAAGAGTTTTATTTTTATTAACAAAATGATTTTTATACGGTATTGGCTAAAATTCCTTTCAGTGTTTATAGGTTTAAATCTAACTATACTATTTTGATTTTTAATAATCTGAATGACGAACACGGAAAGAAAAAAAACATTTCAATGTTTCTTCCCTCTTGTTAATAAACATGGTAATTTTGCAGGTGTATACAAGATGACTGATAATTCGATGCATTCCTTGCAAGGAAATATTCTACAAGTACTTTGGAACATTTTCACCTACATGAACCGGGGTTCGCAAATCAAGTTTTTCTTAGTAATTTGCACATGTGTGATTTCTTTGAAATTTACCGACTAACGAGAGGTCCGCGAGAAAGTTTTATCCTGACCTACTTCTAAAGTCGTAGAGCAATTAAATTTTACATATGTAATTCTACACTCGTACGTAGGTCAAGTGGTAATGCACAGCCCGTAACTATGCACCGTTGCTGTGTTATAGGTCCGAACGTGAAGTAAGGTGTTGTGGTCCAAAATCCATTACTACACCCCAGAAAGCAGCGAGGCAACATTACACAAGTACTTGCCCCTAGGAAATGACTGCATGGTTGGGAACAGGTGGAAGGATGATGATGATGTGCGGTCAAGAGAAAACGCGAACTATGATGGATTTCATACCCAAGGTCGTGCATCTGTCTGGCCAACATTCGAGCAGTGAACGGGTGCGTTGTTTTCTATGAAGCGGACACCTTTTGTCAGTATGCCACGCTCTGGAATTTCACAGCATCCCGCAACGCACCCAGCAGTGAGGCATAGTATATCCTGGCAATTGTGATACACTTTGCCTGGAATTTAAGTAGTAATACCTCATACTTATCCCAAATAAACGTGATCACCACTTTGGTCGCTCAGATTTGAACACGGACTTCCACGTTCTGAGTTACTAAAGCAATGTATTCGATTGCTGTATCTTTCTTTGTTTATTTATGTATTTATGCAAGGGAATGACTCAAGGAAGGGTTCAGGCCTCCAACTTCGAAGGAACAGGCAATGGTCTTCTAGAAGGTATCATCCCTGACTTCGCCTGGTGGGAGCGAAGAAAACCAGGGAAAACCTAGTCAAACCAATGACAGCGTGCTGGTGTACCTCCACCGAAGGAAGTCCGTGTTCAACTCTGAGCGACCAAAGTGACAATCACATTTATTTGGGATCAGTATAGAGAACTACTACTTGCCTTCTAGGCAAAGGATTCCACAATTACCATGATATACTATGCCTCACTCGTGCGTACGTTGCGGGATTCTGTGAAATCCCAGAGCATGGCATGGTGATAAATGGTGTCCGCCCCCTGGAAAACAAGGCACCCGTTCACTGTTCGAATGTTGGCCAGACACATCTACGGTCCTAGGTGTGAAATCCGTCATAGTTCGCATTTTCTCTTGACAGCACACCATCTTCATTCCATCTCTTCCCAACCATGCAGTCATTTTCTAGGGACAAGTACATGTGCGATGTTGCCACGCTGCTTTCTGAGGTGCAATAATGGATTTTGGACCACAACGTCTTACTTCACGTTCGGACCTATAACACAGCAACAGTGCAAAGTTACGGGTTGTACATTACCACATGACCTACACATATATGCAGAATTACACATGTAAAATTTCATCGCTCTACGATCTTTAGCAGTGGGTCAGGGTCAAACTTTTTCGCGAACCTCTCGTTAGTCGGTAAATTTTGAAAGAAATCACACATGTGCAAATTACTCAGAAACTATTGATTTGCGACCCCCGCTTCACATAAGTGAAAATGTTCCAAATTTTTTGTAGAATATCTCCTTGCAAGAAATGCATCGAATTACCAGTTACCCTGTATATATAAAGCGTGTCCACAAAAATCTATCTATTAAAATGCTACAATAGCAATTAAAAGCGCCTGAGCTCCAACCTATAACTTTGGCTTTCAAATCTTTCATTTACGGTTATGTGTGATTTCACATTTAACAGAGACAAACATTTTAAATATGTGTACTTTAAATAAATCAGTTAACTAGATCTTTTTCATGAAGTTTATGATATAAAATTATTGTTCAAAGCCTTTGTATTTTATAAGCTTTCTCTAAAATCAATGCACGTGAATTGTGCTTCCATCTTCCGAGTTCTTTTAAACTATATGTTGTGGACGTTTATATGTTTGTGGTCAACCCTTTCGACAATGAGATCTCGGAAATTACAGGCTCTAGAAAAATGACGGTTTCACTGATCAATTGGAAATTTTGCGTAGATTGTTCAGTTCTAATTGAATATTTTTTTTTAAAAAAAAATAGCCATTATTTCTTTATTACACTTTTTAGAGTACACTGGAAGCATTGAAATTAAAAAAAAAACTAAAGCATCATATCCTACGCGTTATACATTCTAACACCACACTATTGTATATATGAGTTGCATATGCATCAGGCGTTTGTTTCATGGCCAAATAATAATGAAAAAGGAAGGATAACCATTTCTCCAGTCTAAGATGATTCTTTATTTTTGGAATGTTTTGCCCAATGAACATCATATATAACTACCATTATAATTAATTGTGTATGTAATGTATTTGCTTATTACATACTGCATGCAAGAAGAAAGAAAACACTGGTCATGCATGGATTAGAAACTTCAACCGGAAGTAAGCTCAAATCTTGCAAACGGTGCGAGATATTGCGAAAAAAATAATCGATAAAATCTCCCCTTTATGATACGCCTTTCCGACTTTTCTTTCAAGACTTCTTTCACTTGTGTCTGTAAAGGGACATGTACAGATGTGAGGAATGAGAAGGATATTTATGCTCATATGCGAATGATATGCTGCGTAAAGAGCGCAGGTTCAGGTAGTACTATCATAATTACTTAGAAGTGATATTACGTCGCTTTAGATAATCATATATGAAATTGTTCACATTTGAAAGAAAAAGTCAAATATTTTTGTGGGTGTCAACAATGAACAACATAGTCAATAATGGGTGGGATCAAACACAGAAAAGGTAAATTCATTTATGTTTATTTTGTGATTAGTCAATATGGGTCCATTGTTGGATATTTAGCAGGCAGTTGCTGCCTTTGCTGGAGGTCACTTGGGAAGCTTTTATGTTTTTGTAATGTTACGCCGTAATGTGCTAATTTTATTTCCTTTCATTGTGTTGTGTCGTTATTAAAAAATAAGTTTTAAGGAGTTATGACGACCCCACAAGAACAAACTTGGTGTGTTTTGGAATACCACAATACGCAGAGTCTGTGCAGGTTCAGCTTGCTTTTAGGCGAAGGTTTCAACATTAGGCTCCTATACACACGTCCATTTTGAAGTGGTATCGTGGCTGCATATATCATCAAAGAAAAGGCCATTCAGGGAGACCATAGGTCAATGCGGCAGTTGTGGAACAAGTGTGGAAGGCATTTGTACGTAGCCCTAAGAAGTCTGTCCGTAGAGCTAGTCTGCAGTTGAACATCCCTTAATCCACTGGATCTAAAATCCTGTGTAGTTTCACCCTTACAAACTGCAATTAGTGCATAAGTTGAAACCTGATGACACTGTAAAACGATTAGATTTCTGTGAATATTTTATGGTACTAACGGAGGATAATGAAGAACTATCAGGAAAAATAATTTTCAGTGATGAGGCAACATTCCACATCAGTGAAAAAGTGAACAGGCATAATATTAGGATTTGGGAAAGCGAGAATGCACATACCATTTTGGAAGTTGAAAAGAGACTCCCCTAAAGTAAATATCCTTTGTGCCGTATCAAAACATCAAGTCTATGGTCTTTTCTTTCGAGAGGCCACTGTCACATGTCCAACTTATCTTGACATGTTCATTAATTGGTTATTTCCACAATTAGAAGGCAACGATTTTATTTTCCAACAAGATAGAGCACCTCCTCACTGGCATTCACATGTTCGAGAACATCTGAATTAGCGGCTTCCAGGAAGACGGATTGGACGTGACGGAAATTATGACAATGTCTTTTACAAGTGGCCGCCTGACTTGACGGTATGTGACTACTTTTTATGGAGTTACGTAAAAGATTGTGTCTATATAACCCCACTGCCTCAAAACTTGCAGGAAGTGCAAGTTCGTATCAGTGCTGCCATCCAGCCCATTTCATCAGATATGTAGGAGCGTGCGTCAATGAGAATATCGTCTTCATGTATGTATCGCCACTCGCGGGGCCTACATTAGAGCCATTCCATGTGAAATCAACGAAATTTTCAGAGAGAGAGAGAGAGAAACTCGTCGTCTTAGAATTTGATGAAACTTGGCGTACATGTAGGCCCCTATGAGAGATGATCATGCACCAAATTGTAGCCCTAAACCCGCTGTAGTTTCAAAGTATAGGGTGGTAAAAATGGACAAATTTTATGCTTTTTGTAGAATCTTATTAATTTCAGTTGGTCATATCTTCCGTAAACATTGAGCTAGAGAGAAAAATAATATAGGGTCATTCCACATCAATTGCACCAGTTTGAGAAAAGTTTCCAGCTCATCGTCTCAGATTTGCCTGAAATTTAGCACACCAATGCTACTATGTCTGGAACGCTCATGTACAAACTATTAGGTTCCCCTAAGTATTAGGTCCAGAATTATAGCGTACGAAAGAAGGTGGTGAGACCCGGAAAATGGAACGCGCATTTGGAAATCAATCTTCAGAGCCAACTTCAGGGCTTAATAACTTCGAAACTATTCCCCACAGTCCAATGAAATTTTTACCATCTAGAAACATCCACTTAGAGAACACACTCAGCGTATCGAAACACCAACAACATGTTTCTGCGGGAAAATAAAAAAATCTCAAAATGTGGTGAAAAAAATGTAACGTGTTAAAAGATACGTATTGTAGATGCCCACCATGCCAAATATAATCCTCTCAGGAATGGGATAATAGTTTTTCTAGTAAACCTGATGTAGGCTAAACACATAGACAGCACATCATGTCCACATCTTTCATATATACTGAGGTACATACACATGAAAATACAAAAAAATGACAAGTCTACGGAAAATAGTGGATTTTCAAATTATGGTAGCTGAAAAGAAACCAGCGATATCCAAGCCAAATTTCATACACTGCAAAGTAGACCATAATGTAATATGTCTCAAAATTTCAACGTGTTATTGCCGTCTCCTTTAGCCTAGCCGGCATAAACGTGAGACGTAAAACTCAAAGATTTCATTTCATTTCATTTCATTTCAACGTGTTATTGCAAGGTATTTGTGTACAACGAAAGCTGACAGAGATGTATTTCGTGACGTGACCATTGTTGCAGAACACACTTTGGAAAAAAACAAAAAAACATACCTAGGTATTAAACTCTTCTGCCCATTTTACCCCCCCCCCCCCCACATTGTTTAATAACTAACAACAACATATAGGTAGATTAACACAACCTATCATTAATGTCTAATACACTTTAACTGCCAAAAAACAGTCACTTGTGCTCAGAGCAGAAGTTTTCCCATGTTGCACCTACTCTGTATATCGAGTGACAAAAATTGTACCAACTTCCTGACACAATAGCAGAAACTGGAATTGTCGTAAGAATATGCTCCAAGGGAATCCAACAGAGTCTGTCAAACGTGGCCAGTGAAATGATCTTGCTGGTCCTGTTGACATGAAGTTCACTAATCCATCACCTTTTGGTTCGCAGCACTCTGCAACACATCATAAGTACCATGTCATCATAAATAGCAACAACATAGCAAGTTGGTTGTGTGTTGCCACGTTTGCTTCTGAATCCAGGGTCAGACACACTGTGAAGACACATATTGTGCATGAACCTAATAAATCATAACCGGACAGTGCTCATCTTCACATTATCAGAGCCAATGGAAGAAGAGTAATGATGGCTCCTTGTGCCTGTAATAGTTTTAACGCTTGCCAGTGTGCTTTTCAGCAACTCTTCGACAGATTTCACCTCATCTTTCGAAACATAAAATGATTGTATGCCGGAGATATTTTTATGTATCCAGGTGAAAAATTTTTACCATGACTTCTTGTAAAAATCTCAAATTTATGCATGCATTACTACGATTTTCAGATTCATGTAGAATGGAATTTATTTGCAACAGGTCATGGTAAAAATGTTTGTGACGGTATCGGTGCTACCATTAAGTGCATGGCATCACGAGCTAGTCTGCAACACCCTACAGAAGGCCACATTCTAACACCTCTTCAATTATTCATCTGGATACAGAGTACAGTAGCTACAACATGCGAAAACTTCTGCTCTAAGCACAAGTGACTGTTTTTTGTCAGTTAAAGTGTATTAGACATTAATGATAGGTTGTGTTAATCTACCTATATGTTGTTGCTTAGTTATTAAACAATGGGGGGGGGGGATAGAAGGGGCAGGGAAACCTCATGGACAAGCACCTTCCCTTGTATAACCAGATATTGTTTCACTGCCTGCTTGTGACATCATCTCTCGTGTTGATCCCATAACTTCAACTGGTGTACACAGTGTCGGATCTAGAAATTTCGGGACCCCCGCATAAAATTTGAAAGGACCAACTTTACATTCAATACTCTTTTAATAGTACATATTAATGAAATATTCAGTGTTCTATTTGCTATGGAATAGAGATTCAAACAGTTACGTTCTACAAGAAATCCTACTTCCTCGACTTCATTTCCGCAAACTCCCGTATATGATCTCTCTTTTCAACGGTCGAAGCCATCTCATGATTGACTGCCAACATTCCCAAATTACTGATTTTCTCCTGTGTCATTGAACACATTAAATAGGCCTTGATCCTTTTTAAGACTGAGAATGACCTTCCAGCGGAAGCCACAACCACGGATAAAATCGGGAATAAAGTAAGAGTAGTCAAAACTTTAGGATAACTTGGGGAAATAGTATTAAACTCAACGTATAGTAATACCACCAATTAAAGAATAGTGTTGATATTTGGAATATAGTTTTTAAGTCCAGTGTGAAGGGAAATTAATTCCAATGGTAGCGACGGGCCAATGTCTTGCTGGTTCTTCTTTCGTAGTTTTTCAGCCTTAACTAAAATTTCTTCATCTGAAAGGTTCACAAGTACTTTGGGGAATGTGATCGAAAATTCATACGAAGATCATTATTGTCTGTAATTAGAACTGTCTGTAACGATGTAAAACGGTTCTCTATTTTACTGTACGTGATATCTAGAAGTGCATTGTACACATCAACCCTGGAGCAAGCCTCTGTGTCCGAAAACCAAGGATCTTCTACCAATTCATCGAAGTGTTTTTTCACTTTGGGTTCCCTTTTATAACGAACACAGGGCTGACTTTCCACTTCGCAGCAACAGCTGTGGCCTCTTGTTTTGTTTGATGGAATTCTTTTCTTATTTTCTTCAATTCCTCTCGGCTCTCTTCAAGAGTGCGTAAATGTTCCTCAAGGTCAATTTGTTTAGTTCGGAGATGTTGCGATGCGATGCGATGTTCAGTTGTGAAAACATTTTTGACAGCACTATAGTCAGACAAACAAAATCGAAGAAATCCATGACTTTCACCAATCGCTCTGCTTCTGATACCTCTTTAGCCTTCTTACTTGTCTGTGTGAAACGTTTCGGAGAGTTTTCATTACATCAGCATACCTCAACCTGATAGCTACAACGGACTGATATCGTGAGGCTCATCTGATTGGACTGACCTTTTTCAAAGTGATATCTGATTCTTCTGTCAATGATGACAGAATATCCCACCTATTTATACTTTGGCCAAACAATATATACAAATCCTGAAGCGTTGTGAAGTAACTGGCAACTTCTTTTACACCTTTGGCGGCATCATTAATGACAAAGTTTAGGTTTTGTACCGCGCAGTGAATATATATAGCTTATTTCTCAATTTCTTGAAGTCTGTTCTGAACATCTGAGTAAACACCACTCATCACAGCGGCGCCATCATATCCCTGCCCTCTGCATTTTTCCAAAGACAATCCCAATTTCTCCAAATGACTTAACACTAGAGTTGAAAGTCCGGATGCAGTTGGATTTCTTACATGTAAAAATCCTTTTAAAAAATTCTTTATCTCGACCCGTCTAGAAACTTTGTTTTCTAAGCTATCGTTTACTTCTATAAAATTTATATAGCGAATAATGAAATTCATTTTATCCTTATTTGATAAATCTTGATTCGTATCAATGATTAATGAGAAAAACGACACACTTTTAATTTCCATCAACAAAGTAGCTTCTAAGTTTGCATACAGGCAATGGATGATTTGATTTTGAATATCGTAGCTGAGATACTTAACTTAGCTTTCGAGAGACTGATTACCCGTGCCATTGTAGGATCATATTTTGCTAAAAACTCTACAAGAGAAAACATTTACATCGTAGCTTCCATCATGCTCTTTACTACCTTGAAATGCTGATGTGAGTGTAAATCGAAAAGTCTACCCAGAACCTGGGCCCAAAACTAGGCTTCAAATTTCGTTTCACTCTCCAGTGAGTTATCAATGGTTTCGTCCATTTTTCACTTATCAAAAACCAAACATGCTGAAATGTGTGCTGTCCTGGCAGCTCATTACTTGGTTCAAGTAATTAAACTATTGTGAAAATATTCCTTTTCAGGTGTTTTAAAAATTAGTAGTTACAGGCAAGATGCAGGTGGACCTTTAAAACCCCTTGGGCCCCTTACGGTCTTCCCCCTTCCCCGTACCGCGGGGTCTTGCGGTTCATAGATCCGGCACTGGGCGTACATGCAGCACGTTCAGTAACAAAGAGATGAGGTGGAAGAAGCCAGTCGACTGCTTCAATACAGACACCACTGACAATTGATCACTTTCAGCAGATCAGTAACAGATATTTCTTACACCTTACTTCACCAGTATTAACAAATTGGCCAATTGCCACACTGGCATCCCAGGTGTCTCTCCCGACATGGTCACACGAATATCATTGTAGATTACAGGCTCATTCTTGACCCAAGTTGACAATTGGTATACTTATGCCGGACATATGGAACTACCTTGGTACCCAATTTTAAGGAAGTCAAATGGGCACTTTCTGAGATACCACTGATCCAAAATTTTCCGTGACTTCCTGGAAAACGATCTTTGATTTTCAAATAAATGTTCCTGACATATCTTGTAGCCTATTCTTTCCTCTTCAAAATGGTATATTATTTTTCTCTCTAGCTCAATATTTACGGAAGATATGACCAATTGAAGCTAACAAGATTCTTAAAATAATAATAATAAAATTTGTCCATTTTTTTTTTTTTACCACTCTGTACTCTGAAACTACAAGAGGTACACGACTACAATCTGGTGCATGGGGCCGCGGTGGCTCAGTGGTAGAGCGTTCACCTCTGATGCTAGGGGTCCTGGGTTCGATCCCAGCCCCCGCCAAGTGAACTTTGTGGTGGACAAACACCGTGTGTGTGGGTTTTCTCGGGGTTCTCCCGTTTCCTCCCACTTTCTTCATTCCACCATTTCATTCATTACTCATTATCATCGTCTCCTTTAGCCTAACCGGCATAAACGTGGGACGTAAAACTCAAAGATTTCATTTTTACAATTTGATGCATGATCATTTCTTATAGGGGTCTACATGTACACCAAGTTTCATCGAAAACTGACATCATGAAGTTTAGTGTATATATATATATATATATATATATATATATATATATGGGTGATTCCACGAAAAAGGGAAATTTTCACTTGGAAAATTTTTGTTCCGTTGATGGTCGCCTATTTCGATAAAAATATCACATGCACTTACTACTACTAAGTACATGTTAATTAGGTGTTCATCAGAGCTGAATCGTTATTGGTGTAGTAAATAAAAAATAATAAACTTTTCAGCACCCACGGAGTTGAGACCATAGGTCACGGAGTTGAGATTAGTTAACACGGAGTTGAAAATTGCTGTGGAGTTGAGAAACGTGATAAATCTGGGTGATAAGTTTTGGTTTACAAGTGATTAAGCTTATAACTTACTTAAAAATTGAAATAATTTTCCAATAGCTTTTGTAAGTTAGAATTATTCTTCTTATGTTGAATAAAATTCTAACAAACTAGATGACACGTAATTTGTTATACAAAAATACTCCAGAAAATACTGCAAACATATGAAAATATATCTAATGAAAGTTCCAAAATTGAGTATATATATATATATATATATATATATATATATATATATATATATATATATATATATATATATATATATATGAATATGTGACGTAAATAAGGAAAAAAAGAAATACACATACACTTCTCGAATATTGAAAAATTATTGCGCTTTCAATATGTTGACTATCATATGGAGAGGACAAACTTTTCACATAAGCTTACGAAACGGATGAAGTAGTCACTAAACCTGTCTATTGTCTACTTCATTTGTTTTCTGAGCTTATGTAAACCTTCTGTCTTCTCTGTGTGATCAAGTCAACACGTCGAAAGTGCAATACCGTTGGTGTTAGGAATCACCGTGCAGTTGGTGTTAGGAATCACCTCCCAAACGATGTCGGTATTGTTTTGAAGCGCCCTGTATAATGCACACTAAATGACAGTGTAAGGCACTCATCATTTCTGTTTTCTTTGGATAATTCAATGTTCTTTGTTAAGTAGCCCTCATTTTCCACTCCAATGAAGGAAATGTCTTGAGGAAACAGGGAAGGGCTGTTCTAGTCTACACAGAATGACAACTGTCAACGCTTTTTAAACGTCAGGTTTAGTAGGCCAGTAGAAATTCCTCCCGAGCCGCGTCATAAAATTGACTGTCCGTACATTGCCCTCAGACTCTTCGACAATCCCTGAAAAGAAAACAATTAGCTGATCATAAGATTGAGACGTCAATAAGTTAAAAACAGATACCATCCATCTTGACTTGACTGAAGTTTTACCTCCGGCTACCTTACAGCCCCAAATCTGAACTTCCGCGAAACACGCCTTAAATGGGCTAGGACCCACCAGCCGGCCTTTGAGTGTGAATGACACGTGGTCAGCCTGTCGGCTCCTACGACCGTTGCGGTGGTCTGCGCGATCAGGTTTCAGTACATCTCTACTCAAATGAGTTTTTCAATTGCCTCACTGTGCGAAGTAAACACCATTAATTTTGAGCTTCCACCGGGAAACAAACCCAGAACCACGCACGAAAGGCGAGCATACTAGTCACTAGACCATAAACGAGCTTTATTTCTATCAATATATTGAAAGAACAAATATTTGGAAGAGCATGAGCATAACAAACACTATAGGATTATCACCTCCGTGAACTTGTCTCAACACCGTGGATTCCTTAGTTTTCAGATGGACACGGAGTTGAGAAAATCGAATATAATTTATCTTTACCGGCCCACTTTTTAACCAGTACATGTGAGTAATTGTGTACGAATTTCCTACGTTAAGGCGTAGGTTCCTCAAGGGAAAGAAGGTATATACCATACAAATACATTCAGTAATAAATACCATGGTGTTGAGTATCAATTAATATACGCACCTGCTTTCCACACACAAAAATATTTTTCCTATAGCTTTTAACACATGCACACAACTTTTTCTGTTCTTCAGTCAAACATATCTGCCTTGTCTTCTTGTGGGTGTTGCCAATGTGGACGACCATGCTATCTGTTGAGAGCAACGGTAATTTTTTCTATTGCCATGGAGTTGAGACGAAATAGAGGTGACAGAAACGAAGCATAGTCAAGCTTTCGAAAATAATCGTTATAAAGGTTTACTTTCCACAAAGCCGAAACATTGAAGTGTTCTCCTCCATTTAATTACCATTAAATGATGTTTGATTTGCGACTTCAGTTGTAATTTATTGATTAAAATCAGTCAACTGTAGTCTGTGACAGCCCACGGTGTTGAGAAATTGGGTAATAATTAATTTTTTACGTATGTTTCGTGCTATATTTGCAAACCGTTATACATGGCATACCTACTTTGTGACGGTTACTACCAAACAAAATAAAAATGAGGTGATTCTTTCTAGTAGTAGTTTGAAGAAATGCCCGTGACAGAAAATTTCCCTTTTTCGTGGAATCACCCATATATATATATATATATATATATATATATATGAGCGATTCCATTTCAAATCGTCCAGGCAAACCACAATTGGTCCCCATCATAGTCTCAGATTTTATATATTTTTTTTATATGGGATCTACATGCAATATTATTAGACCCATATTTTTTCTTTTTGCTGAAAAAATTTTTTCCTTCGATATACAGCCTTCCAAAATGGCTGCCCTCCTCTCGGATTGCTCGAAAAACTGAAAAACATGTCAAACTAAAAATTTTATTGTAGAGAAACGAGTATACTTAGTAACATAATCGCAATAGCAGGAAGAGTATAAAGTTGTATGTTTCGGTGGAGGACCAAAATTCGTTTATTGGTCCAATAGGAATCGCGCAATTCACTCGCAATGTTGCCAACTTTGGTGAAATTTTTGCTAACTTCAAACTTTTATTTTTCTGTCCTCACGAGCAATATCAACCATCTGCTTCTAGCATCGAAATCTACTCCATAAGGTCTCTTGAAAATGTAAAGGACTTATGTTTCTGATTATTACATCCCACGTTATAGCATGATGAAAAGCTGAAAATTGCATTAAGACGCCATGTTTGGACGCCATTTTCTCAAAAAACCCACCTTTTAAAAATCTGATTTTTTTACAACTATTGGAGAAGTACCGAAGTATTTAATATCCGTTAACCGTTCACGCGGCTGCAGCCCCTAACATTCGCAATTAATTACTGAAATTTCGATGTTTGTACTTGAAATGTAAATATTTCCTATGGGTATATAGGTCCTATACACAAGGCGATTTGAAAGGGAGTGTGGAAATTTTGAGGAATGAATCCTTACATCAAATCCAGTAGAAAAGTTCCTATAAACATGAGTCGAATTCTGATTCGTTTTCGAGTTACAGGGTTTCCTACTCGGGACCCAAAATCGGCTCGGGACAATTGAAAATTAAATATATATTTCCCATTAAATCAGAAACTATGTGTTAAAGTTATGATGAAGTTCCGAAAGTTGATTTGTATCAAATATGATGATTTTTACGTTAGTTCCAATTCGGTTGGCAGTGTTGCCAACTTGGTAGCATTTTATTTGTTTCCAAATGACATTACATGTTTTTCATTTGATATTTGGTATTCATTAATGATTGTAAACATCACATGAAACACAATTTTCCCCACATCATCACAGTTTTCGAAAATTTACATGTATTTCATTAAAAGGTTTTATCTCGCGCGTTATTGATAGCTCGCAACATTAAGTGAATTTCACTTGATGTTTGCCATCATTAATAAAACCAAAATCTCGAATAAAAACTACGTCTGTGTAAGTTGTAATAATAATAATAATAATAATAATAATGATAAAAAGAAGAAGAAAATTTATTTTTTATTATTGCAAAACCTCTCATAACTCCATGCATCAAGTTCGAACTTGCTCAAAAAGTTCTGCTGCAACCACGAAACAGTTCATTACGTGATTCGGTGTCGTGAACATCGTCCTAGTGTTCTCTAGAACCATGACAATTGTTTTAACTGGGAACATGACATTATAGTGCACTAGTACAGTGTTTGTGTGAATAACAAGAAGTCCTATTACAGTAAGGACCGTATTAAATGTGTTGATTATTCTAAAAGGCATAAGAGGATTGTATACAGTAAGAATTCTTGACAAAAATTTTATCTTGCGGTAAAATATATGGATTGCGTACAGCGCGTCTGCCAAAACGCAGTATTAAGAGAGGATGATTATTTGTGTAAACGGTGCTTTGAATATTTACCGTGAACAACGTGAATGTGTGTGAGATATTGGTGACCACGGAAAAAGGTGTAAATATGGAATTATGCACCAGCAAGATAATCTGTTCCTCTCAATGTAGATTTGGAAACCATTGACCAGACAGTTAACATGCTAAACATGAATGTGTAGCCATTAAAACGGCAGTTATCGGTGAAACCTAGACTACGGTGAAGCATTCACCTTTCAAAATTTTTCATACTGCTTTTCAAATCGCTTTGTGTACAGGACACAAATAATCATCCTCCCCTAATAGTAGGATTGGGCAGACACGCTGTACACAATCCATATATTTTACCGCAAGATAAACTTTTTGTCTAGAATTCTGTCTGTGTACAATCTTCTTACGGCTTTTAGCATAATCAACATATTTAATACGGTCCTTACTTTAATAGGATTTCCCCTTTGTTATTCACACAAAAAATTTTAACTAGTGCACTACAATGTCATGTTACCAGTGAAAACAATTTTCATGGTTCTAGAGAACACTGTTCACTACACCGAATCACGAAAACTATCAATAACGCAAAAGATAATATCTTTTAATGAAATACATGTAAGTTTTCGAAAACTGTGATGATGTGGGAAAATTATGCTACATGTGATGTTCACAATCATTAATGAATACCAAATATCAAATAAAACCCACGTAGTGTCGCTTGGAAACAAATAAAAGTTCTACCAAGTTGGCAACACTGCCAACCGAATTGGAACTAACGTAAAAATCATCATATTGATACAAATCAACTTTCGGAACTTCATCATAACTTTAACACACAGTTTCTGATTTAATGTGAAATATATATTTAATTTTCAATTGTCCCGAGCCGATTTTGGGTCCCGAGTAGGAAACCCTGTAACTCGAAAACGAATCGGAATTCGACTCATGTTTATAGGAACTTTTCTATTGGATTTGATGTAAGGATTCATCCCTCAAAATTTCCACACTCCCTTTCAAATCGCCTTGTGTATAGGACCTATATACCCATAGGAAATATTTACATTTCAAGTACAAAAATCGAAATTTCAATAATTAATTGCGAATGTTAGGGGCTGCAGCCGCATGAACGGTTAACGGATATTAAATACTTCGGTACTTCTCCAATAGTTGTAAAAAAAATCAATTTTTAAAAGGTGGGTTTTTTGAGAAAATGGCGTCCAAACATGGCGTCTTAATGAAATTTTCAGCTTTTCATCATGCTATAGCGTGGAATGTAATAATCAGAAACGTAAGTCCTTTACATTTTCAAGAGACCTTATGGAGTAGATTTCGATGCTAGAAGCAGATGGTTGGTATTACTCGTGAGGACAGAAAAATAAATGAAGTTAGCAAAAATTTCACCAAAGTTGGCAACATTGCGAGTGAATTGCGCGATTCCTATTGGACCAATAAACGAATTTTGGTCCTCCACCGAAACATACAACTGTATACTCTTCCTGCTATTGCGATTATGTTACTAAGTACACTCGTTTCCCTACAATAAAATTTTTAGTTTGATATTTTTTTCAGTTTTTCGAGCAATCCGAGAGGAGGGCAGCCATTTTGGAAGGCTGTATATCGAAGAAAAAATTTTTTTCAGCAAAGAGAAAAAAATATGGGTCTAATAATATTGCATGTAGATTCCATATAAAAAAAAATAAACTAAATCTGAGACAGTCGTGTGGACCACCCTGGACGATTTGAAATGGAATCACATATATATATATATATATATATATATATATATATATATATATATATATATATATATATATATCTTCAAATGTAACCAATTTCATGTAATTACGATTATCCAAAGCGACGTAGCTTAATACCACTTTAAAATATGACAGTATTTTTGTGAACACGCTGTATTATAAAGAAAAAAGATTGCTTCTAATGGGTTGAGACATTGTGTTCTAACAACATGCATAAAATTTAAAAATAGACCGTCAAATTAAAAAAAAAAAAAAAAAAAAAACTTTGACTTCCCTTGCTGTAGATGATTCTCTACGACGTTACCCTGGAAATGATTGTGTTCTTCTATTATATAAAATTATTTCCATCATTGAGTCGTAGTTCCTTGGAAGTTGTTCCTTTAAGAGTAGGAGTTGCAGTTGACTCATTTTAGGGCTGTCCCTTACGGGTATGAATATGTATTCAGACGTATGCCATAAAAACAACTGTGCAAAAAACACACCAACTTGTGCCAGGTAACCACAAAAAGTGAGAATGCTATCTAACCAAGTCAGGGCAGAGGCAGGCGCAGGAACGTGTCCGTAGGGAGGAGGCGTGTCAACGACGAACATTATGTGCATAAACGAGGATAATGCAACTAACATTTGATATCACACTCACTCATAATTTTCGCTCAAATACATGCCTTGTAATGGTTATCAAACTCTCTCATCTTAGCCCTACCATAACCCTTGTAATGGTTTGACGTTGGTAACATTACACTTGCAAACAAAAAGTACTGTTTTCCTACTTCCATTTTCCTCGCACGGATGATCCGTAAGAAGTATTCTCGTGCACGGGAGATACGTAGCTATTTTTAACTATTACCTCGGCGATATTTACATTCAATATTTCTTTTAAACACAACAGGCGGTGTGTATATAAGATAGTAAAGAATGTTGATGTTCTACGTAATTTATCCACCTTATGGTCAATTATATTGTAATAACACTTACATCGTTCCACCCCTGTTACTACATATAGAAGTATGGTGCCTACATAAACAAGGGGTTAAGTGCCTTATCGCCGGACCGATTTTTCGAAATTTACCGGGTCAATTGGAGAAGTTTGTGAGTAGGAACGAGTGAAAGTGAGATAAGTGAAATAGTAAAAGTGAAGAAAGTTGTTGTTTTTGTTGGTTGATTTTGATGTAAGCGGCACAGTATGTGGGGGCGGAAGGACTATTTTGCAGAGAGGTACATTTCTTATGATATAGTAATACGAAAGGCATGGCGTTGGTGAAGAAGGAAGAGCATTTCGAGGGCTATTTAGCGGAGTATTTATTTAAGGAAAAGAAACCCGAGGAAATTCTTGTACACGATTTTTTTCCTCAAACTGGAAAAGTTTAAAAACCTTTTGAAGATAAGTGACTTCTAACTGAACGGGATTGTATTTCTGCATAGTGTACAGAAGCTGTAATGTATGTTAAAAAGTGAAGCGTTGTAAGTATGAAACCATCACAAGTGCTATTGAAATTTTTATGACCGCCAAAACCCATGTTGCCACTATCCTCGCTTACGTGTATACCCACTGTCGCTGATGCGCCTGCTTCCTTCGGACGCACGACCTCGCTCCGCTGGACCCCTCTGCTACGCTCCTGCCGACTCCATTAGATAGCATTCGTGTTTTAGTGCCCACCTAGCACAGGTTGGTTTGTGTTTTTGGAATGTCTAACGTAAAGTAACGTCATCTAACGTAACTTCATGTAATCCAACAAAATATAACCGAATGCAATACATTTTGGAGCTTTTTTGCAGTTTTCAAAGTGGTCCGGCGATACGGCACTAATGCCTAAACAAGTTCCTGACATCTTACTTTTACCTTAAGAACTGTTAAACTTGTACTTAACCTGAAATTTTTCCGAAAAAAACAGCCCACTTTTACCTTAAGAACTGTTAAACTTATACTTAACCTGAAAGTTTTCCGAAAAAAAAACAGCCCAATATTTTCTTCTTTTATTATTATTGTTATTTTTACTTCGTAACGTGTCAGAACACAAAATGTGTTAAAACTAATTTCTAATCAATTTCAAGCAACAACATAAGTACTTACGAATTTATTTGCTATTGGTTGCACTGGATAACTATTATACTTACCACCAAGGATAGGCAATTTAGAATTTTCTCCTTTAATTCTCGTCGAATTCCTTCTTCACAAAATATGCTTAATTTCATACTTGTGTTTATCAAACACAAGCGACATAATGTTTGGTAGTCTGAATTTCGAATTCTGGACGAGAACTGAGGTTTCATTTTCCACGCTTACTTCATGAATATTTTCTGAAATAAACTAATATAAATAAGAAACTTAATGATCTGTCTGATCAGCACTAAATATGCACATAACTCTTTCACAAAACACCACTTCTTCTAAATTTGTATTTACGGGATAAACGTTTTTGACGCTTTCCATCATAACACCAAACTAGAAAAGTACGTGAATAACAACCAATGATACCAGTAGTGTTGCCAGGACAACAGCACTTCCACAACATGTCAAAGTCTCAAAACCTCTAGATAAGTTTAAAAGCAATGTGTCGTTACTACGCAGAGGCGTTCTGAAGCGTGATTAGAGCCATACTAAAGAGTTCGACTAACATATGTTTCTTGCAGTAGTCAGGCTTTTAGTATGACGCTACTTATACTACAAAACGACCCTGCATAAAGCCCAAGAAGACTTGTAACTTTTTTTACAAGTTATAAAATATAATACAGTAGAGATACAAACTTAATGATAAAAGTAATATCTAAATACTAATGTCAATATTTATATTTTCTCATAAGGAAAAATGTACGAGTAAGTGTTACACCACCACTTTATGCTATATACAATTGTGCAATATCTGATTTTTTTTTTTTTAAATTACACTAGTATTACAAGACTAGTTCTTTTGAGAAATAACCCTAAAAAAATGAAATGCAAAACTGGCGAATTTCTTACATGGAATATACACTGGGTTATTTGAAATTCCATCATATAATTAACAGAGTACATAACATAGTAGGGAAATATGTAAAAGCGGTTAATATGACCAGAAATGAGTCCATCCATTATGGAAGCCAATCTCACATCGTTCTATTCTAGCACTATTCTTTTCATGCTCTATCGACTATGCTCCTGCCCTGACACTCCTAAATAGCATTCTCGATTTTTTTTTTTTTTTACTTTCGTATATGTGGCATGTCTGGATGCGCATTTGTCCCTTACGAGAAAACCCTCGTAAAATTAATCTGCACTCATGAAAGCGGTCCTCCCCCTTCCATGCACGTAGCCAAACTCCCTCTATAAAAATTGTTGTGGAAGTACCGCAGGATTCTGAAACTTGGATATTTGGTTAGAGCACATACTAGTTCCTAAGTGAAGTCTTGAACCGACTACGGTAGGTCGCATAGTCTTTGAGCTATGCTTCTACAAAATTTATTTCCGGCATAAATCCGAAAGAAAGCACTTGTGCACCCAGGTTGGTCTATACTTTTTGTCTTATCTTGGTGTCAGGAATCACCTCCCAAACGTTGTCGGTGTTGTTTTGAAACACCCTGTATATACGTACATTTTTGCCTTGTACCTTTATATGCTTTGTAGCTTGAGAAAATAGTTACAAATAATATAGTAAGTAATAGGTGACAGGTAATACATTAACTACCCTAAAAAAGTGACATGACTTCCATGAGGTTACCTAAACTGAACGCACAAAGAAACATTATAGCCTATACTAGACTAATAAACTTCAATATAATTTCAACTGACAATCGTGTAAATTTAATAAGCATTAACAAACTTTAGCATTTATTAAAGATCTTGAGTTCTTTCATATTCATTTTTATTGTTCAGAAAATCGTTAACGTCTTCCGTGCGTCTCAAACATATGAATATTAAAGAGGCCTACAATACTTGAACGTCCGTACGCATAAAAAATCTAATCAACGAAAAAAATATAAAATAATAATTGGTAAAATATTAGTCTAATGTTACACCACCACTTTTTATGCTGTTCTTGCATCCACCTGACGAGGTTCTGCCGCATTGCATTTACAAATTACTTGCTGGACACAAACTGTAACGCATCTGCGACGACTTTCTGAATAGGCCTATGTCAATAATTTTATCTTCTTCAAGCATAGAGGCTACCTCTTGTTCTATTTCAAGTGCGGTTAATGCTGATGTTCTGTCCTGACCAGACTTATAACGAAGATATTATTTGATCAGTGGCGTATTTAGGTGGGCTCTGGGCTTAAGCCCTCCCCACGAAATTTTATTTACTATATTAAAGTAAATGACATATCTTGCAGAATTTTCATATTTCCAGGACTAAAGTTACCAAGGCCCCCGAAACAAAATCGTAAATACGCCACTGGATTTGAGAGTCTTATGCACGCTGAAAGAACACTCACAAGAAGCTGATAACACAGGTAGCGCAAGACTGTTTCCAGCAAATTCGTAATTTGGGGAAAAATTGCCTTGGGCAGAATAGCTCGCAGGTACGAGATATTTGTAATTTCTTTCTCAATAAGAGATTCTACGTAATTTTTACAATAACAAATTCATATTCAGGAAAATCTATTTCGAATTGCGTAGCACACTCTTCCATTGCCTCCTCCATCAAGAACAGCTTTGTTTTAGGATGACATGCTTGAATGCCACCAATTACAGATATATTTTCCTTGCAGAATTTTCTGACAAACTCGTTCACAATGTTGTCATCATTCTCCTAAATTTTCGTAAATAACTATAAAGATGGTCCTAAATTTTCCAAATAAGTACAGATAACGATCACTAAAGTTCATAATTGACTGTTTAAGAACAGTTTATTTGATATATTTCTATAACGTAACATAGCCCTTCTCCCACCAAATTTGACCCCCTCACCCTCCGTTCCATATGGCGCTCAGCCGCTATAATTTTGCACATAAAAATATTTTCACATACTCTACCAGCTGCACTATGTCTCATCCTGCATCTCAACTCATCAATTTGGACCCTTTACTTAGACGACTCCCAGCCCCAAAGTTACTGATCTTATACTCACATTACTGTTCACTTAATGTTTAAAAAATAGCCTATAAATGTGTTTTAAAAATAACCTTTTCTTAGAAGTATGAATCATTTCAGTTTACTAGGGATAATTTTTTTCATTTATTGTAGGATAAAAACAATTTGTAACATAATATTAAATAAATATTTGAGGGTGCGAAACCAAGATTTGGGGGGCGGTGCCCCCGTGTCCCTCCCTAGCTACGTCCCTGCTACATGCTACATACACAGAAAATGTTGACTGTAAAAAAAAAAAATGTGTATCTTTAGCACAATGGAATAACGACAAAAGGATTACACACCTTCTATCTGTGTGCGATGTTCCCACCAAATCCTTATAACTTTCTTCACGAACATTTAATTTTCACCCCAGATTTTCTATTATGAGATTTACTGTGACAACCGTGCAACCAATATGTCTGAAAACTAATGACAAACTACCAGCGGCGTATTGCCAACACCATGACATAAAGTCTTTATTTTTCGTGACAGCAGAAATAAATTGAAAGTTCGAAAGTACTCCCTGTTCTAATGTACCACTATTTATATATCGCTGTTTTGAAATAACATTAATATTTCTTCCATAAATTTTATAAATCTATGGTTCAATAAACTATAGTTTATCCAAAAACGTCTATTTACTATTAATATATTAAGTGTATAGGCAATAGAAAATGAAATGAAATCTTTAAGTTTTACGTCCCATGGTTATGCCGGTTTGGCTAAAGGATACGGTGACGATGAGTAATGAATGAAATGCTGTAATGAAGAAAGTGGGAGGAAACGGGAGAACCCCCAAAAAACCCACGCACACTGTTTGTCCACCACAAAGTTCACTTGGAGGGGACTGGGATCGAACCCGAGGCCCCAAGCACCAGAGGTGAACGCTCTACTACTGAGCCACCGCGGCCCCGTATAGGCAATAGCTTGCCAGGTGCAGTTATCTCACAAAATGTGTCTCTACGCGTAGCAAACACAATAGAGTTGTTAACATCATTTCTACCAAAACTTGACATGCGTCCGTTTTTTCAAAAAACAAAAAGGTCAATTATGATCAGTAGTTTATTTGTGAATTTAGTAGAAGGTGGGAATATTTGTAATGAATTGCTACTAAAACATGAAGTTGAATTATTGTACTTTATAACAGATTATGTAGCCTATGAAAGGGGGAAAATATTTTTCCAGGCTAGGAAGACTGGATTGAACTTAGAGGCAGGGAAGTCAAGACTTAGAAGGGGGTAAATTCCCAGATTTCCCTGGCTACAAATAAATCCCTGATAATGATATATAACAATGCAGTATTTGTTTCGATAAAGTGGCAGATGTGTCACACAAGTAATATTTAATTGTGAAATTGTTTGGATGTAGTGCATTTACCAGACTCAATTGTGGAATTACACTCTAAATTAAGCCGCTATTAATGCTTAAAAGAGTCTTCCATTTTGGTCGGTAATGTAAAGCGATTCTGCTCCGCAATATAATTAAACAGTATAAGGCTTCTCGGTGGCGTTAGTAAATCTTCGCTGAACATAAACACTCCCTAACGATTCTTGAATCGATTTTATTTTAATCCATAGAATATCTGTTTAATTTAGCCAATGGTATTTGGCAATCCATAGGTTGATTCTTTGAATCGCGTTTCTGTACCACATGAAAAGTGAAAGAATCTCCGATGTAAAGAGAGCAAAATGATAAATCGGAAAACGAGTTATAACATCGAAATTACAAAAAGTATGTGACATTTCCTCCATTATTATTATTATTATGAAAGAAAATGGTTCACTATAAAAGTGATAAGTCGACTTACCAATAGTAATCCAGTACATTAGAAACTTGAATCAGGGCCGTCGCGTGCGTTATAAGCGCCCGGGGAGAGAATTTCCTGGCGCCCCGCCCCCCAAAGTGTTATGAAAAACAGAGATTTAAATGTGGAATGTAAGACAAAAGAAGTTGGTGTTATGTCAGTTTATTAGAGTGAATGGCTTTTGTAGTTAAAACATAAAAGTTAATGAAAACATGTTTTTGAATTATTGAAATCGAGTGCTATTCTTGCTTATTTCAAGGTAAGAAAAAAAAAACCTTCTCGCAGAGGGTTGGAGAGAGTTCCAGTTGAATAATTTTCAAATTCAATATTCTATCGGGAGTCCCTCAAGGATATAATCTAGGTCCCTTATTGTTTCTTCTTATTGCTAATGATATACCTTTGTGTATTTAAACTTCTCAAGTTCTTTTTGCCGATGATCTCAAATTATACTTCAAAGTAAGTTCAATTGAGTCGTCCATTTCCAAAACGGCTCTTATCCATTTACAAAAAATCCCAGAAAACCCGAGAAAAACTGTAGGATACATGTGTTTTGTAGAACTGGAAATATGTGAGGATGTTCAGGTTTTTTTTTTTTTTTTTTTTACATCAACACACTGAAGTATTACCAGTTCCACAAAACATGCAGATCCTATTTTTTTTTTTTTTTTTTAAGTTTTCTGAGATTTTCTGTAAATGGACAAGAATCGTTTTGGAAATGGACGACTCAGATGACTGCGTGAAATTTCAACAGGCTCTAGAGAGAGTTCAAATATAGTGTGTTAAGAATAAATTAGTCTTAAATGTCTCCAAATGTAAATCTGTATCTTTCACGAGGAAAGGAAATCCAATTAACTTTGCCTATACAATACGTGGCACTTCTTTGTCTACCTCAAATACTATCAAAGATTAATATATATATATATATATATATATATATATATATATATATATATATATATATATATATATATATAATTCTAGCAAATTAACCTTTGCTCAACACATTGACACAATAACAAGTAGTGCTGTTTGGATAGCAAATGTCACTAAATACTCTGATGCAGTAGAAAATATAGTTTAATTTTTATAAATGCTTGCACACAAGAAAACCGGTTTCTACCCAAATATGTCCCCTATGAAGACTTAGTAACGAATTTTAGTTTTCAAACATTAGAAAAAAGGATATGGGTATTTGATCTGTTGTTCTTACATAAATTATTAAACTGTAAAATTGAGTGTCCAGAATTAGTTTCAGAAGTGTTATTACGTGTCCCAATAAGCAAGACTAGAACAGCAAACACTGGGATATTCTATTGTAGGAAAGCAAGAACTAACATATTACATAAGCCTCTTGTGTAAAGGATGTGTGCTTCATAAACGAAATGATAAGATTTCATGTAGTAGATGTAGGCCTATTTGGTATGTCCGAAAACACGTTCAAGACAATTATTAGGCAATAACTTCTGCATAGTAAACGACGAATATTTGTGTATGTATAATAGTGCATGTTACAACATAAGTATGTACAAGACAGTATAATTGGACATTAAACCTGTTGTGTTGTTCTTATGAAATAAATAAATAAGTAAATAAATAGTTTACTTAGCAGTGGCCTGATCTTACTAAAATATCTGAATTAACATTATTTAAAAAAAAAACAATTAATTTACCAACATACTGAATTCCTTGAATTTTATTGATTTGTCTTTCCGGCGCCCCTTGGTCGCGGCGCCCGGGGCCGCCCCGCCCACGCGACGGCCCTGACTTGCATGCACAATATTGTACGTATTACAAAACGTTTCGTTGTATTTTTTCGCAAAATATTATACAAGATTTGAAATAATGGAAATGTCAGTGTATGGAATGTAAATTATAGACTGCAGAATGGATAGTACGCGCAGTTGATTTACATTTATTCCGTTGTAATATGTGTAATTATTTATGCTGAGATTCAAGAGAGAGACACGATGGACCACTTCATAATATATTAATTTAGTTATTATATGAAATGCACAAGGCAACAGTGTGGAGAATGGTGCTGCATTATTACCTGATTTTTTTTAAAAAAAAAATCAAATTATGTCAATCATTTAAAACTGAAAATACCCTTATTAGATGAAAATTTATTATGTAAATTGAATTATGGTTTGCAGCTTACCTAAATCAAAGGCATTTCCTCCTTCTTTTAAAAAACCTTTGTAGATGAAAAAGCTGAGGACTAATTCGCAGTTCAAATCGTAACATCAAAGTGATTAAAACTCCCCAATCGATTTTTTTTTTTTAAATTGTTTCTAATGACAGCGCCTGATTTGTCACTAAATACACAGCCACACACACACACAAAATAAAAGTTTTGTGCACCGAACCCCAGGTTATGGATTCCATGTATTTTGTTACATAGAATCCAAATTTCGAAACCCCAGGATGATCGATCGTGTCAATTTTTTGTTATGGGCGAAAAACTTGAGTGATTTTGGATAGGAAAGATACATCTATACAGCTATGTGTAAAAAAATAAAATAAAAATTAAAAAAAATCTACGCAGTAGACCCCAGGGTATGGATTCGATGTGTTTTGTTACACAGAACCCAAATTTCGAAATCCCAGGACGATTAACCGTGTCAATTTGTTTTTATGGGCGAAAATCTTGAGCGAATTTGAAAAGGAAAGATGCACCTAACACACCCAAACATGAAAACAAAAGTTATGTTCAGCAGACCGCATGGTATGGATTGGATGTATTTTATTACACAGAATGCAATTTTCAAAACCTTAGGACGAGTAGTAGTAGGAGGAGAAGTAGAAGTAGAAATAGTAGTAGTAGTAGGAAGGGGTTAGAAACCCCGCAGGGGTTGGTTGGGTACTGTTCTCGACATGAAATGGGCAAATTAAAAACTTGCCCAAATTTTTCAGTACATTTTACGATCTATGGATCCGTATAGTGAAAGAAGTGTATCTCTCCATGAAATAGTCCATCTGCATTTACATACAGTGCTACTTACATAAAAAGAGCACTTTCTTAATTTTTACTATTCCCCTTACTTGACTTTCACTCATTCTTCCTCACAAACTTAAATAAATTCTCCAATTGACCCGGTAAATTTCGTAAAATTGGTCCGGCGATACAGCACTTAACCCGCGATCTAGAATTATCAGAAGAGCACTCCGGAGAAGAATTTCGTCCAGACACTGAAGAATAATAATCTGATGATAAAGAATAGAGAAGTAGAATCTTCGCTTTCTTCAGAATGATGTCTATTATGTAGGTATAGTATTACCAAACAGAACTAATAGTGCAGTGAAGAAGCTCAAAAGAGAAGAAGACATGAAACATGGTGAAACTGATGAAGTTTGTAGAAGCGACGATAATATTGTTATTCTGATGGATGGATACTAGGAATATTTTGCTGTTGTCTACAGAATATGGACGTCAACCGGTGGACCAAGTTTTAAGATACAGTAAGGAGAGAAAAGCACATATTTATGTTGAAAGGCCAATGGTTGTAAGGAAATATACTGAAAATATGGGTGGCTTCGACCTATACGATCGTTTTGTCTCGTATTTCCGGAGTGCTACGAAAACGCGAAAGTGGCCGATACGAGTGTATATACATTTCCTGGACTTTGTTATAGCGAATAGCTGGATTTTATACATAACAGACTGTAAACCTCCTGGCATCACGAAAAAGGATATACTAGATTTGTTGGAATTCAGATCAAGTATTTCACATGAACTTCTATCTTTTTCCTCTAATGCCGTATCTCCAAAAGCAGGAAGACCACGATCAAGTTCACCAGAAAGTGGAGTACTGCCGAAACGTAAGCGACCGTCTGTCATACCAGTAACAGATAGCAGATACGATGGAAAAGATCATTGGCCCGAACATGTAAAAGGAGAGATACAACATCGGTGTCGCTTTGAAGGTTGTTCAGGAAGACCATGAGTAAAATTTGGAATCAATTATACATACAATTTGTTTTTATGGTTGTTCAGGGAGATCAAAATGTAAAAGAATAATAATATAATTCTTTGTCTCGAAACAAGGATTATTACCAAAATTATGCTTTAAAATAACCAAACTGTTTCATATATGAGTGTTCTAGTAATTTGTATTAAGTTATAATTAGAATAAGAAATTAGACTTTGTTTAAAATAATTCAAATTAAATTATACTACTTGTTAGTAAGCTTATATTGAAACCCAAAGTACTCAAATTAGTACTAATCAATAAAATCCATTCGAAAGCAAATTTTTCACAAGTAAGGTGTTTTTCTGTTTATTCTATCCCAGAACACGCGAATAATTAACAAAAGTATTTTTTTCATAGTTTGAAAAAAAAAATTCGGGACTATAGAGGTTAAAAAACTACATACGTGTGACAGTTTCGCCAACTAACACTTTGGCTTCAACAGACACTATCTTTGAAGAAGCCAAAGTGTTAGCTGGCAAAGCTGTCACACGTATGTATTTTTAAATATGATTTTTTTTTCTCAGTAAATAATTTATTTGTGTTTAAAATAGTTTGTTTCTGTTGCCGTGACATAAACAACGCACTTTTGCATTGTTTAAAGCTTTGTATCTCCGTAACTATGAAATATTTAGAGTTCATCGACAACCGTGATAGTGTTAACATCCCCTTGTGTTGTGCAGAAGAGGATGGGGATAAAGTGAAAAGTGCACATCCTACATTCAATACACACATTTACATTTAACCACAAATTCATCTACACTCACTCATAACTAATAACTACTCTATTCATCTATATTTCATTTATTTTTCACTTTTTCCCACGTTTACACCCTGGCCATCTAGGTAACTGGCCCTCTTCGTCCTGCTGGACCTCCTTCTCGATTTGGACTTCAATTCTTCCTTATTTTGACAATTGTCTAATTTAACCGATTTTGACAATATTTTTTATACATTACATGATTATACTGAATTCTGTGTTTTAACTTTTGTAAATTTGTTTACACTATAATTCAGGCACTTCGACTCTAATGTCGACCAATCATTGCAAATAGCGACATCCGCTATTTGTAAATTTTTATACAATTTCTTATACAAATAAGTCAATTTCTACACAAATAAGTCAATAATTCTGTATTTATAGCACACTTGACCTTAGTTGTTGGTGCACCTAATCATTAAACACCATTAATGGTGATGAAGACAAGACAAAAAATATTTCTCTGAGATTTTTGGTGTTACTGGATATTGAAGACTAGTTCTACACGATGGTAGCATTAAATTAAAACTTTAGGTCAGAAAGAAATATATCCATTGGTTGGAAAATACATACTGAATAACTTAATCAGTGGGTTTCAAATATTAAGCACATTTAATCTGCATTTAACCTCGCTGTCCGCTCATTTCGACTAGAAGCGCTTATGTTACTTTCTTCTAAGCGCTCACTTTCCTTGTATCACCATACGAGACTTATTTGTGTCATCTGAGAAAGTCTACTTGTATTCGGGGTTGTTCAGTCATTAATGGCAATGTAGTGCATTTGACACTTCTCAGTTATGTACACCAAGAGGATGATAAAAAAATATATATAAATATGAATATTTTGTATAGATTAGAAGCTAGTATCTACTTCATATATCAAACAAGACAAAGAATTCTACCATTCATTCTTATAACACCAGAGCTCTGATTATAACACAAGTCTCCAGAGAACCGAGGATAAATATATAATACACAAGTCTCAAGCTATAAAACTAAATACCTGATCAATACAATTATTAGTACAGGTATATAAAAAATGAAATAAAAGTAATACAGTATATTTACTGCTTAAACACTTATTAAATACAAAATAAAATAGAAATAAATAAAATATTGCCTAATACTGTACCTTTCATTTTCCTCAATTATAAGGTATATTTTTAACGAGACATCCTGTAATTTCATCAGCAATCAATATGCTTATTCTCGCCGTAATGTAATCTTTTACCATAATACGAACAGACGTATCTACGAAAAGCTGGTGAAAATTTCGTACCCCAATTCAGAACGAGTACACATGGAATGATGAAATTTTACAGGTATTCTACTACTCCCCCGAAGTTTAATACACTTCCTTGCACGGGCTCCAGTTTTTGCAGAAACAGTTTAAAAAAATCTGAAAACTGTTCCGTAGCACTAATCATCATCTTATCAGATTCAAAATTGTATTCTTTTAAGGGTTGTTTGACTTTGGGAAATAAGTAATAGTCTGACGAAGTTAGATATGGAGATTAGGATGATGATCTAGACATTGAAATTCTATATCATGCAATGTGAATTGTGTTTGCAGTACTCGAAGGACACGGACATTGTCCTCTGAAGGAACGTAATTTCTTTTTTCAATTTTCTGCGGCATTGCATTGTCAATTTGGTTTTCAGTTTTGTGAGAAATGTAGAGTTATTCTCTGCATTAAATGTCTGACTGTTGGGCAGGTAGTCTATGAATATGACTTCATCCTTATCCCAAAAGAATGTCGCAAACGCTTTCTTAGCCAACTTCTGTGCCTTGAACTTCTTGGGACGAGGGGAACTATCCCAGAAGAGTGCCCCCACTACATTGCCTTGTTTCGTTTCAGGATCACGTGGTACAACCATGTTTCGTCCATGGTTACTATTCGTGACAAAAATTGATCGGCATTGAAGTCAAAATGGGAGATGATTTCCCCTGATGTCCTCATCCTTTCACATCTTCGATGTGCTAACAGATTTTTGGGTCCCATTTTGCCGAGTGCTTGCGCATGCCAAATCATTGTAAATTATGCTACCGATGTGTTCCCTAGAAATGTCCACAATCTCTACCACATGTTTTGCTGAGACTCTACGATTTTCAAGAATATCATGAATTTCACCTACGATTTCGAGGACAGTAACTATTTTTGGTCTTCCTGCAAATGGAGCATCGTCTGTTGAAAAATCACCATGCTTAAACTGTGTCACCCACTTCTTTACCACTTCATATGATGAAGGAGAGCCCTGTAGAATTTCATTGATTACTTCATGAATTTGCTTCCGTGACTTCGATGACAGCACTGATCTCGATGTTCATAAAATTTGCTGGTTGGGCACACATGATTATTTCACACATCGAAAAACACAACAAGAATTTCATTATTAATATCAAAATTTGTATTTGTACATACAGAGGTACGTTCCTTAAAACTACAATTCCATCATTCTATTGTACTCCTTGTGGATTGGGCTACGAATGTTGCAGCAGCCCCTCGTATGTATAGCATAGCTTTTATTATTGTTTTCTTTTAATGAAACAAGATCGTATGAATACAACATGAAATTTTATTTGTAACAAATTAATGAACAATAAATACAACTAGAAATACAAAATACCTAAAATAAACTATTTAGTTTGAAAGCTATTTATAACAATATTATATTCGATCATTCTCATTATAATGAAGGAAAAAAAGACGAATCTGAAATTTCAGTCTGGATCTACAACTTAAAATCAGCTCCTCCTTTACCACAGAGCTACAAATACTGATTCTGCAGAACCTCTCTACAAGTAACTTACAATATTGTCATCATGAAAACTTGCATGAACTAAAACTGGCGTGTTATTAGATCCCAATAAATGAATGATTACGTGGTAACTTCTTCTGACTGTATTTATATTGGTCTTTTAATTTGGCTGTAAGCGCTTCCAATATTTGGAATTTTTTTTTTTTATTTATTTATTTATAGCCACCCAGTTTTATACATTGTAGTTTTATCTTTTATGCATTCTTTTTATGAATGCATGCGGATTGTCACAACTCGATTTTGGCGCACTTTGCCACAGCATTATTATCGCTGATTTGTCTTGTGAAGATTGACACATAATAGACGCACCAGCTAAGGGTAGACAGATGGTTACAGAAAAATTTATATTCATTATATTTATTATAAATAGATACAGACGGTGCCAAGCGATGATGTAATGCCAGAATTTTTGGTAGATATACGCTCGACTGTCTTCAAAAATATAGCGTATATCAACCCCTGCATACACTCGTTCTTTAGTAAATATAAAATGAGTATATATATATATATATACACGCTGGACTATAAAAATATTCTGCCGGTATACACCCCATTACATCCCT
This sequence comes from Thermobia domestica, assembly GCF_964235325.1. Lineage (NCBI taxonomy): Eukaryota > Metazoa > Arthropoda > Insecta > Zygentoma > Lepismatidae > Thermobia > Thermobia domestica. The sequence continues at coordinate 69,903,859 of NC_137456.1, forward strand.
GGTTAAAAGCACGATATTGGATCACCGCATTGATCCATAGTGAACGACAAATTTAACTTTTAAGTTTAACTCAAGCACTCGAGGGAACCATTTGTATGCATTGAAGCCTGCCAAATGTACTTCCACATCGATATGACGTACCATTTTTGTGTGCTTGTACCCAACGCTGAATCTACACATATCATAAAGGGGTTAGTCTTGTAACTGTAACACAAATTACTTTTCTGTGTGACCACGTTTCTGTAAAGTGGAAGCAAAGATTGGTTTACTTTGGCAATCAAACTGTTTTGTGTTGCAACCCATATAGAACCTCTCCTCCTTTGCAGTGAAAAGACCTAAAATTTGCAGTGTAAAATATTGTGTGGAGAACGATATATTTAAGGCGATTATAGTAAAACTAGTATATAGTCCATAACCACTAAAGGAAACCCTCGTTTACTCCATGAAGAATGCCAATATCATTTACGAAGAAAGAATAGTAACTAAATTATAATGCTCTACACAACCTGAAGGAGTTGTCGACCACCGTCAGCAATCCTTAAATAAAGAAGATCAACGAAACCACCCAATATTTCAGGATAAAAGAAGACAAAGCATCGCAGAAGGCATAATCTTCACCAATTGATCTCCCCTAAAGAACTCTCTAAGACGCCTGGTCTTTGAGAGCTTCTCTTCGCTTGGACGTTTGGTCCTCGGAATAATCTCACCAATCTCTAGACGCTCGTCTCTAAGAGATACTTTACATCCACTCCTTGGCCACAAGAGCCTTGGATCCTATCACCTTAGGATGCTTGGTCTTTGAGTTTCTACGCCGTCTCACCAATAAAACCACCAAATATCTAAAATAACTTCGTATTAAAGACTGTAATTATTATTACTGTACATAAAAGGAATTTTAAAATAAAACGTGATTGGGAAAGTCCACAAATTTCCGTGTACCATTTTTAAAGCTCAACTGTAACAAGAACTTTACAATATGGAAACATATTTGAACATTGTTTTATTTCATATTATATTTATATTCATACTTACTGGACAAAATTTAATCTTTGGTATATAATAATGTAGATATTGATATAATCTTAAATAAGCAAATAATAATGTATTCAAACTCAACTAAGTTTCTGGGGCTTTGGCTAAATCACAATCTTGCTTGGGAAACACAAGTATCTTCATTGGCCCAAAAGATCAATTATATGTTCTATGCAATAAAATCTATCAAACATGTTTTAAATCTAGATACGCTTCGTAACTTATATTTCGGACTCTTTCAGTCTTTACTAGCATATGATATAATCTTCTGGGAAAGTTTCCAAAAAGAAATATATTGTTCGTGATTCAAAAAAGGGTTTTAAGAACTATAATGAAGGCCAAAAGGAACGACTCGTGTAGGCCAATATTCCAGGAACTTAAAATATTGCCTTTACCTTATCTATACATATTTCGCATGTTGCTCTTTGTTAAAACCAACATTGAATTACTTAACACACCATCAACCCACAAATACGATACCAGGCGTAAAGATAAAATCCCCCACAAACAGCATCGCACAAAGTATACGAAAGGATCCAACATTTATGGGTACCATTTTATATAATAAACTTTCTCAATATATTCGAATGATAGAACAAAAAGGAGAATTCAAGAGATTTCTGAAAATCTATCTATTACAGCACTGTTTTTATTCCATGAATGAATATCTAGATGTGTAAATGAATTTGATTACAGATAGTATTAAAGATGTCTATTTTTTGTGTTTTTTCTTTGATTGTAGATGTAGCCTAATATTTTAATGTAATGAGTATGCATATGTCACAATTATGTATGTTTATGTATCTTTATGCCTTGACAAATCTTATTCATATGCGCGGATTCGTGCAATATGTATGATTATAAAGACGAAATAAAATCAAATGAAATATGAACTACAATAAATTCAAATTTCACTAGCTTTCATCTCTCTACACTTTTTTTTTTTTTTTTTTTTTTTTTTTTTTTTTAATGACTTGGATAACCATAACCTTTTAATCACTCATCTTGATCAGATAACCAGAACCCTTTAATCACTCATCTTGATTTTTAGAAGGGAAGTATATGAGAAAAGTTCTTAAGTTTGTACACATAAACGTCCGTATTACCAGGATATGTTTTTGAAAATAAAAGAGCGTAACATTTGAAGAAAGGGAAAAAAAATGGCTATCATCAAATGTTCTCCTCACTGAATTAGATCTGCATTCTTACGTTATTTCATTAGAGTAAAAATTTTTACTTGTGAACATTATTTCCAGCTGTGTAAATAGAAAGACGGCCTCCAGAAAAGTGAGACAAAAGGTCAAATTGTAACCGTGTTACGAGAACATGTAAGTCCGCCCGACTTGTTAGGCTGCGAGGTAGAAACAGACTTCAAAGCTACATAGGGAGAAAACAAGAAATCTTTACACCCCTGCCTGCGATTTTCGAAGATGAAATTGCTCTATCTGTAAATCAAGGGCTGGATCTTACAACTGTTCTATTTCTTACCATAAAAATTTTTGACTGAAAATAGTGGGGTTTTGGAGGTGAATTTTATTTTCTTCTGTCTATGTGTGTGAACACAACAATGTGATTTATGTAAACTTCATTGCATCTAGTGTGATAAACTTGAACCAACGAGGAAACTGAGGAAAGGAAACAACAAATTCGTATGTATTGAGACGACCCCTTCGGAGAAGTAATACTCCCGAAAGTGAGTTCCATCTGGTAAACAGTGAAGTATCGGATACGCACCGAAACTAATATTTGAGAGATGTACAGTGAATGTTATTGTAAGATGTTGCCTGAATATTCACTTCTAGGGTATGTTAAAGCAGTTACATAGCTGTATAATCTTTGCTGAAGATCTAAGGTGGTGGAGTAATAATGGGTAACGTTCTATGTGAACATTGTGGAAACAGTTTTAGTACATCTTTTAATTTACGAAGACACCCAAGTTTCATGCTGAGCACATGCATGATGAACACAGCGCACGGAAAAATATCGTATGTGCAATTGAATCTTCCGATGCGCACTGTACCAATTACAAGGTACTACAATAACATATGAGTGCTGTGCACATATTAAGTTTGATGAAATAACATATGAGCGTTCTTCAGATGATGGTACGCTTCATTTCTATAAGTGTTAATAATTCAAAATTAGTGTGCAGGGTAATTTCAGATAGAGGTACTAATGAAAGGAATGTGGTTGCGAATTAATCCAGGACGTGTTGTGACTATATATCAGCTTAGCGAATTGTTTGGAAATGCGAACATGAGGGCAACAACAGCCTGAAAATGCAGCCAGTGGTTTCAGAAGAGCAGGCCTGTTTCCTACTAATAGACAGGTTTTCAGAACTCATGACTTCCTCCAACATGAAACACTAAGTGATAGTGGTAGGTCCATAGCTGTTACAATAACGTCCCAAGCAGACAGGATTTACATTGAGGACGGGCAATTTTCTGAACTAAACATATTCGATCCATGTAGGTCAGTATCTGCTACCATACAACCCCAACCAGAAAGAATTTCCATCGAGGTCAGAACCCTTTCTAAGCCAAGCACATCAGGTTCACGTAGAGCTGTAGAACTGCCGTCACCTACATCTACAGTGAAAGCACATGATATCTACCTTTTTCCAACAGGTCCTGTAGGACAAAATTGAAAGCAATCTCGAACTGGATCAACCCAAATTATCACAAGTTCACCTCACAAACAGGGCTTAGAATGTCAAAGGGAAAACCAAATAGAGACAAATAAAGCATATGCAGCAAAGGAAGACAGGCAAAGAATGCAGAGAAGTGGCTAATTTACAGAGTAGGTCTTTGTAGCAACAAGATTGCAGTAATTCATTTAACTCGGAAGATATGCAATTGTCAGACATGTCCGATGAAGATAACAAAGAAGCCGAATGTTTCTATTGCAACAAATTATTTTCCGAAGATAGTGAAGGTGAAGAGTGGATTCAATGTGCAGTGTGTTCTTTGTGGTTTCATGTTCTCTGAGCAGGCGATGATGATCACATTTTCATCTGTGAAAGACGTTGTCCTAAGTAAAATGATGGTTTGTGAAGTTTTAAGTTCAGTGGAAAGCAAAGAGGGTTTCATTTTTTTTTTTTTTTGTCTTGTAGATTTACAATTTAAATCTACAATTTTTTTTAGTCTACATGGAAAGCAGTTTTTTTTTTTTTTGTGTGTGTGTGTGTGTGTGTGTGGCTTTACAATTTGAGTGAAAAGTAGCAGGCTTTTTTCTACATTTCCAACTTGAGTGAATAGAATGCGGCGTATTATTACTATTTTTTTATATTTCGTCTATTATTTAAGTGAAAACGAGAAAAGGGGAAAGACTTCTTTTTTTAAAAAACTATTTTCAAACAACGATTTATCATAAATGCATTTGTTTTTTTTTTTTTTTTTTTTTTAATAGTTTCAAGATATTGTGTTCTGTACCTGAAATTACTTTTCTTCACAGTTATGTAGGTATATCGCTTTGTATTAACGTTTATATTAATATTTTTCCAACTGTATAACAATGATGTTTTTGATCAAAATTAACATCAACACATTCATATTATGTCTTCATGTTTCTCTTATTATTTCATCTTTTTTTTTCGGATTTATCACAATAGTTTTTTCTGAAAAATTGTGTGTTCTTGTTTTATGCAAGTAATATTGATATAAGGATCTATATGTCATAGCTCCATATTAGAAACTCAAGCATCCCCATATTAGGAGCCCCGGTAGCCTAATATGAGGAACATCACTACTGTTTGTACTTATTATTTTTATTTTGTGACTGTTGTTCTTTCTCATATTTTTACGTGTAGAATAGATGAACAAGGTGCCGGTACAGCATATTACCGGAAATTAAACATATTTCCTACAAATTATGTTTAAGCAGGAAGCATCACATAAAAGATTAAAAACCTCCCATATTTGGCAACTTTCCTTTACTTTTGCATCGTGAATGTAAATTTTCTTTTAATACAGGAGAAAATTATTTACTAAATATTCTTTCTTAACTCGTTACACATTGTGCAATGTCTCGCAGTTGGTGTGGGAAGAAAAGAAATGTGTAACTGTACCAAAATTTTGCTTAAAATATTTTTCGTATAAACGCAAATTCTGCGTTAGTGCATTATGTGACGTTCATCTGAATTTGTACGTTTTGAGTGGTGTATGCTTCTCATTAATCGTGCTGCCGCCTGGTGGTGCTAAAAGACGGACTAGAAGAAAAGGAAAAGGAAAGAATGGAGTTTTTAAAGCGTAATAGTTGGATTTCAATGTGTTTTAAGTGTGTGTGTGAAGCATGATTCAGCTATTTTCTTTTGCTGATCATGTTTTGATCTTGTTACCAGACGTTATTTAAAAGAGTATAAGTTGTCATGTGATTTGGAAAATCCATCGTTATCTTCGAATATGCATAAACACTCAGCAAAAATAGTATTGCTAATATGAACATTCTAGTGGTTTCTACGTAAGTCGTTGTTAAAATAAATCAGTCCCAAGTAATACTTTATAATGACAAGGGGGCGTGATCGAGATTAAGAGTGAAACAAAGGACTTGGCAAGGTGCACTCGAAGGCAATGGACTCATAATCAGCTACTAACACAAAAAAATGTCGAAATAAGTCAATTCTCCAACAGAAATCACAACATAATGCTGTCATTGCGTTTGCATGGAATGACTGTCTATTAAATTCTTCGAATCGGAAGAAAGGACGGTTTTTGCGAGTGGATTCGACGGATATACAGTGTTTCTACTTAAAATGTGATCACACCTATCGACGAGCCATGGCGGACTAAAACTATTGAAGTGAGTAATTAAAAGTATACTTACGAATTCATTACGTAATTGGGGCAATAAATGTAAAGAAAAACTTGTTTATCTCAGGTACGTTCATTCAGTTCCAATAAATGGCACTATAATATGTAATTTTGTCAGTTCTTTCTTTCACAGATTGCATGACGAGACGAGAACGTGGTTGTTGAATAACTTGTGTTCAATCCATGAAAGTAGGTGATGCTCTCATCTATTTTTCGTAACACGCCTTAGGACTCCTCCCGGGTGGTTCCGACCGAATCTGGACCATTACGGTAAGATGTATCGTGCCTTCCTTGAACGATTGTCGCGGGGACGAACTTTCTGAACCTCCAAACAAAATAGTGCAAAGCTATATTATTTGGGGGCAAAGAATAGAGAGTTCTCCGCGGTGGCGGGTTAAGGAGGGTGGGTACCGAGCAGCGTAATGCTGGACCGTAATAGAATGGCGCCCGAACAGGGACAGACAAGAATCGAACCCAGGACCGTAATAGAATGGCGTTTCCCTCCAGGGACGGATCAATTAATAATAATTCACCTTATTATTAACTGATTCGTAATGGAAGTAGCATCTGGGAGAAGATCTAGGTGTTGTAATATTTGACAGGTTTCATTTCTCATGATATGCTATATGCGCTAACTTGAAGATATCATTGGTGTTTATTGTGTTTGTATATTTGTAACTTGTAGTCATGGCAGAAAGTGAAAATTTAAGTTTGCAAACTTTGCTTGAAGCTATTAATAAAATTAACGATGCTGTTAATGACACTAAGCGACAAATGCAATCACTTAATGGTAGTGTCAATGACACTAAGCAACAAATGCAATTACTTAATGGTGCTGTTAACGATACTAAAGAACAAATGCAATCACTTAATGGTGCTGTAAATGATACTAAGCAACAACTCAATGATGTTATTAATGAGACAAACAATGAAATCCACCAACAAGTAGAAAAATGTCATAATGAAACGAAACAACAGTTGGAAAAATGTTTTGACGGTATTACAATTGGAGTATCAACGTTACAGAAATCTTCTGTTAAATTGAAAAAGAGCTTAGAGCGAAGTGTAAACAAAATCATTCGTGCAGGTTCAGATAGCGTTAAACGATTTTCGATACAGTTCGATAACAAGTTTGAGTCACAAGAGAAAGAAAGTGATGAAGTAAATAGTGTTGTAGTTACTAGTACTTGTACAGGTAAAGAATATGCGAACACTCCTAGTCCAGTTATTGACGAAAGTTCTTGTTGTCAGATTGCTGTAGCAGACACACCTAGTCTGAAAATAGTTAAAAAGCGACAGGTAGGAGAAAATTGTGTGTTGTGTGAAGGGTTGAATAACATTCATGAGCTGTGTGCATACCGTTTAGCGAAAAACAACACTAATGTCGTTGTTTATTGTAATGAAATTCGAGGCAAAGAGACCTCAATGCGCGTTGGTAGCTTGTTATCGCAAACACTTGAAAGTGTCTTAGGTAGTATCCGCTTAGTAAATTAGAATGTATCCCCGTCCGCACTAGTTGCTTTTACTTTGTTAATGTAACGATTGTTAAACTAGGTCATGTTGAAAGTAATCTGCACTGTCGTGAGTTAGTAGTCAGTCAAGTACAAGTTAAACAAATCAAGCAAATAACTTTCTTTGTACTCGTATGCACGATGTCTGTACATTTAAAGATCAAAGATAATAGTTTTGAGTTCAGTAAGCTTCCCAATTGTAGTAACAACTTTGTCTCATGGAAAGAAAAGAGTCTAGTTTGTCGTGGAATTTTCATTAGCGTAAAGCATATGTGCAGTAAACTTGTCAAAAGGCGGGTTTATTTACTAGCTTACAGTAAAAAGAGTAAGAAAAACAAACGAAAGTTGCATAAAGTCCGTAAGAAAGTGAAGAAATTATTCCGCTTATTGCATAACTTTCACAAATTCTCAAACAAGGTCCTGCGTTCCAATCTTGAAAGTAGATTTAAATACCATCGTAGTGTAATGATAGAGCATGGTACACGCAAAAATGATTCTGCTTATGTCTTTGAATTGTTTTCCGAAAGTTCTTGCACGAATGACAGCAATTTGAAATCTAGCGATCATAGTAAATCGTTAAGTATTGAATCAGCTGTTGCATTAGGTGCAAACCGCAGATCATTTGTAAATGGTAAGAAATGTAAAGTTTTTCAAAAGACGTCCGTCAGGTTATTGAGTAAATCACACGTACTGGTGAGAACCAAAATTAAAAATAAAAATAAATGCAAAACGAAATGTAGATCAAAAATGTTTAATAAAAAACCGTATGTTAATTGCGTCATTGCAATGAAAAAACCCAAACATGCAGGTGCATCAAAAAACCAGTTTAAAATAAAGAGTCAAATTAGTGATCGATTAAAATTTCGAAAAATGCTAGTAAAGCGTGTTAAAAGTTTTCGAAAGGTAGGAAGAAATTGTGGAGATTGTGGTATAGTTCAAAAGTTGGTGAAGCAATCTTCTAACAAGAATCAGTGTTTTAATTCACAACTTGGTATGCGATCCAAGTATCAACGCGGTGTTGCCATAATGAATGAAAATTTAAAAGATGCAAAAGTTAATGCTAATAAAGTGAAAGTCAAGCAGTGTGTTAAAATGCAAAAGAAAGAGCAATATTTTATGCAATGTTGCCATCTGCAGTGTTGAAAAACAAAGTGCATATATAAATATCGTGTGTTTTAAAAGTAAAGTCGTGATTAGAAACCACTTGATCATTTGCGATTTAACGTACATGATGTTTTGGCAAATGAAACCGTACAAAATTATTCCTAAGTCAGAGAAACCAAAAATAGGCGTAGGTTAAATACATTGTTACCTTCTGCCGGATTGTTTATTTGAAATATATGATATTTGCAATGATTTTGGAACTGTCAAAATTTTAAAAATTGTTTTTAAAGGTCCACTGTTTTGTAAAAGTAAAATTTCAGACAAAGTATTCGAGCTTGTAGATCCTTTAACCGGAGAATCTTGTGGTGTGCATTCCATTGATCGTATGGGAGTGTGGAGACCCACTCAGAAAACTAGGAACATCTGGTTAGAATTAGCTAAGAAACATATTCATGAAAAAGAGTTTAATTCTGTAAAAGAAAATAGTGAAAAAACTGATTCTTGTGAACCGGAAACTTTAGTAAATGTGAATTCTTTAAATGTAACGAAAGTTAGTTTATCTGTTTTCAATGAGAGCGAAAGTAATAAGTTCAATGTTCAGCTGTTATTGAAAGAGTTATTAAAATGTGACACGTATTTGCAATATTTAAATGATAAGCTAGATTGTCGGTATCGTACTCTCATACTAGCTCTAAATCATTTGCTGGATCCTAAGCTAAACAGACGTGACGTGTAAAAAAAAAAAAAACAAAAAAAGTCACGGACATGATTGTTTTCTAAATACTAATATGTATGAAACTGTTGTTCATAAGTATTCATATGTAAAAGAAATATGAGTTAAAAGCTCTCGTTTACATAAATTGTCTTGTTGGTGCTTTGCGATAAGTTATCAAGACTAACTATAAGATCTTAAACCACCAAATGTATAAGGTGAGTTGTTTAGTATTCATGTATTATTACAAATGTAAACGATGATAAGCTCTAATTTTATTAGAGCGAGAGTAAGTTTTTGTGTGTCAGTGGAATACTGTAACACGAGTATTGAATTATGAATGGCAAATCCCCCCCTCTTTATTTATTTTTAACCTTTGGGTTCATTTTTCTATGTTGTTTTATACTCCTACCTCACTAGAAGGTCTTGTTGCCATTCCAAAGGGGTGGGATGAAATTATAAAAATATAATGGGGAAGGGAGACTTATAAATTTAAGTGGATAGGCGCTTATTAGCGTAAAAGTGTGGCAGACTTACTTCTATCCGGCCTCACTCTTATTGTTACAGTACAAAAGAGTGGTAATAAATTTATTTCATGTAGTTATTATATTTAAGTGATGTGTAATTCTTGTATTTGTGAATAACTATACTGTTTTCGTAACTTTTGTCAGAATAGCGTAAGAAGTACACGTATGCTTCGTCATTTATGCAATTTAAGTATAATGTGTGTAGAATAAGTTTATTCATTTCCTTTTGTGGAATATTGAGATATATTATTCAAATAATATTTGTTTTATCTATTTGTTGAAAAGTTGAGTAATTCGTAATGATTATTTGTTTATGTTCTATAATTTTTGCATAATGTCGTAAAGTAAGTAATGTGAATATTTTACCTCTAAATAATGCCATGATTTCCTATAATGTTTGTGTTATTTTTAATAAGAGCGCATATAGCAATATTGTAACTTAAAGGTATATCATGAGAATTATTTGTATATCAATTGTGAGTCATGCACGTATAAATGTTTAACTTAGTGACAGTGCCGAATAATTAAAAAAAAAAAAAAAAAACACTTTACAGATTTTACAAACTTTACATATAAAAGCCCCATAAACTTTTATGTATGTGTATAAATGCCCCACGTGTTCGTCATTTTTCTACGTTAAATGGAACTTAATGAAACTTTTTCATCTGATGAAGTGTAACTCGACGAAAGTTCTTATAAACTTCCTTGTGAACTAGTGTTCATCGTAACTTTGGAATAGTGATGATTATTGAAGTGAAACTACAGTCAGGGTTCTTGAACGTTTACCATTGTTCAATGGTGCACGTACATTCCTTTCGACCGCCAATGTAACTGTACCAAAATTTTGCTTAAAATATTTTTCGTATAAACGCAAATTCTGCGTTAGTGCATTATGTGACGTTCATCTGAATTTGTACGTTTTGAGTGGTGTATGCTTCTCATTAATCGTGCTGCCGCCTGGTGGTGCTAAAAGACGGGCTAGAAGAAAAGGAAAAGGAAAGAATGGAGTTTTTAAAGTGTAATAGTTGGATTTCAATGTGTGTTAGTGTGTGTGTGAAGCATGATTCAGCTATTTTCTTTTGCTGATCATGTTTTGATCTTGTTACCAGACGTTATTTAAAAGAGTATAAGTTGTCATGTGATTTGGAAAATCCATCGTTATCTTCGAATATGCATAAACACTCAGCAAAAATAGTATTGCTAATATGAACATTCTAGTGGTTTCTACGTAAGTCGTTGTTAAAATAAATCAGTCCCAAGTAATACTTTATAATGACAAGGGGGCGTAATCGAGATTAAGAGTGAAACAAAGGACTTGGCAAGGTGCACTCGAAGGCAATGGACTCATAATCAGCTACTAACACAAAAAAATGTCGAAATAAGTCAATTCTCCAACAGAAATCACAACATAATGCTGTCATTGCGTTTGCATGGAATGACTGTCTATTAAATTCTTCGAATCGGAAGAAAGGACGGTTTTTGCGAGTGGATTCGACGGATATACAGTGTTTCTACTTAAAATGTGATCACACCTATCGACGAGCCATGGCGGACTAAAACTATTGAAGTGAGTAATTAAAAGTATACTTACGAATTCATTACGTAATTGGGGCAATAAATGTAAAGAAAAACTTGTTTATCTCAGGTACGTTCATTCAGTTCCAATAAATGGCACTATAATATGTAATTTTGTCAGTTCTTTCTTTCACAAATTGCATGACGAGACGAGAACGTGGTTGTTGAATAACTTGTGTTCAATCCATGAAAGTAGGTGATGCTCTCATCTATTTTTCGTAACACGCCTTAGGACTCCTCCCGGGTGGTTCCGTCCGAATCTGGACCATTACGGTAAGGTGTATCGTGCCTTCCTTGAACGATTGTCGCCGTGACGAACTTTCTGAACCTCCAAACAAAATAGTGCAAAGCTATATTATTTGGGGGCAAAGAATAGAGAGTTCTCCGCGGTGGCGGGTTAAGGAGGGTGGATACCGAGCAGCGTAACGCTGGACCGTAATAAATGCACTCAGAAAAGAGGACGTCGAAGCAGTTGTACGTGAAGTACTGTCGCAAGTTTTAAATCAGAAGTGCGGCAAAGAAATATTCTGTTTCTAAATCTGCTCTTAGTCGTCACGTTGCAGGATTCAAAGCACCTCAATCTCTAACAGGTAAACATAGCACCTCAATTTGTACCATGGAAACTATGTTCTTCTTTTCCAACTACTGGGAGCCTTATAGTATTGTTGAAAGACTTTAAAGTGGCATATCAGATTTATTACGTATTGTCCACATAGATTACATAGTTTACGTTATCTACGTGTTGTTTACGTGTAAACATAGGCTATCAATTTTTACGTGTAGACGCACATCACTGATTGCACTAATCTTTTGGTGCAATGGTGCAGTATTAAATCGTATTGACAGGATTAGTTTAATACAGAGAACAAGTAGTTCAATTTATAAAGCAGAATATTGTATTAACATCTCTGAAAATGCTCAAAAGATGGAACAGAAGAGGATGCGTAAGGTATTATCCAGTGATTTTTTTATGGTAGGAAATGTTAACTCTCTATACCTTCTTTTTCAAAATATGCGAGGTTCAGGGAACAAAATTGATCGTCTGAAAGTATTGTTGGAAAGCGCCTTCTCAAATATACAGCTTCTTTGCATAAGTGAGCACTAGTTAGATGCAAATATCATTAATATAGTTAATTTAAATGGTTTTAACATTATTACTCACTATTCTCGTACAGTCAAAAATTGAGATAGTATCGACATTTTTTAGTCGAAATGCATTGTGAGGTTGTCGCATCAAAAGTTCACGAGGTTGTCGCATCAAAAGTTCACGAGCTAAATATCTTAAATGCCATGCAAAATGACCAACACACAGGCAAAGACTGGAGAGTTACAGTACAGTAAAAAATCAAAGAAGTGTTGTGGATATGTTTAAGTTAGATCAAAAAAAGAGGAGCAACCACCATAGAACTAAACAGAAGAATTAAAAGAACCATCTATAAAAGGCTTCGTTGAAAAAGATGAAGTGACATCTGCAGAGACATTGTGGGCAATGAGACTTGTAGGGAGCGCAGAATCTTACAATTCCTGTAAAAAAGATAATATACTGTTTGAACAGATGTTCCCAGATAGTGTAATTGCACAGAATTTTAACATGGACCTTTTGAAGTGAAGTTATGTTATTTGTTACGGCCTCGCACCATACTTTAGAGACAATGTTGTGGATGCAGTAACTGGGTGTCAGTACATTGTAGTGTGCCTTGATGAAGCGTTAAATAAGGTAGCCCAAAAGGGGCAGATAGACATTCATGTGAGATTTTGGAACGATACAAAGGAGAAAGTTTCCACGAGATATCTTACGTCGGATTTTTTGAACCATGCTACAGCTGAAGATCTCTTATCTAAGTTTAAGAAAGGGCTTTCAGAAGTTCCTCTAAAGAAGATTTTGCAAGTCAGTATGGACGGACCTTCTGTGAACTGGAAATTTCTGTCAAATCTAAAAGAAGACATTCAGATTCTACAGATCGACAGATTAGATTTAGGATCATGTAGTCTTCATGTGGTTCATGGGGCATTCCAAATAGGTCATGGAGCTGCAAAATGGAATGTTATTAGTTTTTTAAAGGGGCTTTACTATTTGCTTAAAAGGTAGTCCAGCACGACAAGGAGACTACGTTGCATCCTCTGGAATTTCCACATTTCACCAAAAATTTTGTCAGGTACGTTGAGTAGAAAATGCGCAGTGCGCAGAAAGGGCATTGGAAGTATTTCCCCACGTAAAGAAATACTTGAATTTAGCTCACATTCCCAGCAGTGTATCAGTGAAACATGTCAAGGAAGGAGTTGACGATTTGTTAATGCCAGCGAAATTGGCATTCTTCAAGACCTGGGCAACAGAACTAGAGGAATTTTAAAAGTATTTCAGTCCTCTAAACCAATGGTACCGTTCTTGTGCAACACACTTACCAACATTGTTAAAAGATTTATGAGGCGATGTGTTAAAGCAGATGTTATTGAAAAGTGTGAATCAGTCAAGAAGTTGATTTCATTGGATTTGGAAAATAAAGACATTTTGTTGAGATACAAAGATGTCGATGTGGGATTTGGTTCAAGAAAAGCGTTTGCTGAATGTGGAACTTCTGATCGGCAGAAAGCGGAATTTTCTTTGCAATATCAACGGTTTCTAGTTTCAACAATCAAAAAGATTTTGGAGCGCAGCCCTTTAAAGTATCACCTTGTTCGTGCCGTGTTTTCTCTTGGTCCAGAAGTTATTTTGAAGACGCCATCTTTGGCTCAGGGGGCGAATGAAAACATGTATTCAGATCCTTCATTTCAGCAATCGGTTGACAGAAAATGTTGCATAGAGGGCATTTGTTCAGATATGACTTTGTGTAGGTTGACAAAAAATGAATACCGGGGAGTCTTTGAAAACTTTCGTGAAACTAAAGATGATCTGGACAAATTCTGGGCAAGTCTGCTTAAGACAAGAAGTTTACTGACTTGTGGGATGTATTCAAAATTGTTCTTATATTATCAAATGGAAATGCAACAGTTGAATCCGGTTTTTCAATCAACAAGAGCCTGTTGGTTGAAAATTTGCAGGAGGATTCAATTGTAGCACTGAGGAAAGTACATGATGGCATTCAATATGCGGGTGGCATTAGGAATATTCAGGTCTCACAGGAATTAGTTAAAGCAGTGAAAGGATCTCGGTCAAGATATGAAATAGCACTGGAAAGAAAACGCCGTGTAGTAAAAGAAAACGATCAGAAAATTCAAATGAAAAAGCGGAAGCTAAAAGAAAGGGAAAAAAGAAAAGAAACGCTTGGAGAAAGCTCATAGTTTGGAAGCTGAAGAAATAGATAAAGAAATCAGTAAGGTTATCAGAATCAACTGATGATAAATGCAAAGAAGACAAAAGGAGTAAATTTTCAATACTCATGTACATCTCGAATAGTACCTCCCATTGTGATAAATTCAATTTTTGTAAACTATTCAAACTTCACTAAATTTATATGGGTTACAATAGACTTACATGGGGTGTGCATACTACTGATCTAAATAACAATAAGCCGTATCTGTTTTGTGAGTTATAGATTACGTGGTTCTGTGTCAAAAGAAACTTTGCTGTTGTTGTACTATGGTAAGTTTCAATTATTGTTAAGTTATGGAATAATTTTCTGAGGAGTTTCCTATTTCAGTGTTACTCCCTTTCGTCTACAGAAAAAGGCAATAAGACCTATTTTTAATCTATCACCAAGAGCCTCATGCAAAAGGGTTTTTCAGTCAAATAAAATTTTAACTGCCTTGCCTGTGCATATACAAAAGTATCATATATGCAAAGAGAAATAAAAGTAGTTTTCTTCATGCTGACGATGTACATTCATACAACACACGACAAAAGAATAACATATTTATATCATACCAAAACTATGCGTGCACCAAAAGAAGTGTCCTTCCTATGTCCACTAAGTTGTATAATAACCTCCCGACTTACTTGAAGGATATCAAAACCATACCGAAATTCAAAAATGAACTCTTCAATTTTTTATGTAACAAAATATGTTATGACATTAATGAATACTTGGGTGTAGTTTGTAAATTAATGTAATATCAATTATATTGAAAAATCTTAATATTAATTGGCAAATCCTATGTACTAGTCTCTGACCGACAATGTACGAAATGGATAAATGAATTACACTAACCTTTATAATCAGCTTCAATATATAGCTAACACACGGAAAAAATATAAGAAGTTGTTTAAACTGAATAAAAAAAGATATATATATATGAGAATTTATGAAGCAATTGTGAAATCAGAGGCGTTTTGTGTTTATTTCAGTTTAATGGCTCCTTTTCAGCAGCCATATGAGACCTATATGAGCAGCAGGGCTATATGAGACAAAACCTATCTCCTTCCGAAATCAAGAACACTTACCATGTAGTCACAAATCGAAAATAGGTATGCCCTGGCGGGTTGCATCACTTTAGCTGATGAGCCAGGCATGTGTCAATTTTCACAATAATGAGATCTGGGAAGTCCGCTATAGAAATACTTTGGCAAACAGCACCAAAATCGAATTGCGGCAAACTGCATCTTACCATTTTTATGGCCTGAAGAATTATGAAAGACTAGGTTCTCACTGGTCGTCTTTTAAAATTAATGCAAATATTTTTATATCTGAGGTGAAGAGTGCTTTGATGTAAAATGATTCTTCAGATGATGTTTCAAACGAAAATTTTGATTGCATAAAACACAACGAAATCGTTTTATTGCACTGTGTGCTAACGTGTGATTTTTAAGATGTTCCTTCCGTCGGAAAGCTTTGTTGCACATAACACAAGCGTATGGCCTTTCTCCTGTATGGATCCGCAAGTGTATGTCCAATTTACTTTTTGATTGGAAGACTCTGAAACAACCAGGACATGGAAAGTTTGGTTTACTTTTTACACTAACGTTGTGGCCGCCAGCATTAGCACTTGCATTGTTGCTCCTATTAGTTTTGTTGTTAGTTGGTAAATACATGTCGTTCAAAAAATGAGACGTATCCTCGTCAATATATTCTCCGGATTCATTTTCTCCGTAAAACAGAAAGTGTGGGACACAGTTTTCTCCTAATTGTGCTTGAACAGGCATGCTTTCAAGACCATACCTGAAAACAGAACAAAAAATAAAAATAAATACACATATAAATGTTGGCTTAAATAAATAAACCTCACTGTTGAGGTGAAATATATCATGTACTAGCATAGAGATTGTTTAACTTGGCAATCGCGATGAATAAATAGATACATGTAATATGAACAGTAATGTTCAGGAAAGTGAATTCCACCAGATACATATTTTCTTTTTCCAACAACTTTAGAAGAAATGGTAAAGTCACCAAAATATACTAAACAGCATATTTTATATATAAATGGATTAACATGCTATATATTTTCATTAATGACTATAACTTGTCAAAAATTTCCCGTAAATTAAACAAAATTTTGTTTTAAAACATTGAGCAAATTACTTCCATTAGTCATGGCACTCAAACTTACTAACAGAAATAAAGTCATAAAAGGAGAATAACTCTGCACTCAGAATCGCGCTTCTGAATGTGACTACGAAAGGAGATTTTACAATTTGATTTAGAGCTATTGTGCTGCCAAAATGTCTTGAGCCGTGGCAAAAATGCGAACTAACGCTCACACCCTCACACACCTACGCGTTGAGCCAATAAGGGTTCAGCTGTTGTTAAGCGAGAGAAAGCGAGTGGAATTCCTTAAGCTGATAGCAGCGCTTGCAACGGAAGACTAGGAATCAAGTCAATGTAGTATATCTATAGTGGCGGCTCTTGAGGAAAGTCGTTAATTTTTTCGATTGAAGCTACGGGAAGAAAACTTACTTCATACACTAATTTTAGTATACAAGCACTAGACATCAGGTAAGCTTTTTTTTTTTTTTTTTTCTTAGCCTGTAGCGAAAATTGTTTTACTGTTGTGACTTCTGCCATTGTTTAGGGATCTTTAAAATCAAAACCCAAAAGAAACCATAACTGTGTTGAAACTAAGATACAAGGGTCGTTCAAGGTTGACCGGGACTTTTATTTCTTCAGAAGAAACAGATGGCACAAGAAGCATCAAACTATGCCAGCTTTTCAAAGTATTCTCCGTGCGCGTCGAGGCACTGTTGCCATTGTTGTGGCAGCTCCCTGATTCCTTTGGCGTAGAGAGAACTTGTTTGTTGTCGTAGCCACTGGAGGACATCGTTCCGCAGTGCTTTATCTGTCGTGCATTTCTTCCCTCCCA
The DNA here is from genome assembly GCF_964235325.1 of Thermobia domestica. NCBI lineage: Eukaryota > Metazoa > Arthropoda > Insecta > Zygentoma > Lepismatidae > Thermobia > Thermobia domestica. The sequence continues at coordinate 69,921,362 of NC_137456.1, forward strand.
GATGGTCTTTAAGGGGTGCAAACAAATGATAATCACTGGGGGCTAAATGTGGACTGTAGAGGGGATGGGGCAGAACTTCCCAGCGCATTTCGGCCAGAGTTACTGTTGTGACATTAGCCGTGTGAGGCCGGGCATTGTCATGGAGAAGAATGAAATTACTAGACATCCCAGGTCTTTTCTTGCGAATGGACTTTCGTACAGCACCACTCAACAATGTGAAGTAATACTGGGCATTAATTGTGCTCCCTTTGTCCAGAAAATAAACATGGATAACACCCTTCACGTCCCAGAAGACACTTGCCATTATCTTTCCAGCGCACAGATGCGTTTTGCTTTTCTTGGGCGGCGGGGAACTTATATGCCGCCACTCCATGCTGCTTCTTTTGGTCTCTGGGGTTGAATTGTGCAACCATGTTTCATCACACGTGATGACGGATTGCAACAATTCATCACCTTCGGCACGAAACTAATTCAGAAGCTGTTCACAGACTTGTCATGCATGTCCACTTCTGATTAAATGTCAGCTGGCGGGGAACCCACCTTGCACAAATTTTGCGGAAGCGTAAGTGGTCGTGAATGATTGTCTCAACACTCCCGACACTAATATTCATCTTGGGAGCAATATCCCGCAATGTTACTCGCCGGTTCTCAAGAATCATTTGCTTAACATGTGCAATATTCACTGATGTGACTGCAGTCACCAGTTCCGGTCCTTCGCGAAACTGTTCACACCATTCGTACACTCTTGTCCGTGACATCGTTTGTTCACCATACTGTACTTGCAATTTTTTGAAAATCTCAGCTGGTTTAACTTTCTCCTTCACAAGAAATTTGATTACATACCGCTGCTCCACAGTAACAGACACATTGTTTGCCGCCATGTTCGCTGCAACTGCTGCGCATGCGCCAAATACGTCATGCCGGGCGCTAGTTACTCGAAAAGGAATACATTACGTCATCCACAAGTTTCATCATGATCTGGCTCTTCATCGATTATTTATGTACGAAAATCCCGGTCAACCTTGAACGACCGTTGTGAAAGGATGAAAACTGAATGCACCTTACACTACTTTTCGTAATAATATAAACTGTATTAAATCATCCATTTCATTTCTTTTCAATGTCCACTCATACGAACTGTTTCAGCCCTCCCCGCTGGTCTAGTGGCCAGCGCTTGTGCCTTTGGTGCACAAGTTCGCGGGTTCGATTCCTGGTAGGAGCACAAAGAAGATACATTTACAATTATTTACTCTTATTAATCATCCATCTCCTTTAGCCTAACGAGCATAAACCGTAAGCATAACCGTGAAACGTTAAACTTACAAAATTAAAAAAAAAAAAAAAAAAACTGTTTTGCAGGCCACGAGCTGCATGCGACCTTTCCTTTTCCCTCTCTATACCCAACTTGTATTCGTGGGTAATATTTCAAATAACAATAGGAACAATAAATCCATTTCATTACTGGAATAGAATTGGGACACTCAAATCAACCTCACTCTTAAAAATAATTTCAAATTTCTATAACTTTGGAGATCTGAATACAGACTTAGCATGAAATACACCCATCGAACTCATTGCTTAAAGTTGATGTACTTTCGCGAGTAAAAATCTTTCTAGTTGTTCAACTTATTAGAAGCAGCAGAACTACTATATTTACGCGGGTAGGACGTAAAATATACTAATAAGCAAATTTACTTTTCTATATATCCTTACAAAAGCTAGTAGTTCCTACTTATTACTCAAAGAGCAGTTAACTTTTTTTTTTTTTTTTTTTGGTAAAACATAGATGGTTCTCAAAATAATGAAAACACCTAAACAGAGAAACTTATCAGATTAATATGCGTTGGACCACTTTTCGATCTCAGGACAGCTCTGATGCAATTTGGAATGGAGTCATAGATCTTGTGAATGGTAGCAGATGGAATTTTACATATTTCTGTGTACAATGCATCACTCAGTTCCGTGAGAGAGGGTGGAAGCGGAAATCTGCGCCGGATTTGTATATCCAAAACGGAACTCAGATGTTCAATTATATTCAGACCTGGTAACTGGACGAGCCAGGGACGGCGTTTAACTTTATCCTGATGCTCCTCAAAGCATGCAGCAACAGCTTCAGCTTTGTGAATTGGTGCATGGCGTCGTTGTTCTAACATCTGGAACATAGGAGCAAATGGTCCCCTAAAATGGTGACAAAATCACGGATAGTCATGCAGCCGAGCATTAGACCAAGATCCACTGAAAACTAAGGTATCACGATTGAGCAAAGACACTGACAAGTGAGCATACGCTTCTTTGCATGCGACACACACACACACACACACACAAAGACGGTCAGTGGTTTGAAATAAGGCCAACTCATCCAACCATATCACGACTTTCCCAGTCATCATCAGTTCCATGTTCGCGGCACTACTGGTGTTGTGCTAAAGTGTTATGTTCCTTTATGAGTGGGGTTTTGCACGTGCAACCCAATCTCGTATGTCAATGTCGTTTAACTCGCAGCAGACTGTGATTGTCGATACAGGCTGTGTGTGTGAGGTGCAGGTTGAATTCCTCCGTCACTTGCACCGCAGTGGCATTGAGTGACAAATCCATTTTAATGTTCGGCAGAACTTGTCTTAAAGATTTGCTTCCCATCCCTGTTCCTCTTCACTGAGTGGTTTTGCCGCGGGTTTCGTACGCCATCCATCACCTTCGGCACTGACCTCACAACACATCCAATACTCTTGTCACTTTCTACACGCTCGCACCATATAATCGAGCGCCAACAATCTGCCCTCTTTGGAAATCAAGAGAGAGCACCAATTTTACACTATCACCGTCTGCTTAGTTCATTGCACACTGTCGTTCTACTGCTACTTACGTGGTACGGATTTTACTCTAACACACCACCACTAACAGCCCGGTACTGTAGTTGAAGCCTGAACGTTATCAACTCAGAGATTGCTCGCTTCCAACTCCAAGTGTTTCTATTATTCTGATAATCATTTGTATATGATTTCGAAAAAAAATATTACAGCACATCAAGATATTTACATGTAAAAAATTTTGCATTATTTTAAATGATTGTAATGGGAGCTTAGTATACTATGAAATGTATGTAGTTGCTAGAAAACGAACTTATCAGCTATGCAAGACCAACCAACTGCTTCTGATCGAATTTTCTTTTATTAGATGGTGTTCCTGAGATATCAAAGGAAAAAGGAAACCTTTCTCACATATAACACTTGCTATGGGGATTGTCACAGAAACTTCGTCTTACTTTGTACTTTGTGAAAGATAACACTTGCTATGGGGATTGTCACAGAAACTTCGCCTTACTTTGTACTTTGTGAAAGGTCACATTAATGAGAATTACTGTGCTTAAAAAAACATATCTGCCTAGCGTCAATTTGCGAATTTCCGGCTAAGTGAATACTTCCCCTGGACACGGTATTCATTGGTTAGAATTCATAACATCAACAATTGTGATGATATTCTTCTTATACAATCATTTATCTTCGTAATACTCTTTTAAATAATTCAGAGTGAAAAGCGAGTCGATTAATTTTTGGACATACTGGTGTAGTACAATGCAAAACATCGTTGTTTTCAATAAAATGCTGCCATGATGCACTCAACGTATCTTTTAATTTTATCACAAATCCCATTGGTTAATTTTGATGGAAACAAGACATAATGCAACTTAATACGAACGACATACGTACATATATTTACTACTCAAGCAAACACTTATCCTGAATGCAGTTGTGTATTAACAAAACTGTGAATCAACTGATGATAAGTCAGATTATTGTCCATCAGTGGACTCAATAAATATTCCGTGAGTGGCCAAAGTAATTTATGAATGTGGTTTCTCGACTAAAAAAATCTAAACGGCAAAGAAGAATGTCAAAGAGATCAGAAGGCTTTGCAGCTCAACCTCCATACCGCCATAACAGAGATGGAAGACGATATACCAACCCTAATCACTTCGAAGTTACTTCTCACCTTTGAATGAAAAAGTACTGCAACTGATAAGACAGAATAGACTTGTTTTGCAACGAGAACAACATAAAAGGAAGCTCACTTTTATAATACTTTTCAACTGCCCGAATATATTAATTAGCATTTGTACTATTTTTAAGTAATAGATTCACCAAATAAAATGCTTTAACATCTCAAGATATTGGTATGAAAATAAAAATAATAAATATATGAAAACAGAACTATATTAGTGAAAACGATAAACAAATTTATTACTTTGAACAGACTGTTACATCTCTTCTTCGTAAACAGTCACAAGAAGGTTTACATTACAAATTTCCCTTTTCAAGTTATGGATGATGCTATCAGTACATAAACAGAAAAAAAAAAAAAAAAATGGGGTTTTGTACAAAACTATCAAACAAAACTTTATACAGGAATAAGAAACTCGATATATAGTACTTAGTACAACTGCACATATAACAGCATCTACAAGTTGGCGAATGCTAATCGACTACAGAAAAAACAATGCTATTATGTTGTAGAATAACCTTTACATACGTTAACTACAATAAAGCCATGATATAATTAGTAACTAAAATCATTTCAACAGATCCGCAACTCATCACTATTATAACATTAATGAATACAATAACCACGAAAAAGCTGGGAAGGACACTGGTCTAATATTTTGAATACTAAGTAAATACACTACTCGAGTGACGTACACACAATGTCATTAAGCAGGACTGAAGCATACAAGTTCATATCGTTTCAGGACATGGTCGTTTGATATTTTATTGTGTTAATACAGTAAATTTTTATTTTCCGTATATTGTGGAAGAGCGTTGGTTTACAAACAGGTACCCTCGATTTAAGTACGCCAGTGCACCGTTCAAAATAATTGGTGAACAACGAAAAGGATCTTCAAAAATATCTTCGGAAAGTGACATTACGAGCTCTAAACCACAAGAAACCATATCAATAGGTAGGAAAAGAAATGGCCGCGACATATGGACACCTGCATCAATTAATGTATCATCAGAGCCATCACACAAAACCGTGCCATTAAACACAAAAAGGAATGTCAACGGCAGGTAGTCAATTGAATCATTTATTTCTAGCATCAGAGCACATGATTCAGAAATTCTAGCACGAAGGAAGAAATTCGGAGACACCAGAGTTCAGAGGTGGGGCGACAATGGAATTCATAAATTAAAATCTGACTGTAGGTAGAATAATGCACCATCAGTATAATTTACAGGAATATTTGCCGGAGAGATCCATAGACAAGATGGAAGGGGAATAGACATAGCGGTATATGTCTATAGCTTTCAGGTGTCGCGGGGTGTCATTCTTCAAATTTAGGAACCGCTTCAAACAACAAGAAATGTTCGAAAAATCGAGGAAAATGTCTAAATAAACATCTGACCTCTATACACACAGGTAAAAGGTGTACTTGTTTTAATTGCAAAACATAGTAAAAATAGGGCTATGGAACGTCATGATTAGAAGCATGTCGGGTGAAGCCAGGTTCTGTTCTCCGATGAGTTGAGATTCAGTCTCCAGCCCGACAATCGGCAAGTTCTCATCTACAGAGAGCATGAAACTCGAAATAACTGAGTTTTTGTGCACAGTACATTCAAATATAATGGAGAAGGATTGATTATTCTTGCTCTAGGAATCAACATAATAAATTCTTTGGCTTTGTAAGTAGTCCCCATGCCAGTTAACAACCCAGAAGTTGACAAGAAATTCTTCGACCTCTGTATGCTACAATTATTCTTTTCCATGCCTTCTTTACCTCTTGCGTTACTTGTATCCATTTTATTTCTATAAAAATACGTTTTTCTTCATTATATAATTTAACAAATGACTGCAACAAAAAATAATCATGCTTCTACTCATGATATAGTAATTTTTTCACCTATAATTACCTTCTAAAAACCATTGCTAAAATTGAATATTATGGTATGTAAATCCACACTAGTGTTCTTAAAATCAAAACAACTTTTTATTTGAATATTCGCACATTATTCGATTTTGAACAAACGTAACACAACCATCTATAAGATACTTCTAATTAATTACACGTTCTATTATTAATTTCCCCCATAAATTACAAAAATCATGCAATACATGGTCTGGAATATTCAGAAAATATAGCTTAAACATATTTTGACAATCTCTTCGGCTACAAGTGTTACTTTTAGAAACAAAAGAAACAATAATAACGTACATTTATGAAATACTCTTTTGTTTTCTTAAAAAATTAAAGTATCAACTCATATTTAAGAGAGATTACTAATATATCGGAATATATTCTTATATTATGGCACTAGGACTAAGTTTGAACATTGAACCTCACTTAATATATTAAAGCAAAATAATATTTTTCCTAAGAAGTTCTGCACCGAAATAATTTGAGCAACAGGAATGTAAACACATGATTTACATGATAAAGCATGGTACTGACTAAATAAAAAAGAAGTGAACAAATTATTTTGATAATAAATATATATATGATTTATTTTAACATATAAGCTCACACCAGACTGATTCAAGTTTAACGTCTCTTTTTAGTTACAAGCCTATATGAAACGAACCTACTGTTTATAGTGGGACCCAAATCACCACTATCCGAGTCTAGTATCCCACTAGGCCAATGTACACAAAGCACAAACATTTGCCATTTGGCCATGAAAGAGCACTGTAACTTACATTAGACTGAAATTAACCAAAATAATACATACATTTTATTTTTTGAACAACGCATTTTTAACTATTTAAACTAAATTCATTTAGGTAGTTACAAATATTGTTTATACATATATTCTAAACTTTATATTAGGAATACATAGAAATCAACGTTCGTATAACATTAAGAAATCAAAAGAATTATAAACAGTACTCTTCCACTTAAATAAATATTGCACAAAACTACGCAAATCGAGAAAGCTGATCACCGCCTATTAAATTTAAAGTTATGTTTTTTTTAAAAAAATGAAAAAAAACTGTTCTCTCTAGTTCGTTTACAGATTCATTGATAAATATAATACAACCGGTTCTTTAAAAATAATAATAATAATAATAATAATAATAATAATAAAAACGATCCCATTTTCTTTTATCTGACATAAATATAAAGGAATATCTTTTATAACACGATTTTGAACAATGCGACATTTTCTCTAAAACGGTTTTTATTATTTCGCATATTTACGAATGGGCAAAAATCACCAAATTATTATTATTGTTTATTATCGTAATTTTTGCGATCAACAAATTAAATTTAAAGATATTGTAAATAGATATCGAGTAAGTCGATTTTGTAGAGTGTAGAACTAATTAACCGCATTATACAAGGTACTTCTGTATATATATATACTAACGCATCTAAAAAATTGTTGTGAGTATACTTTAAGTATTACACAGAAGGCTATAGAAACAAATAACGTTTAACTTTGCTCCAACATATGAAAGTACAGATTGCAAATAATGAAGATCAAACTAATGTTTCTCGACCAATGTTCAGACATTGAGAGTGAAGAACAAACCTAGGAAAATTAGAATAAAAGTTCATAAATTGTTCTACTGATATTCTCCTGATAATGCCGCAGTTATAAGTCGATTTTCTGTTACAGTAAATAAGTGAAATTAAATTAATTCTTTTAGTGTAATGTTTAAAGTTTTACTAAAATAGACGGAAGTGTAAATGAATGATTATGGACATATTAGTGTAATAAAAATGTGGAAGGAAACGGCAAGAACTTCGGTAAATAAGATGTACAGTACAAACTCACATGGACTGGGAACAAATCAGAGACTCTTTACACTAGCTGCGAACTATCGTCAGTGAGTCACAGTGGTTTTAATATGAGGTAAAGCTTAGTTCGATTTCTTTACGTTAGGTTGGTTAATACCTACTTTCCTTTACAAATTGTATAACGTATTCTCAGTATTTAAACGTTCCTGCTTTCTTGTCACAAAACGATATACTTCAATCGACGGTCACTAGTTGGATAGAAAGTACACTGATGCAATTTTTCTATACTCAAATTATTATAATGTTTAATAATGTTACTTTACATTCTTACATATATGATGATCAGCAAAGCTGTTTTTCATCGTTTAAGCCGACGACGCAGAAGATTCACATTTCCTTATGATTATGAAAATAACGGGAAAACTACTGACAGATGACATGATTAGGACAACACAAGCTCTATTGTTGGGACTTACCAAATACCACAAAACAGTGATAAATGCCAATTTGTCTATTTATTTAGAGTTAATGTTCTTTTTTTAGTATCAGTTGTATATGACAAGACCTAGAGTCTATTATGGAGATCAAAGACAGAATCTAAGTGAATACTGAAAAATATAGATTATAGATTCGAAAATGTCACCGGGATACTATTTAGCACCATGTAATTTCAGCGTAAATTTTATGATGTATACATTTATTTTCTTATTTTCCCCACTTAAAGAATTACTATTTTTCAGTTTTCAAGTAAGTATAAATGAAAATATGCAACTATTCCAAATGTGTATTTACTTATGGATGCTATAAGATGTACAATGATTGTAAAATTCTTACCTTGTGTATCCAGCTAAGTTCATTATTATAAATAATTTCAGTGTGTTCTGCTGCTTTCATCAGTAAATTTTTAAAACGGTTTATATGTTAGTTAATTAGAAAGTATTCTAGAAATACACTAAATAAAAGTACATGCATGATAGTTAAAATATTTTGTAATTACTGTATACAAAACTGACAGGCAGCTCAGCGTTGATATTTACTTATTTCAACATTCGTTTTCAAGATGATGATGTGTTTATTTTTGGAAAAAGATCAGTTTCGTTATTCTCTTCTCCCACTGTATATATATATATATATCACTTTCTTTAAAAAAAACTTTAGATGGAAAGTGATAAACAATTTCTCCGGAATTTTCGGTTTTATCATCAACTATAACTACATTTCCGATCATTAAAGCTTCATTAATTCTTCAGGATAGTTCACAGGAAGGAAGATCTTAACAGTAAGTCTCGTTCAGCAGTTTTAAGAAGTTGTTGATGAAAGTGGCAGCGCTCGTTGAAATTATTTAAATAATTCATCTATTGAATACATAAGGCAAAATTTTTAGATTTATATTCGAAATGTGTTTGATGTTTCGTTCAACATTCTTAACATAATGTTTAGAATTTCTCAATTGGATTTCAAGATATACAGAGATTTTACAACGTATCGAAAACACATCCACGGACTGACTTTATGATCTTATGTAACAGAAATATAATAAAAAAATGGGAATCACTAATAACGTGCAATCTAAACGATTACTGAGATCTTCATCCAAGATTATATGCTTTCAGTAGACTTATTGATAGTATTACATTATTAGGACGCTATGCTATCAAAAACACTTTGTTCAAATTTACGCTGCGAGTTCAGACCAAGTTTTGAAATAGAACATCAAAGGCACTTTAGCAATCTAGACCACATTCTAAATTCTAGCACTATTTAATGGAATCTTCAATGGTATGTGTTAAGGATCTTATTCTTAATGCAAGTCATGTATTTACTCAAGATTCTACCATGGAGACCAAAACGGTATCATAATTTATTTAATAATTAACAAGTTTTATTCTATTTTATTTTTTTTCTGTCACAGTTTCATTTGATTGAGCCACAGATACTACCACCAAATTATTTGTACTTGCTCTGATACTGCCAGGAATGTGACTCCGTAAAGAACGTATCTGTTAAGTTCACGGATCAGATCATGAAACAATTTGTTTAGACTTTACTTTATAAATCGGTTTTTAAATAGATAAGACTCATTATTATGAGTTGCCACTCTTTAAATATTAATTTAATTCACTTTACACAATGCACTTTTATTAATCACTGCAAAAGTATTTGTTCAGTCAATTTGGTTTTCGTTCTGAGGGTGCGGTTTTCCTGCTCCACAAATACATCCTCTTTCACGTCCATGTTCTGATCGATGTTTACGAATGTAATGTCTTTTCAAATGGGTCTTTTGTCGGAAGTTCTCATTACAGACCACGCACGTGAAAGGCTTTAAATCGCTATGGATCCTTGAGTGAGTGATTAAGTTCCCACGCTGACTGAATGCCTTATTACATACCGAACACACGTATGGCTTCTCTCCTGTGTGTCTTCTTATGTGTACCATCAGGTCCCTTCTTCTTTCAAATCTCTTCCGACACACATCACATGCATGCTTAAATTTACTTTTCCCATCATGATCTCCTGACATATCACTGGGATCGTACAACGGATCCAATTGAGTTTGTACATAGAAGGCTGCATCATCAGGAATAAGGATAGCTGGATCTTTGCTTTTGCACCTGCAAGAAAAAGAGAAACTACCATATAGAAAAGACGTTGTATTGTAAAGTTGATAATATCTTTTAACATGAATAACCGGCCCTATTACTTTTCTGCATACTTTATCACAATAATATAAAGTATCCATTGCGCTTTTACGTTCAAAGAAAGTATTTAGAAGGAGGAGCAATCACCCATCAGTTTATTTTAAAAACTTAAAGTTTACGTCTTACAAGTAACGCTGTATACTAATAACGTCCATCCTCTGATCGATGTTTACGAATGTAGTGTCTTTTCAAGTGGCATTTTTGTCGGAAGCTCTCGCTGCAGACGACACACGTGAAAGGTTTTTCATCGCGATGGATTCTTGAATGAAGAAGTAGGTTCCCTCGCTGACTGAATGCCTTATTACATTCTGGACAAACATAAGGCTTTTCTCCTGTGTGAATTCTCATGTGTACCATCACGTCTCTTTTTGATTCAAATGTCTTCCAACACACATTACATGCATGCTTATATTTCCCATCATGATATCCAGATTTATCACTAGGATCGAACAAAGGATCCAAATGAGTTTTTACAAACAAAGAGGTATCGTCATGAGTAAGAATAACTGGATCTTTGTTTTTCCACCTGCAAGAAAAAGAGAAACTACCATATAGAAAAGACGTTATATTGTAAAGTTGATAATATTTTTTAACATGAATAACCGGCCCTATTACTTTTCTGCATACTTTATCACAATAATATAAAGCATCCATTGCGCTTTTACGTTCAAAGAAAGTATTTAGAAGAAGGAGTAATAACCCGTCAGTTTATTTTAAAAACTTAAGTTTACGTCATACAGGTAACGCTCTATACTACTAATAACGTCCATCTTCCGATCGATGTTTACGAATGTAATGTCTTTTCAAATGATATTTTTGTCGAAAGTTCTCGCTGCAGACGACACACGTGAAAGGCTTTTCATCGCGATGGATTCTTGAATGAGCAAGTAGGTTCCCTCTTTGACTGAATGCCTTACTGCATTCTGGACACACATAAGGCTTTTCCCCTGTATGAATTCTCATGTGTACAATCACATCTCTTTTTCTTTCAAATGTCTTGCAACACACATTACATGCATGCTTATATTTCCCATCATGATATCCTGATATATCACTAGGATTGAATAAAGGATCCAAATGAGTTTTTACACAGAAAGATGTATCATCATGAGTAAGGATAACTGGATCTTTGTTTTTCCACCTGTAAGAAAAAGAGAAACTACCATATAGAAAAGACGTTGTATTATAGGGGTGTGAATAGTTTTCAACATGAACAATCATGCTCTGTTCTTTTCTTGCGTATTGAAAGAATCAGAATAATACAAGCATCCAACACGTTTCAACTCCATAAATATTTAGGAGGACGAGGAGATATAACCATTCAGTCTAATTTTATTTTCGTTTATTATATTTTTACATCTTACAAGTACTGTTGCATACTAATGATGGGTTAATATGGTCTTTAATATTAGTGCAGAGAACATCAGAGGGCATGTCTGCGGAATTTTTCGAGATTCTTTTCTTTACACTTTATTATTCCAAATTAATCGTCATTTGTTTGCATTTCCCAACTTTTTCATAAATAACGGTTAGAGGAAGTAAGCAACTACACTCTCTCTCTTTTTCTTACATATTATATATACTCAATATTAGAGATCTAACATCTATTGTGTTCGAAAATTTGCTATTTTGGGTCTTGAGATAATGAAGTATGCTTTGTATTATATATTACCCTTATAGGCAGTCTAACTTACGGAGAATCATTACAGTTTTCTAATTGACCATCAGCAGTTGAGCCTCTCGAGGGGAAGTAGCATAGGTGAAAATTACAATTGTACCGCTTCAAGCTAAGGAAAGAAAACTTATTAATGTCGTAATTCTTGTCTACAGGTTCAGTTTTTCTCACAGCTACTTCTAAAATTGGTCGACTTTATGTAAAATAATTTGACATTTTAAAAGATATATTATCAATCCATGAGGAAGTGAAAAAAAATGAAATGAAATCTTTGAGTTTTACGTCCCACGGTTATGCCGGTTAGGCTAAAGGAGACGGTGATGATGAGTAATGAATGAAATGGTGGAATGAAGAAACTGGGAGAGCCCTGAGAAAACCCACGCACACGGTGTTTGTCCACCACAAAGTTCACTTGGCGGGGGCTGGGATCGAACCCGGGACCCCTAGCACCAGAGGTGAACGCTCTACCACTGAGCCACCGCGGCCCCATGAGGAAGTGAACTTTCTACAATTATTGTAAAAACTTTTATGAAACTAGTTTCAAGAAAGTTTTACAATAGTGAAGTACATAACATAAAGGGGATTTTTGTTTTGCATTTACTGCCCTGTAAACAAACTGCTGATTTTGTTTATACTCAAACATTGCTCCCAATCTTTTAACACTACAATTTCATACGTGGAATACTTTCTTCTGTATTATAGCCAGTGAGAGCAAAAGTGTTCGGATTCCATGAGCTTCATTCCGTACCAGTCTTCTCAAAATTTACGGACTCCAACGTAGTGCAAAAGCTGGAATAAGCAATTGTAAGTGCTATACCGATTGTTGCCAACCGAAACGAATATTCTGCATTGCGTTGACGCAAACCTCTGCGGAATAAGACTCCATGTTAAACTGTAGAGCCCCACATGACATAATTTCGATGCTCAAAAGGCACGCAGGAACGTAAATTTATTAGTACTGGGACTTCATCTCGGCCATACTTGGCACTGGAATCACATCAGAATGAGTGGACGCAGGATTTTCTAAATTTTGGCATTTATTCTATTGTTAAGGTCGATATTTGCCATGTTTTATCAAGAATTTATTTTTTCTGTAAGTCATATCTATCATTAAACTTCCTCCGTATTCAACAATCATATTTGAGAAAATAAAGATATTTATCTGATATTTTAATTTCGAAACGTCACTGTCTGTAGATTCTTGAAAACTATCTTTATGGATATTTCTTACGTTATCCCAACTCCAAACTTTACCTGCCAAATTCAAGTTTATTTTTTAAACTGTATTTTATTTATTTATTTATTTCTGCCACTTTCTGGGATGTAAAGCTACTTTTTGTTTGCAACACAATCTTCATTCAATATCATATGATTTTCCTTATAAAAGGAAAATTTGAATTTAAAAAAATAAAACAGAAATATGGTCTAAAATGATTCTTTTAGATAAAGATTTTCTCTTAATTTAGAAGAAAAAATATTTTCTATATGGATAAAACCGTCACGTTTTAGCCTTAGAATATAATGAACAGTAATAAATACACTCATCTACTGATTAAACTACTTTATTTTTACATAAATTCTGTAAAATGCCATTGTATGAATATAACAATCACTTATTATATTCAAAATTATTTTTATAAACACATAGAATACTTTAAAAATTATATTTACAATATAAATAAATAACATTACAGAAATTTAGTTTTAATTGCAGCAACAGTTTCAGAATGAACTCAAAAATTTAAATAACGAAGTAATGAAATATACCTGAAACGGTATATAAAATCTATAAAACTATATACAATAGTGTTCTTCTACTGTAGGATTAACTGGAAGTGTAACATATGTTTACGATACATTTATTTATACAGATTTCTGGGCCTTAAGCCCGTCACGTATGGGAGAGAACGTCCCTTGGCAAGTATATCTGGGATAGGGAGGAAGGAAGTGGCTGGAACCTGTTTATTAGGTACCATCCCAGTATTTGCCTGAGCAAAATCCAGGAAAACTTCATTCAGGATAGCTAGCCTGATATTGCTGTTACAACTTTCCCACCCAGTGTCCCCATCAGGAACTGAACTCGGGATCTCTCACACCAAAGGCGAGAATGTTTAGGATCCAGATGGTACATCTCTATACTATAGTTGTTACCTTCAACAACTAAATAAAGGAGAACAAGACTAGAAAAAAACTCAGTAGATAAGGTATAGTGACACTGTTTAATAAACTTATACTAATTGACAAGGTCCAGGTCGCTGGGTTTAACTGACATTACGTAACCTCCATTATCTAGTCCTTGGTTTACTCATTAATATGCTCGGGACAAATATTCAGAATAATATTTTTTAAGGTAATATAAAAGAACGAAATATAGCGTTTGTAGGTAAACTTATGCTGCCAAAATTTTCAAAGATTATTAAATATAACACAATGAATTGCTATTGGCGTTAATTCAATTCTAATAGAGCTTCCTTGTGGCTATCTGGTTAGCGCCAGAAGACTTGCGATGGATTCCCAATGGGAACTCATGTCGTTTAAATCCCACGTTAAGTTGTAGATCCACGTTCCATATAGCCTCGGTGCTGAAAGACACGCTATATTCCTGATCCACTAACCAACAACCAGTGAAATCTATTAATTGGTTCAGGTATATACCGAAATACGTTTACAGTACTCTGGAAATCCCTGAAATTTTAAGATCAACCGTAAACTTTGTTTTGATGTCACGTCTGCCTCATCATAGTAGCTATATAATAAGACTTTCAATCAAAATTCATATAGAACAAAAACATACATCTAACAATTTTAAAATGTTAACTTTAGAATAACATTTAGAAATCGCTTATCCTTTTGACAAACTTAACCACACACGTAATCCTTCACTGTTACTTTACAGTGAGGTTATGTTGACTGAAACAATGCCTGCTCAAGTGTTGCTTGAGACGGAAGCTTTTGAAACATACTAAACACGTAAAAGGTTTTTCTGATCGATGAATTCTAGTATGAATAACAAGGTTTCCTCTTTGACTAAATTTTTTGTTGCACACTTTACACTCATAGGGCTTCTCTCCTGTATGTGTTCGAACATGGTATCTTAAATTTGCACTATGCGTAAAACTTTTGGAACATATTTCACATGTATATTTCCTCTTTGCGTTTTCCCTAGCAAGTTTTGCTTCTTCAATGACATTATACCCGGAACCGCAACTGCCATGTGAAAAACTACTAGTGTCACTGTTTTCATTTGCATTAAATATTTGCTGAGTTGGCACGATGTTGGTTTGAACCACTTCCCTTCCCTGATTAGAGAAATGTGAAGATACATAAACACCTGATGGATCTTCCTTGAAAGCAAGATGGTCAAACGTAAACCTGTAAAGAAGATAAAATCAACAAATGTGAGGACGAAGCTACAATGTTATATTAGCAACTACATAAGTAGGATAAAAAATAGTGGCAACACTTCTTACGTCAGAGGACTGTGTCTCACTAGTCAGCACTACAGGAGTTCCGTAGGTGATAAAGAAATGTAATGAATGAAGTGTGGCGAATGGTAACGATGCGATGACGGTGTGTTATTCAGTCAAAAGCAGAAGCGCCATAGTAATATGTTTAGGAAAGACGAAAATAATAATAAAGAAAAAATGAAATGAAATCTTTGAGTTTTACGTCCCATGGTTATGCCGGTTAGGCTAAAGGAAACGGGAGAACCCCGAGGAAACCCACGCACACTGTATTTGTTCACCACAAAATTCACCTGGCGGGGGCTGGAATCGAACCCGGGACCCCAAACACCAGAAGTGAACGCTCTACCACTGAGCCACCGCGGCCCCCTAGGAAAGACGAATAACGTGCGTGGATCAAGATTGAAGTAGCACGCGGGTGCAGTGCACAATAATGCTTTCAGAGTCTTCGTGATGAATTTTCTCCAAAACGAAGGAACCACTTCGCGGGAAGCACTACAACACACGATAAGCAATTATCCATGCCATATGGCAGTCCCTGTTACACATCAACAAAGAGTTGTGCCAGTGTACGGCGCTTTCCATACGTGTGGCAAAAGGTGATGAGAGATGGAGGGCGACTATATTGAAGGACTTACAACATTGTTGCCATTACGTTTTATCCAGCTTTTGTAGAATTTATTTCATAGGCTCATTGACTAGCAGAAATAGTCTAATGAATTGAGAACGAGAGAGGAAGCATGGCATAAGTCGAAATAATTTCACCATGACTATGGCAAGAAGAAAATATGTCTCTTGTTAATCATGAACAAAATTAGTGTCTGACACATACAATAGCATTAAATGTATTCTTTCTGTGCGTCCTAAATGATGAAAATATCTCGTCTATTAAACTACTATCCCCACCATAGTTTATTAGAGCAGACATGGTGCTTTTCCTGCAATTTACTCTTAGAGATGATCAAAATTCTGTAAGAATTTTCGCTTCTTACTCGTTATTTCATTAAGAAAGTTTTATTAAACTCGTTATTTCACAAATAAAGTTTATTTAAGATTATATTTGGGAATGTATGGAATATTGCTACGATTCCTTAAAAGTAGCATTATAAAACTCATATAAAATATAATCGAGATTTTTTCGGCTTCATGTTCAAGAAGGATCTAGGAAGAAAACGTATTTTTTTTTTAAAGTTCAACAACAGCCCCAAGATTATGCTCTTTAGGCTAATGGAGACGGGTAATTAATGGAATTGAATTATTGTGAAATTAATATTTTGTCTTCTCACACCAAAAAACGTACTTTGAATAAAGTGAAACGAGACACACGCGCTAGCTAGCTACTAAACCTGTGGAGAGTGATTTTTTTTCACGTACTACGATTATACACCGAGACTAAGACAGAGACTGTGATAATGAGATGGATTATAATGCGGGAATGAAGAAAGTGAGGGGAAATGGAAGATCTCCGAGATAACCCACGCATATGGTGTTTGTCCATCACAAAGTCCACTTGGTGTGTTCTGGAATAGAACCAGAGACCCAGCACTGCAGACAAGGGCTTTACTACTGAGTCCCTATGTTTCTCCACAAGTCTTTCATGTAGAGAACTGTACTCTACAGGCAAAAGCATGAACGCTTGCAAAAATGGCAAGAAATTTTCGAAATGTGGATGGAAGAAGAACAGTTAAAATTACCTGAGGAGAAAGGGAAACAAACGAACTGGGATGATCAACCAAAGTATAAGATATAATTTTAAAAAGAAAGAAAGAAAGTGGTTGGGATATTGCTGAAAGGATCATCATCCTAAGAGAACATGATAAAAGTAGAAATCAGTAAACGGGTCCACAAACTATGGACGGCCAAACGCGTAATTGCTACAACTAAAAGAAGCTAGTTGGGGACCACAGAATATGGAAAGTTCTTGGTTTGCGTCAAATGACTGCAGAATAACTATAACCATTATCCTAATTTTAAAACGAGAACGTCTCGGTCTATGCATCATGCTAATTCCTATTAGTAAACAATCACGCTAATGGATGTCACTATCTGCGCTACCTAAGGAAAATAATGTCGCTAGCATGCAGGCTATTTGCCGATTTAATTGCAACTTAAAAACTGTATCGTTTCACTTTAAATATTTTCAAAATACGATAAAGACCGTATTTACCATATTTAGAATTGAACATTAATATCTGTGAACTTCTACAGTAACATATTGTGACAATTTAACTGCACCGTATATATATTGTTTCAGTTTAATTATTTCAAAATCGATAGTGATGATATTGAACTTGGATGTGGTTTGCTGTTTCCTATTAGGACAAAAGCCGCAACAATATTAACCAAATAGTGTTAATATTTGTGTAACTGCATGTTACTTTGTGGGCAAACTAATATATCAATGTAAGCAATTAGAGCACGATTTGAACTTATAAAATTCAGCTTGGGCGCAACAACATCATGAATAAAAACTAGTTTCTGGCAAAGTGGAACATACGTGTTCTTTTAATGCTGAAATTGCAATGCGATGCAATTGCTATTTACTTACTGAGTAATTCCTTCTTACAATGTGATGTGAGTTCACAGCTAAAGTAGAAAGAAAATGTCACAGTGTGAAAAATCTCTAAGAAGTATCATGAATCAATATATGCACAAAAGGTATAATTACGTACACAATTTAAAGAAAAACAGTCACTGCATCATCACAACTGTGAAAGTTATTATGCCTAACGTAACTAAATCTTACTAGATTGATGAAGTTTATTTCCCTAGCCCTTCATTTAGATTAATGAAATGAAATCTGTAAGTTTTATGTCTGATGATGAGAAATGAATGAAATGGTGCAATAAAGAAAGTGGGGAACACCGAGAAAACCACGCACAAGGTGTTTGTCCACTACAAAGTTCACTAAGCGCGAGCTGAGATTGAACCAAGGACCCCATGCACCAGTGGTGAACGCTCTACCACTGAGCCACCGCGGCCCCAGCTTAACCCTTTCGTTACCACCAAGGGTGTATCCAAAAGTTCCAGGACAGTGCTCATAACATGCAAACCGCTTGCAGTTCACGAGTTTCCCGCTAGGATGTGTTGCGGTGGTGTCTTGTGAGCCAGTGTGCCTAGTAGCGTGGTTTGAAGTGGAAGCGTTTGAATGTTGCACATGTTTTCGTGTGTGTGTTGCATTAGCCGTCTGAGATTTTTCTTATCTGGAGGGAGTTAAAGAACAAAGGGTGTGCATCAAATTCTGTGTAGCATTGGGTAAAACGTCATTAGAGGCTATGAGACCATCGTTTATGCTTATGACCCAGAAACTAAACTGCAATCTTGTCAAAGGAAGAGTCCTGGTCTCCAAGACCCCCCCCCCCCAAAAAAAAGCACGCATGGAAAGAAGCAAATTGAAGACGATGCTCATTTGTTTCTTTGACCAAGAGGGGATCGTACACCGGGAATTTGTCCCACATGGAAGCACGGACAATGCAGACTTTTACTATGATATGCTAAAAGGTTGCGTAAAAATGTGCGTCGCAAAAAGCCACAGAAATGGCATAACGGTAATCTCATTCTCCACCACGACAATGAACCTGCACACCGGTTCTTTTAAGTGGCGCAGTTTTTGGCTAAGAACAACATGACAGTGGTTCCGCATCCCCCATACTCACCTGACCTGGCCCCTTGTGATTTTTTTCTTTTTCCCAAGCTGAAGCTTCGGATGAAGGGGCGAAGATTCGACACCATTCCAGAAATCCAAGAAGAATCGCAGCGGGTACTTGACACTTCCAAAGACTTCCAGAAATGCTTCCAAACATGGCAGAAACGCTGGGACCGCTGTATTAATGCAAAAGGGGAGTACTTTGAAGGCGATGAAGGAATTTAACTTCAAAGGTAAGAAACTTTCATTTTACAGATTCAGTCCTGGAACTTTCGGATACACTCTTGTATATATGTTCCATCATAGTGTCTAGTACAACTAGTGGTAGTTGCTGTTCTAGTACGAGTGGGAAAACTTATTTCACATCGTACCATCTGTAGGAGGATTGATGTAACTAAAAAAAAAAAAAAAATCTCATATAAGACTGCTTTGATTTGAATATAATGATGAAATGATAGTCATTAGGTTAAGTTACCGACCTTTCAAATTTCTATCATTATAATTATACTAGCTAAATGCCCATCTCTCGCACAAAGAGAATAGGTTTGCACCCTCCTCCCCTCTCCCTTCAATGAAAATGTAATGACAAACACTTTTATTTTTGGTATAAATTTTGAATCCTCTTCCTCCTTAGGACACGGCCTTCAATCAAATGACATGATAAAAACCCAGTTTGGCCTACTCATATTTTGCAGAAGTAATTCCAAACGGGTTAGCATTTTCCCAACCCCGAAAGCTATGGATTCGATACTAGCCTCGGTCACTTTTGATGTTTTATTTTCATTTCTTCTCACCCCTATGGTCGATCGGGGCTGAACTTAAGACATCGGCATCGTGATGAAACTATTCATCTCCGTGACCCCGAAAACTATGGATTCAACACTAATATTGGTCGTTTCGGATTATGTTTACACGTCACCACTCCCATCCCTAGCGGTGGTAGGAGAATCTTACCTTCTCTTTTTCTTCAAATTGTAAGTCATACATGCAATAAGTTTGGTTGAAATTACTCCAGGCGTTCAATAGTTATGACGAAACATCCATACATATATACATTTTTATATATGGATGCTGCCTCCTCCCCTTAAAACGGAAACTTTCAAAAACGCTGGGACAGAGGTCTGCTTATTTATGAAGAAAGAAAAAAAAAAACGCACAAGTAATATGATCAATACTCAAGTTAAGCCATTGTTGTCACATGTATCAAAAATAATCAAAATCAATTCAGTGGTGTAGGAGTTCGTGGACAAACATCATTACACTCATTTGTGTGTGTGTGTGTGTGTGTGTGTGTGTGTGTATAGATTCCGAGGGTTTTTTTTCCTAATCTATCATCTATCTACAATACTTTCCTTCTCGTTTCACTAGCGTTTGCTCCCGGTGTCAATGTTAGGTTAGTTCAGATTACTTTTTGTATCTAAAAGAAGCAAGGTATTACTTCAAGTAACTCTACAATCAACTAGAGTTAACCAATGAATGTCGATACTACTGTCTTTCCACAGTCAACCTTTATTTGTCTTATACCACAACCACAAGCCACTATAATTATACAGGAAACTTCCTGCTTTTCGAAAAAAAAAAAAAAAATCCAGTAACATAAGCCACCTTGACATCAGATTAAACCTAATATAACACTTGCCACTCTTGACTCATCTACCTAAATATCAATATCTTCAGCCACTTATGGCTCCAATCAAACACATAAAGAACTACAGCCACTTATGACTCATATTCCACATACCAATAACTTCAGTTACACAACTCAATTACACATTATTTATATTCATAGTAACGCCTTTCTTTTGTTACTACGATTTCCTAACACCTTGTCCGATTGTTCACAATTAATACCTTCTCTGATACCCTAACAGGTCAACTCGTAAAATACATACGCCCATATAACGCTATTCGAGGTTCCCATATTTGACTTACTCTCACTGACAGTTTTCTCTAGCTGGTTTAAATATGGTAAACACAACCAGGAGAATAGGAAAGGAAACAGGATTACGTTACCATCCTCTCTACTTTACGCTCGAAACGAACGCGTACAGTGCTACGTGCTACAACGCACAAATCCGAAATATTTAGGTATCTAATAGTTAATGGCAACGAGAGTTACGAATGTTTTTCTCTTCCTCTCTCGGTCACGAACATTGAATGTTACTATCTTTCGTTCGCTTGATCTCTCAGAAGGGATTTTCTAGCCCCTTTACCAAACGTACTTTGTGAGATCATTAAATCACTAAATCTCTCTCTCTCATGCTTAAATATTGTTGGCTGTTATAAGGACCGGGCTGACGATATGACTGACGTTTAGGGCTGCAGATACAATGTATACGAAAACAAATAAATCATAGTTTAACTCTATAGATATTCATTTGTACACTATTTTAGTTTCTTCTATAGATAGCCTCTAATTTCTAATAGTGTGAAATACCTATATAGTAAGAGAACTGGTTTTTTATTTATTTATTTATTTATTTATTTATTTTTTAATTTTTATAGTCGATGTCCTTGTTACAATGAGAAGAGATCATAGGAAAGGAAATTTCAGTATAAGATGTAGAATCACAAAGTAATATAGTAACAGAAGTTGCAGTTACGTTGATATATACAGAAGGTTGGTCCACATTTATGGAAACGATTTTGTCTCCTCTACGCTAGGACGTAAAGCCGTATTTCCACCAGCGGTTGTGCTCGATATGACGACCCTGACTATAAACTATAGCCCAACACCGAAGTTTCCATTGAAGCTGGCTTCTGTTCAGAGAAATCTGATCAAATTTGGACCACTCTTCCTTGCAAACTTTCCAACAAGCCACTCAATGTGCGTGGGCGACGTCAGGAAATCGCTCGCTTCAAATACTCGAAAGCACTGAAGTCCATTGGTGCAGCGTCGGGAGACTTGACAGGGATGTCTGAATATGGGACAACATGGATTCCAGTTTCACAAGCTTTGCGGGACATGTATGCCACAGCTGTTCGAGCCGTGTGGCTGGCTGCTTTGTTTGGATGAATGAAGACTTTCGACACCTCAGCACCCTACAATGACGGAATATGCTGCCAGTATAATGGCTCCAGAACGTGTTCTTGATAGTATGCTGCGTTAATTTTCACATTTCGTTCACCTCTATGCAGGGAAAGTTTCTCTTTATGGCAAAAAACTTGCAACCACCATGAAGCCACGGGGAAAACTTTCGCGGACCCAATTGGCACGGTCCTTGGCACCCTTTGGATGATAGTAAATGGCTCGAACCCGCTTGGAGTTTGACAAATAGATCCAGGCCTCGTTTAACGTGACTACATATTTCCATTTGTCACCCGCTAAATACCGTTCATAGAGCAGTTTGCAATGGACCCTGCGTTCCCGGATGTGTATGGCTGTGAGTGTGTGTACATGTGGCTTATGCTTCACTTGCAGGCGTAAATCCTGGCTGATTATCCTCTGCACAGTTGATTTTCATCTTCTAACACTCCTGGCAATGTCTCTTTGTGGCAGCGGATTCTCCTGGGTCAGCAACTTCTGCACCGGTCGAACCACATCCATTGTACGTTTGGGACGGGGGTGTTGTTTCGTGCCAATGTGCACACACCCGCTTCCTCTGGCTGTGCATTTTTGTTGGTTTGAGTACATTGGCAATATCCTTCTTGGATATGGTGAAACCTTGGACAAATACTGTTTCACAATTGCACTGTAGCTGTATCCAATGTCGGAAAGAGCGGTGATGTACCCCTCCCAGAATGGGGTTACTTTTGGAGGCATTTTACACTCGGAGCACTCCACTTCCTGCTACCGAATTCTACACACAACTGGTTTCTGATTGCTCTACTGTGTCTACCGTATGTGCGATTCTATCGCCCCTGGCGGACGTTTCACTTCGTTTCCATAAATGTGGACTGACCTTCTGTAATTTAATGAGGTAAGAAAATAAGGAAATCTGTGAAGTCAATTAACACTTACTCTCATGCTTCATTTACTTTAAGCTTCATCGCTAACTTCCCCACCCCCTACTTTCTTAAATGTTAGTGAATAACTAGACTATGAAGAACATCAGAAATTCAGAAAGTACGAGAGGTATCTGCTAGTACTATTATACAAGCTAATATTCTTTTCAAATCCCTTTGTAATATACAAATGTAAGTGCCCAACAAGTATGACGTCATTAATTGCGCACCCGAATTTCGGTTTTTTTTAAAAAAAATGCTTGGAAACGGCTATTAATTTATTTAATAGTATTTTACAGACACTACCTAACTCACCTCCTACATTTTGATATTCTAACATTATCTTTAAACTATTTACTAAAAATTAAAAAAAAAAAAAGTTTAGCAGAAAGCCGTAAAAGAGATCGGTATTAAAACTTGGATGCAAGCCAAAAATTTAAATTCTCCTACGCAATTAAGTTTGCGTCGTAGTAAAAGAATGTGTTTACAATTTATAAACAAATAAGAATCTTCTAACTACATCTGGTGAGGCTTTAATGATATTCACAAACAAAAGACACGAGAAAACTAAGATACACTTACCCGTAACGATCAATATCACAGTCACAAAGATATCTTTCCTACTCTGCCTGTACATTCAAAATGAAACATGTGTCCTTTCTGCCATCTTTCTTGTACAAACATCTTCATGCAGGGAAAAAAAAAATACTGCTCCGTAATTAATGCGGTTCTATACATAAAAAGACTACTGCTTAGTTACAACTCATATCTACATTGCATAACAAAAATCCTCCTTGAGTAGGTTTGGTGATAGTAATTCGTTTGGATTAAAGTAATACGAAAGTATAACAAATTATACTTCCACTCTATTAATTTTACGACTTATAATCATCGTCACTATTTTGCCACTCTTGGTAGGATACTTTGAGAAATTATCATACACTTCCGGTTCCCGCTAATCTCATCATCTTCACACACGATTTTTCTTTTTCTTTCTTGATTCTTTTGGATCTTTAAACGTTTTCTAGGTTTAGGAAACTCATAATGAGTTAAAGGGGCGCAGTTTTATTCTTCAGCATAGAGTATAACCTTCTCCGAGCTTTGAAAGATCACCTTTTAAGTTGGGTCGTCCCACTACCACCTCTGCTATGAGCATACTGATTTACAGCCCTGAATGTTGAACATCTCACAATCAGATATTTACGACTAATCCACTCAATACAGACTTCAGTGTGTTACATTCACCACCTGGAAAACAAAGTGAACGAACACCATCCTATCATAGATTTCTACTCGCTCATGCTCTCATCAGAACTTTGAACGAAAGACTGAAGTCACAAACCTCAAACTCTTGGAATGGTTCGAATTTTTGTTTACACAATATTCCACAGCACCATTACTACTTCTCACTCACTGGATAAATATTTACTCAAAACCATAATAGCTTTCTGAAAATGTTCACAATATTTAACTTTTTATAAAAAAATAGAATTTATATGTTTTAATTCTTCACTGTTCAGTGTATATATGAGTACAGACGCTAAAATAGCTTCTTGTTCTTTTTTCTCTAATGAAAGTTCTTGACACTGTGTGACTTCCATGAATGTTCACATCGATACTATTCCCAGAGAACTGCAATTGAGTTCCTTGGTTCTCTATGTTGAAAAAAATACTTGAAGAATCTGTTTCCAGTATTCTGTTGATTTCTCAGTTTCTCTTTTATTATCCTTCCGCTATGAGTGGATGAAATTAGGAACAAGGTTTGTTAATTGTGGCAGTAACTGCCTACGCCCTCACATTTACAAGACAGATCATTGCTGCATGCAAGGAATCTTGTAGAAAAAAAATCTGCGAAAGTCTGCTTAACATAACATGGTGTTAAAATGCAATAAAACTATGATGCCTACGTAGATATATACATATATTACAGATAGTTCCCCCATTGTTATCTTTTAGCTTTGCTCAGACTGTTGTTTTGTGTATTAAAGCGTACAGTACCTATCTGATAAGACTGCGAAACTAGGTGTAACACTATTGTAGTACTTATGTGTACCACCTATACCAGCAATGAAGTTGGAAAGGCGCATGTTGTCCTACTTGTAGTGATGTTGATGTTCAGTGTCAGAACTTTTACTGCGTTGTGTGTTGGATGCTCATCATACAGTGGTTGTAAATACATTATCCGCGTTAGGTTCGCTCTTGACAAAGCATACTTTCAGTTAGCTGGCACGTGGACACTAGACCACGTGACCAGAGAGGGCAGTTTGACTACAATGCACCTTGAAATGCACTACCTACCTTAAACAATAACGAATTGTAATTATTCAATTTGAAAAATAAAATGAAATCTTTGAGTTTTACGTCCCACGGTTATGCCGGTTAGGCTAAAGGAGACGGTGATTATGAGAAATGAGTGAAATGGTGGAATGAAGAAAGTGGAAGGAAACGGGAGAACCCCGAGAAAACCCACGCACACGGTGTTTGTCCACCACAAAGTTCACTTGGCGGGGGCTGGGATCGAACCCGGAACCCCAAGCGACAGAGGTGAACGCTCTACCACTGAGCCACCGCGGCCCCCATTTTTCAATTTGAATTTAAACAAAGAACACGTTTAGCGACCAGTGTTTTAGGCTACGCTTCTTTATCCAAGTACTAATTAATGCTAGTCATGAATGAAAATCTGTAAATGTCAGTGTTGGGTAAGTTACTTGTATAAATGTTACAAGTTACTTTACTTTCTCTTAAAATGTAACGCGTTACTTGCCCCAAGAAAGTAACTGTTACTTTACTTCGAAAGTAACGCGTTACTTTTAGGTCCGAAATTTTGAATATCGGAAAATAATCTAATTACTTCAATTTTCCGTACTACTATTACTACCGCTATTATTATTATTATTGCACGTTCTGAATCGCTTTATGTAAATGTAAGGACAAATTTTTATTTGACAGCTATATGAACATTTTCATATAATGTAACATTGTCTAAAATGCCATACTGCGTTACACGTAGGGATGGGCACGAACGAGTTTTCTTTGAAGCTCGATTCGACTAGAAACAGACATCTTTGAGCTCGAGCCGAGAACTCGGCTTGAAAAATTTCCTCCAACTCGACTCGAATTCGGGTCGAGTTTCGAGTCGAGTCGAGCCAAATCTGGTGTGTAGTTTCGAGTAACCTCTTGAAGTATCTGACATAGACAATATCATTATTAACATTATTATTATTGTTGTAGTTGTTAATTATAATAACACTGTGTATAAACATTAAAGATGTGTATAAACATTTGCATTTGAAAACTAAAAAAAGTAGTTGATTGCCAACCTCGGTAGTCGTGAAGTCTAAAAGTCAAGGACATTGTTCACGAGCTTCTGAATTTGGGTTGAGGGTCTAGGTTGAGTAGTCGGGCTCGAGCCAAACATTGTTAAAAGTTATAAGGCACTGGCCAAATAACTTCAAAACTGGTCGGCCCAGGTTTAGAATTGCCAACGACTCGAACAGCTCGGCTCACAGCTCATTTACTATCGACCCGAACCGAGAAGTGAGCTAGAGCCCTTGGCTCAGTTGAGCACAACCGAGTAGATGGCTCATCCCAACCAAGTCAGCTCGAGCCGATGGTCCACCCTAAGCGAGAAGCTCGAGCCACCGGCTCAGTTGAGCCGAGCCGAGCTGAGCTTGTTATAAAAATAATCTCTTGTGGTTTCGCTATCGAGACGAGACGAGAGATGCGAGCAGTGTCCCCTCTCGTGAGCAACACTAAAAGTATTCCATATTATTGTTTAGTTCATATTTCTCATGGCTTTCTCTTTCCAGTGTAATCAGGCCATGATTTCAAAACGAGTTAAAACGAGCGAGCCATTTATCAAACTCGAGTCGACTCAAAACTCGACGCCAAAAACAGTGAATCGGCTCCGATCTCGACTTGAGAATATAGCCTTTGACTCGACTTGAATTCGAGTAGATTTTTAACTTGACTCGTGCCCATGCCTATGCGTTAGAAGAAATGTTTGCTTATTATTATTCTGCTAAACTAATTATATAATAATAACAGCAATGTTATGTAAAATTTAAAATACAGAATATAGAGAAACATTACCCTACAATCAATAAAATAAGAACATATGAACTGGAGGTGAATCAAAACTTGGCAGTAATTCTAAAATCGATACATTCTTTTTAAAACTAGTTATTCCAAACTCTATAATCAACGGGACTTTAGGATACGCAAACTGATCTAAAAGAACTCTAATATTACATACCATCAACGTTACATCAATAAAGTATGCCTGCTCATCAGAACACTCTTTATTCATATTAACCCCTTACTGTATATTGTTAATTATGGCACCCTAGTTGTTGATACATATTTCCCACCGGGACACCACTTTACTTTTAAATTCTATCCACTATCATCTTCAGCTTTTAAGAAAAAGTGTTCTTTCAAATGTTCGAACGATAAAATATTTTCGTTCTACATCTTGATAAAAAGAACACCAATCAAAGTACATAGACTACCGGTACCATTGCACTCGTAGTTCACTCACTGAATGTATTGATTTGGAGCTGTTAAAATCTACGACAAAATCTTCCAGGTGCTTGCAATCAGTATAAATGATTTCCCTAAGGCTGTCCTCATCTTCCAAAAACAGCAAGTGGCATTATGATCTTATATGTTTCTTTGTATGTCAGTGATCGACTGTTTGTCACTGACATACGTAGTTCATGCTCCATTGTTCCATTCTGAGAAATTCACTTACAGGAAAGAAAAAATTGTTTCCGAAAAAAATATACATGTATTATAGTTATTCATCCGAGATGAGCATTTAAAACAGGCTTCGAGTTAAAAGTTTTGACACACACGTCACAAACATATTTTTATCTCTGCTTTTACCTTTACCGCCTCTAAAATTCTGGACATTTCTTGTCGAGGGAAAAATAATCAATATTGGTGAACGCTTGAAAGATGTTTGATTATTTACGATAATTTTCGAATTGAAAGTATTTCTGTTCAATGTATCAATAGGTTAAACTACTTTGCTGTATTTTAACTTATCATCATAAACAGGACACAAATCGTAATTTCTTGCTGATTTACAGAAATCGTATCTGCAACAGAGAAAAAGCAGTATATTATCATTATCTTCGGACTTGTAACGTTAAAAGCTTAACAGCAGCAAGTAGGACAGTTTTATATTGAACTTTGAATATAATGCACTAACACGAAAGGAATCCTGAATGGGTTAAATACAAGAACAGTTATTTCATAACGGTTCACAGAAAGATTATCCGGTCGATTTACATCTTAGTAAAAACTTCTAAGAATATAATTAACCCCAGGAACACCAAAGTATTTTCGGGTTACATTAAAAACCAAGAGGTGTGGGCCTCAGAGCCCATCCCCTTGGTGTTTCTAGGGTTAATTTAAAATAGATATTGAAATCATCGCTACTAGAATGATCTAGAAAGTGCTTTATTCAATAAACTTGGTTATTTACAATTACAAAAGACGCTACTGAACATATTATTAAATGCATGATCAAGTAGAACTACTGCATAATTTAATTCAATCATTTTTTTCGTTTCACCAAAGTGAACTCTTTTGCAACATCTTACACACAGGTAAAAATACAAGTTTTTTTTTTCGTGAAAAAATAGTTGTATGTAGTATGAAGTCCTGAAACTATTTTTACGGGGTTATCATCATATTGAGACGGATAATAAACTATAGAAATACCTACACATTTCACCATTGATCCATTTACAAGAAGTTTCATTTCTGTCCACTGTATAGTATACTATTGTCTGCACTAATACGTATTAATAATTAATTCCTTTGTTTTCTTATTAACATTACCCTTCTTCCAGTTTTATCATGTATGCTCCAAAAACAATGTCATTTGTCTGTTGGATTAGTCTAGTATTTATCAGTCAGTTGTATCTACGAACAAATATTAAGTTTTCGACATACACTACAAGTTTCATACCGTTCGTCTTAATAGAAAAGAAATTCAGGTAACCTTATTTTAAAAATATAGAAAATAATAATAACAATAAAAAATTATCTTTACATTCTTCGTCTTTATTTCAATGTGTGAGTAAAGATATAAAGAGTAAGTTGTCCTACTAGCGTGATCTGTCCCCTGTTATTACTTTTTACTCTACCGTCTGAAGAAATATACTAGAGACAGAAAGTTCGATATGTGAATATCAGACGGACTATGCCCGTGGCAATTTCATCTATTCTGAAACAAGCTTTCCACAAGTAGTTCCAAGACCTGCAACACTGCCGATGTTCACTGGAAAGATGACGACTCCGAAGCAAAATATAGTTTAATTAATACCGATGATTTCTTAGAAATAACATTTGTCCGAATGTACTTAGGAATAATCTGAAGTTAGGATGCCTTTAGATTCTTCGGGAAAATAGAAAATTTCTTTAAGCATTTCAGAATTTTGTGCTGCAAAATTGATTACCGCCTTTAAAAAAGTAAATAGAATATATACATTTATATGCAAATTGCAAGAACAAAATATTTAGCAATTTATTTAAGTTTTCCGCATTTTGCTTTGAAAAATACAATTATAAATCTCGTTATATAACACTTATTTCTCACAAATGGAATGCATTCTAAAGAAATATGATTTACGATATGTCTTAAGTAATTTACAGTGTCCCTTTTGAGTGAATGTGTTATTATGTGAACTGCACACAAGGAGTCTCTCTCCAGTATGGGTTCTCTGATGGCTATTGAAATTCCTTATGCCCTTGAATGACTTACAGCATAAGACATAAACATTCCATGTGTCTTTTGATCTCTTACTGCGTTCAGTAGTTATTCCTTCTCCCACATATCCTATAGAATTACTACTCGTCCTTCCAGTAGTCATGTCTGCATACATCTTATACTCTGAATCTTGTCTCACATACAAATATTTCACTGTTTTTAATATATTTCTGGAAATAAGAAAGGCGACATATAGTGTGTGAAACCTGACTGAAATTAAGGAACTTCCTTAATAAGCATGTCAAAATAATCCGCTGTCTAGTACAGAACTATCTGATAACGTATCCAACTGAATTTGTAGATACTATTGAACAATGTTTTTGTTCTTAATTTAATTGTGGATTACAGTCAAAAGTACTTGAATTTGAGTTATACAATGATTTAACATACAGAAAACAGGATATTTGTGCTAAAAATGAATATTGTATACTTATGACCATAAATTAAGTTCCCTGTACATTCATGTTCGTAAGTTATTTTAAACTATAAGAAACAGTTATGGTAGTAAGATGATACGAGTACAATAAGGTGGCCTGGCCTTCCTGATATCTCATGTAAGTTTTATTCAGGTTAGCAACACGTCCTTCTTCTAAGACCCAGACTATTCTGCTTCTGATAGTCGGAATGGAAACACATATTCAGTAAAAAGTTTTTGACTGTGTATCAGCACACGTGTTGTAGGTACATTGGATAGCACAGGTAACACACATCGGTCAAGGATACACACAGTGTTTCTGTCGAGTGCAATGACGAGCACGGTTTATAGGGACATCATATTGGAACAATGTGTAAAGGTTTTTAACAAGACTGATGCAGAAACAACTGGAACTCAAGGGTATCACCTCAGTGTCAGCCATCTCACTCCTACACTTCAATTGCATAGACTAGAGGTGGGAAACCTGCTTTACAATAGAGATTTCTGGTTCAAACCTAGCGTCAGAACATAGGTATTCCGCTACCACTATGTCAGTGCCAAGATGGCAACTTCAAATATAGGCCCTAGCAATTTTCTTCGAGATCTTTCATGTTGTTGTGATTACTCTTATTGATTGTTAAAGATTTCAGGGTAAACTGACCTAGCCGACTGTAACTCTGTAGCATATATTTTTTTTATTGATTTACACTAACTGAAGACGGCTTAGTAAGGCATTTCAATTGTTCAAGTACTAGGAGAAACTATAATATCGATCTTGAACACTTTACACAATGTTCTTCCGTTTTACAACTATACAAGGTCTCAAATTGGCAACCATTAACTTTTTAAAACGTCTGAAAACATATTATAAATCACACGCTGCTATGTTTCTTTATCTCTGAATTCTTCTCATGCGTCAACATATGATGCTTTAAGTGATGTTTACGATTAAAAGCCCGACTGCACACGGAACATTTGAAAGGTTTCTCTCCCCGATGAATTCTCAAATGGTCTGTCAAATGGCCCAACTGTCGAAAAGCCTTTTGGCACACTTCACAAACGTAAGGTTTCTCTCCCGTATGCGTCCTTATATGAACATTCAGAGCAGCTTTTTCCACAAACGCTTTGTTACACATTTTGCAAGCATGCTTCCTCAGTACACTCCCTACATTTTTTGTACGTTTTTTCATCTTTGGTTGACGAACTTGAGAAGATTTGTTTGGAAGTAACGCAGATGATTGATTCAATGTCTCATGCAAGAAATGTGGTAAAAAAGGTATATCAGGCACTTCTATATTCCTAACATTTCCTTGGCTATTTACGCCAGCAGAATATGTAAAATATGATGCACTCTCTTTTTCTGAATCACTGTTGAGTGGAAGCCTGAAAACAAAACAAAAATATAAATAATAACAAAATAAATCACACCTATAGCAAAAATATGTGGTGAGATTCTTTTTGTTTCACTAGCCAGATAATGTATTTAGCACATAATTTAATAAAGCTTGGATTAAACAATAGACTACGTAAACAGTGATTAACCCGTGAATCATTGTTCATCAAATAATAAGTCACTTGTGATTATATTACTAACGTATAAAAAGGATGTTATCTATTTCTGTTCGTTTTAGAAGTGAAGAGCAATAGCACACATTTCGGTAATTAAATATATGTTTTAAAAATTATAATTAAAAGTTACACATTTTAATAACATGAACCCTTTCAATCCAAGCAAAATTGTGCTCTGTTATAGTTAATGACTGCAGAACATACAAGAGTTCAACATAATTGTTGACAGTTAAGTCTGTCGACTTCATGAAATAACTTTTTTATATATACGTATCAACCAGATGTTTTCTATTAAAAGCAATACTGCCTTAATTGAGACAAAATGGCGATGAAAGCAATTGGTATTATGAGTAATGCTTAAATCCTTAAAGAACTTCCTTGATTAAGCACGTTCTTCTAGTTTCACATATTCGAGACCGATTACTTACAGTGCAGCTACACTGCAGACAAGAAATAGCACATCTTGAGCCATCCTTATACAAATGAAACATTTCGAGGATTATGTGCAGTGGATAAGACATGTATAAGGTTGTTATCCATTCAATTAGTGGCAATAGTAGCTACTCGTATACCATTGTTATCAATTCACATAAAATATTTCAAGCTGCACAAGACTTAGAATAATAAAATTAGGTCATAAAAGCCAACGTTATAATCCTTACTGTTGGTTCTATGTTGTGAATTTTTTTAAGTTCATTGCCAGTACACAAAGTATTTGAAACTAGTATGGAAAGAAGGAAAGCAAACACTTTTCAAATTAGAAAATGGAAGAAAGGTTGGAAAACTATAATCATCTATCATATACACACTTACATAGTAGATGCAGGGCAAGCTCGAAACGAAATGAAATTATTGCTCGAATGAAATTACCATTGCTCTAAGTAAAAAGACTCATGGCTTTACTGGGAATAAATGGAGTAAATAAGAACATACTTAGTCTCCTTTAGTGGGAAGAATCTTTCCCACGCATGGGTGAAAACAGTATAGCATCTACAATCTGAAGCCTCTAAGTGAAGTATTAAAAAAAAAAAAGTTTTACATTAAATTTTCGGAACGAAATTTACAAAGCAAAAATGTTTCATGGAGAGAAATTCGCAAGTTTGTCTATGATTCTGATGTAGTAGAAGAGGAATTATTTAAATTTTTGCTAACCAAGTAGTTAAAGTCTCACCCAATCAAATGCACATTTGAATAAACTTGTTTATCCTAGCAAAAGTGTCGCATTGCCCGAGTAACTATTCGATTGGTATGTACACAGAGGAAAATCCAAGATAGAGGTTATACACAAGATTGATCAATTTATATCCAATCGATTTAGAAATATTACTGTCATCTGTGTGCTGCGCCGGAAACATTTAATCGATGCTGTTATCAGTGTCCTCTCTCAGGTTATAATGTCGAAGTGTTATATTGGTGCTAATGAAATGCCCCGAAAGTGAATCGTTAATGGGAAAGGTGCATCACGAGTCTTTCTGACGCACAATTTTTGAACAATCAAACAGTGAAACACTGTCCGAAAATTGTTTACCCCTCCAAGTATCCACAGTCACGCCCAGGTAAACACAAATGAACCAATGTTAAAGCATGTGGTAACAAAAAGATCCAGAGAAAGTCGCGTAAAGTACTTCACGGAAATCGCCAACTGGCACCGTCTGGAAATTCCACAATGTCAACGTAATGTAATCTGGAGATTAAATCTGGTACAGTCCACTGTCAACCACAACCACTGTCATCTTCAGATGCTACATTGCTGAACATCAACCAACTACAGTAAACTGTACGAAAGACATTTAGGAAGGACGGGGGAGTTAAAATGAAAGACAGTTGCCACACTGGATGAGGCCTACATTTATCTCACGCATAATGCTATAATTCGGATAATTACGTACTGTTGAATCTCTGGTAAAAGGTACCGAGTTCTACCGTCAGCGCAGAAGTTTCATGATCGCAAGAAATCGTAACTATAGCCGAGTATGCTTATGAGGGAAGTTGCAGGTACATAAGGTAGACAAAAACGTGACTGTGAATGCTTCCTATTTCCAGCAATCTATCGGAAAGAATTTATCGCTTGTAAGGATCCATTAACAATCAGGTGCGATTCCATGTGGACATAGCATCCACTCAACCCCTTCGGTTTAATCATGACGTGAAGAAAGAAACGAGAATCATTGTTCTTCCCTTTATAACATTTCTACCAATAACCCTGACGCAAGCCCAATTGATTTCTGCCAATTTTGAATGTTAAAACGACGTCTGCAACAATGCCACCACTACCTCCACAAGAGAGGAATGAGATTTATTTATTTACTTAACAATCACCAGATACAGGTCACAGGCTATTTTATACTGGGAATCTAACAACAACAATAACAATGGAAAGGATTTGGGGAGGTATCGGTCAGGGCCTGTTGGTAGGTACCATCCCGACATTTGCCTGGTAGGACAGGAAAACATTGGAAGACTCCAGTCAGGATGGGCGGCAGCGGGAATCGAACTCGCGACTGCGAAGCCAACACTCTACCACTTGAGCTACTTCGCTCGCTTGAGATGGAATTTCTATGCTTATCCTCTGATGTAGTTGTTGCAGTGGAAATCACGATCTCGGTCGATAAGTCCATAATAGTGGTGGTGGTCCGATATAACACCTTCAGTACCATCTTCAGTACACTTTGAAAATCGGTCGGGTATATACCAAATAATCTTCTGTATTTCTCCTCATCTCAAATTTTACACTAAAGAAAATACTATTTACGACTAATGTGGAGATATTTTCTTTTCAGATGGCAGATATAATTGTGAATGTGCGTATGTAAAAAGACAATTTTCGTGATCATTCTTCGAAGTACTATTAAATCACTGACATCTAATGCTCATCATTTGTTCCCTCATTTTTTTTTTTTTTTTTTTCACTTTTCTTTAAGAAATTGCAGAAATCAAAGAATACAATTAGTAAGTACGAGATATTACTCAGAAAGTTGAGATCGTTCTTGTTCAATTAGGCCATCTAAGCATGACGTCATAATTGTTTTGAAGACGAATTATTTGACAATGGGGACATATCGATAACACAAACTATATTTATTTGAGAGTATTTCACACATAGTAAATAATTATGCGCACAGTTTCTGCCAAGTGGGCTTTGTCGTAGACAAACAGAAAGTGCGTAAGGTTTTCCGAAATTCTTCTCCATTTCCTTCATTCAATTCACTACTTTGTTTATTATAATCATCATCATCTCCCTTAGGCTCAGAGCACAATCGTGAAACGTTAAACTAAACTAAAATATTTAATTACGCAGAGAAATCTTGGTTTTATTATTTGTAATATTTTGAAAAGCGTGAGAACATAGAAGGCCTGATGAGTCTTTTGAGTCATCGTGGGTAAATATTTGTCAATCCTTTTAACAAATATTGAATGCCAACAGTTTCACATATGGGAGTGTTGGAATGTTTTATGTTTAGTTTAGTACAAAAACGAGAGATTAAAATTAAAACCATGAATTTTAAACTTATTAACCGTGACTGAATAAATTATAAGAGAAAGAGAAAAAGGGGTTGTTGCACACCCTCTTTGATACTGATTACACAGTAACTTTTCTTGAACCAGCTTAAAGACAATTGATGAAATTTTCGATTTCGCTCAATTATGTTTTTATTTCGATTACAAGCAATTACAATAACAGCTACTGTAAATATTTACATATCTTTACGATGAAAACGATATCTATCTCTATAGTTACTTATATTAATCAATAAAAAATCAAATCAAATAATATGACATTTTTTTCCTTCTCAGAGTAAGAAGCTTTACAATATACTCTAAATCAAAACTTGTGCAGAAGCGTTAATCGCCACCATCTCCAATACGTCCCTCTGAATACCGGTAAACGTTAGTAATAATTCCGAATGAATCGTTAAACGTTGTGTTAAATTTAACCGTAGTTTGTGAAACAACTTTAATTTCATTTGCCATGCAGTAAACAAGAGCTTGAGAAATTTGAGCACTCTTAACGCTGGTTTCTTTGTTTTTTGTTGCACAAGACATTTGAAACACTATTCTAAATTGAAAACTATGTATTTCAGATTCTTCTTTCGTCCTAATGTCTACAATCACATGCATAAATAATTAATTGTATATACTCAGGCTACTATTTCGTCAATATTAGACACACGCGAAACAATATACGAATGTTTGACTATATGGTAACAGACCTTAGTAAGATAATCAATTCTTTTAACGAGATGTTAAGCACCGATTAACAGTACCTTAATTATAAGGATGTTATATCAAACTGCTGGCCATTGGTCATTCTCTTATAAATATGTTGGATTCCAAATATGACAAGACTTGGAACAAGCTGCTGTTTCAAATATAAGTTATTACTCAAGTGTTCGGAACAAAGCAATGTCGCTACCGAAATGATTAACAGCGCAAAATGCATAGTCTTAAAGTTGAAAAAGCGATGCACAGGTTTACTGGAAATTAAATACCAAGTTTTAAAGCAATCTAACAGGAAATAAAAAATACACATCTTGCAAGTTGTAGGATTTCTTTCATTGCTGTGGAAGTAGTTTTCTCCTCTAACGCTATTCTAACTGTAGAGCAAGCTTTTAAGTGAATTTGAATGCTGAAGAATGTATATGTCTGGAAATGTAGTTTGCGAAAATATTTTTTAGGAAAATTTCCATTTCACAAATTTTCACTTTCACGAAGTAACAAATAATATTTACGAATAAAAGCAACTTACTGTACTTACCAAATGGTTCAATTCTAGAATGGTCTAATTGTGCAGTCTTCTCGAACATTCCTTGTCCTGGCACACTTCATCCAAACAAGCTGAACACGTAAACCACGTTTTTAATTCTTTGTGAATCCTACTTCTCAGAAGCGTGGTCCGTCGCCTCCAGACAACACACACCAACTTTTTTTTCTGGATGCTGCTTGAAACACGTTCTGAGACGGACTAGTTAGTCACCGAAATTTACTCTTTCATCTTCAGATCATGTGACATGAAATCTCAGCCGTTCGCGAATAACGAGAATATCTGGAGTGACCAAACTTGAAAGGGAGCAAATGTGACGAAATTCGATACTAAACCATAAAACCATGGTCCTAGAATTATCAATTTTAACTAGATCTTTATTTTATAAAGTCTGAAAGAACTTACATGTGTCTGGGTCAACACGACATTTACTGACTGACAGAAAGGTCACACTAAATGTTTAGTCAAAAAAAAAAAATCTTAAAAACTTTTATGTTTTGTTTCTACTACAGAGAATCTAAAGAGTTGATGTAAACACGACAGAATATGTGATGATTTATATCTTCTGAAATAGAATGATATATGATTTAAGTTTCCAAATTCCATCCACTGTCCAGAACCGAATCCAGGAGACAGTTTTGTGCTTCCCCCTGCCACATCAAATTCAGCATTTTTTGATTTCCTTTGCTATGATGGGTCCAAATATTCCAGTTAACTTCTGGAGACAGTTTAAGTTTACCGCACATGAAACTATCTAATATAATTTCAAGAATGATTAGGTTTGAATAAGTTGTGGCAATCTGGATCTCAGTATTAAAAACATATCCTTTTTTTTTCCGTAAATGAAAATGTGCTCATAATATGAATTCCATGTACTACTTCAACCTGATCAGAAATCACGATTTCTCGTGGACTATTGTATCTTACAATATATTTTTTTAACATGTCAGGAATAAATATTTTTTAACATGTAACGATCTACTCCTCAAGTCTGCCTTCCTTCTATGTCTCTGACATTTCCCTTAGTCTTCTTAAAAGTCACAGAGAAATTTTCTGCATGAGGATACGTCAATTCCAATTTTGTATCTTTTTTTATCAACAATCATCGACGATCATGTATTGAATTACTTAACTTATTCTACTTACTACAGTCAAACCTCTGAATAACGGACATCAATGGGACATACATGTTTCTCCGTTATTGAGAGGTGTCCGTTACAGAGAGGTTACAGAAATGTAATTTCTCACAATGTTAATTATGTGCTGTAATATACAGTAAATACATTGTGTATGACTGTAAGTACGGAAAATTCAGTATGAAAATGCTCTATTTAGTACGTATTTGAATTACTGGGAGAGATGAAGGAGAAATTCATTTCTGTTAAATAATATTATTGCTCGGGGATGTGTGAATATATTCGTATACCGGTAATGCAAAAGATAATGCGTGTATGTTAATTTTCTTAAGTACATGTCATCATCCTGTAAGCGTTTCTCAATTATTTCATATTATCAAAACCTTCTCAAAAGATGCGTTAGAAACCAACTAACGGCTAAACTCGTTTATTTAGCGAAAACGGCATACTTTTCCTCTGCAAGGGTAATAAAACTCATTAGCAAATGTCCTCTGAGAATCCTCAGTACGGTTGCGAAAGAAACATATTTGTGTGTGTGTGTGCGTTTGTGTACTTGCGCGGTATCTTCGTTGGCGGAATGGATGAAAAGGCATATGGGAGTACATATGTTTATTGACCCAGCCCCAATCACAAAGAATATCCTCTTAAAGAAAGTGAAAAAGGAAGCCGGGCAAACTCTAATCGAATTGTTCCAGTATCATAAGTAAAAGAAAAATGTTGCTTTTTAACGAAAAAAAAAAAAAAAAAGTAAGAGAGGAAACATTGCTCGTTGAAATGTAAAATAAACAATGTTTGTTTATGTTACCTATGAAATTGTCAGGTAAGATGCAAGGCTCAGAGGCAAAAGGACTAAATTTGTTAGGGAAGGGAAGACAGTTCACATAGAATTCTTGGCCATACGACTGATCCTACATGAGTGTTATCGTGTATTGAAGGTTTTCTAGGATTTCCACCAGAAAGCAGTTTATTGCGGGCAGAAAGAAAGAAGACCTTCAAGTTCAGCTTGAAGCTGTTCTGTTTGATGGTTCACCAGGTCTAGACTCGTGATAGATACGCTTGTGATGAATAATATATCGCAGAACCGAGGATAATTCCTGTCCGTTATGAAGAGGTTATTGAAACGTCTGGGGGAAAAAGGACTGTCCGCGTCCGTCTTTGAGAGTGTCCGTAAAACTGAGGGTTCTGTTCCATAAGGTAACATATATTTTTGCCGGGACAAAAAAATATGTCCGGATTATAGAGGTGTCCGTTAAGAGAGGTTTCACTGTATATGAATGGAAAGCCTTAATGGCACTGATTTTTAAATACATTTGCAAATAGTAAATATCACATGACCCACTTATGGAGTATGAGCTCCGTGGTTAAGCGGTTAGCGTACGCGCCTTTGGCGTGGGAGACCCGGGTTCGATTCCCGGCGGGAGCTCATCGGATTCCACGTTAATCAGTAGGTCCACGTCTCATATAGCCTCGCTGCTGAAAGGGACGCTAAACTAAAATCAACTCAACTCAACCACTTACGGAGTAATAAATTATGTATTTGTCTTATGGGCGAAAGCATGTTCTACAACAATTAGAAACTTTACTTATATATGAAAAACAGTGACTGATTTAATCTGGTTTCGCACAATGACTGAGGATTGTAGAAAATATTTTTCTGAGGTTATTGTTAAAACAGGCGTGATTCAAGATTTATTCATATTTTAACAAGCTAATTTCTTATTGTGAAACTAACTGCTAATTTCTAACTGCATTCTGTGGTTCAAACCCCCCTGAACACTTTATTTCCAGTTCTATAAAACCATGATACTACCAAAAAACACTAAACTCAAAGAAATTTTCGACACAAAGTATTTTTCACTAGTTACAAATATTGATTATAAAGGAGGTCCTCAACAAACTATGAGTCACTACGTCCTAGGGAGAGAACTGAAAGGACGCCTTGTGCTTACGTAAGTTGTTTGTGAATTTGCAACACTACTAAAATGTGATGAAATAATTGTTTCACGTCTCGCAGTAATACTCTAGATGGTAAAGAATTGGTTAGTTGAGTTGTAGTTCCTATTCAACACCAAGGGTATGTACGGCGTATATGCTAAAGGAGACAAGTGATAACTATAGACTGATTATGGAAAAGTTAGTGAAATGAAGACCATGTGAAGACAGGGAGAATACGATAAAACTATCGACATGTTCAATAAAGTTCACATGATATCAGATCGAACCAGAAACCATTACTATGAGTGGTAAGCATTCTGGCACATCAACCAAATTTGTATTTCATATATACATAGCAACTGTGAGATATTAAATTTAATTCTCGGAAGGAAGAGAACGTGGTCAAAAATGAATATCAAATGCCATCCAACGTTGAGTTCTTTACATTGAATTGCTAACAGTCGAATCAAACGAACTCATATTATTTATAACACAGATACTATAGTGTTGTTATTGTAACAATTTTCCTGTTGTTACAAGGCGTGCTGATAAGTTCTTCAATCCCCTCTTCTTAAATTCCCGTACCATAGGGTTAATTTTGATAACAGAATCTTAAAGAGTATTCTCTCTTAGGTACACAGCACAATTTTTATGAAGATCTAACATTTTTTCTTTCCTTTTAGATCTAAGAAAAAGTTATGTCATTAACGATGCAGAATTTTCCAATGTTGAAATGAAGGCGATCATCAAGTATCACTTCGTACAAAAGAAAACCACAAAGGAAATTCATGGGACTATGATGCAAATATTAGGGAGCAAGATCCCTTCCTATCAGACTATAAAGAATTGGTGTTTCTATTTCAGACATGGAGATTTTGGTGCCGGTGATGCGTCTAGGAGTGGAATGTCATGTGAAGTGACAATTCCACATGAAATTGACCTGGTTCATGACATAATTTTGGCCGATCGGCGTATTTCGGCACGGAAGATTGCTGAGACAATGCACATATCCAGAACGTGTTGGGTGTTGGGATCTTATCCACCATCATTTAGGCATGCAGAAGCTTTCAGAAAAACGGATGTCTAAATTTTTGAACGCAGATCTGAAGCAGTATTGTCTGGAGATCTCATGTGCGATATTGCGTCATTTTGAGCGATCGGAGAGTGATTTTATGGCAGAACTGTAACTGTAGTACTATGGGCTATTTCCAAACTAAAAAGCCCTCTAAAGGGGAGATCCCTTGCATGTGACGTGGAGGTGATAATTGTCCCAGAATAGTTTTTTTCAGAAAAAAATCTTCAGTTTTATTTGCAACTTTAATGAAGTTTACAGAAAGACTATCAGAAATGTACTGACCTTCGTGGTGAATATGTGAAAAAACCTGTATGTTTCACTGCAGTCGGCCATTTCCTTTCTGGTTGGGCAAAGGACTTACCAGTACTCTTCGTATAAATACTGCACGTTTCTACTGAGACGAGAACCTTTTCAACACGTAGCAGAATTCGATAGCTGAAAGTTAATGTGTCACCGGAGATTCGCAATAGTATGCTCATTCACGTTAAACTCCAATTCGGCCGCCGCCGAATAAGTATAGCTATCCAACAGTATTTAAAGACATTTCAAAAAACGACAAACGCGAGTGAATAACGAACCGCGTTTTGGGAGATCATCCATCGTTGCTACACATGTCAACAGTGCCGAGATTAATAAATGAACTGATGCAACACAGAATCGACTCACTTTACGAAAACTCTGATGTTTACTTTATTTTTTTCGAGTGGACAAAACAGTATATGACAGAAATTCCACGTGCTTTATGTGAGCACCAGGTAAGTACATGCAAGGATATTATCGTGAAGAACTATAGATTTCTTCACATCGTATCGACTATGACGCAGACACGTCGTTATGAATTTGTATCTAAATACAAATTTCTAACTTCCATGCATAGGAGATTCCTCTTCATTCACAATGGTGGTAAGAAATATTTCTACTTGTGGCAAAACGCAAAAGACGGAGACAGTTCAATTGATGGATAAGACATGTTAGCCTACTATCTCATACATGTAACCGTGCTACACCCATCTTTACGAAATAGCATCATTACTGTTCGATCAGATACACATTTTTCTACTGAACTTCATTCCTAACAAAATAATAATAATTTAGAACAGTGATAGTGTCTTTACTATTTTCTAGTGAAATAACGCAAGGTTAAAAATCTGTTTGCTAAGTGTAGAATGAACGAACGTTCCTCGATCTTTTCGTCTTTGGGATTACTCACAGGATAGTTCTTTTGGATGCGTTTTTCTCGTGAAATACCAGTTGTTTCATTCCCAATGTCTTTTAAATAATCAGTAAATTATGCTTGTAAACAAATACTAATGAGTAATTATTTTACCGATACTGGAAGATTGTCACTGAAGCCTAATAAAATTTTTTACTGATTTCCCAAAATGTTCATATGTGTACTGAGAAACTGTGAAACATAAGTGTAACGATGTCTACCATAATGAACAAATGAATAACTGCCGAGTGTGACCATATCGATCACGTTATGGTCAAATTATCTTTATTATGGTAACACAAAAGAAGCAATCAAACACACAAAACAGAGTAAAACTTTATGTTTCTAGTATAAATATTGACAGGGCAAAATATAACTACAAAAGCAGAAAGATAATAATAATACACCTTCTCTTGGGTGCTGACATTTCTAGGGAAGGGAAAATAATTCAAACTTCCAATTACTTCCACTACAGAACTTTGCACTACAAGACGCTTGAAATGCGCTAGAGTGTTAAGTCATATATTCTTGAAAGCTAGGTAGAGGTAAGAGAATAATAACACTAAAGTAATAGCACCTATAATTTGAAATATAGAACGCTACGTACTGTGATCATATGGTCACGCAGCCAAGTACATTTATGGTGGACAACATCGTGTCCGTGGGTTTTCTCAAGGTACTCCCGTTTCCTGTCACGTTTCATTCCACCAATTCTTTCACCATCATTCACTTGCCTTAATCATCCGTCTCCCTTAGTCTAAAGGGCATAATAAGAGGACGTTAAACTGAAAGATTTCATTTCATAGATCACGCTAGTACATAACGGGTAAACACTATTTGGTAGAAATTATTTTACACGAATAAGTTTCTTAATTGCTGTTTTTGATTTCAACTTCAAGCACAGATTAATAAGACAGCTTACGTGAGCTAATTAAATTTGGTGATAATTTAAATTAAGAAATTTAACATTCATTATGGGAACTTGTGTATATATAGTGTTTCGGTTGATATACTTAGGAAAATATATATAGCTACAAAAAGTGTAAAATATTACGGTGTTCTGTCGTAAGAACTACCATTTTCTTGCTGTAAGCGCTTGAGCGTGCCGGATCATTTACCATTCCATGATCAAAGAAACTTTATACCAGGATTGGCACTACTCCGCACTGATCGTCCGAATACAATTGCATTAATTTATTTTTATTTATTTGAAGCAGCATTTATGAAAGTGATCAGATTATGAAATAAATTGGAATTAGGATAACCTGAATATACAAGTATTAGGCTGCCCACTAAACTTGATCTATTTCATACATCAAAATATCATTAACAATCCTATACTGTGGTATAAGCTATTAATAACCTGACACTACAACTCATTTGTCCTGAAAAAAGTCTACAAGGGATAGTCTACTCTAGGGTTAGTTATTTTCGGCCGATTTTTTTCAAAGGTGATTCTGTTCATATTTCATAAATACATATTTCATTAATAACATGACAATAGGGCACAACTCATCTGTCCTGAAATAATCCACAAAAGGGTAAGTATCCTCTTGAGGATGAGTACTTTCGAGATACTTTCTCAAAATAACTCAGGTGATTTTGTTCGTATTTCATATATAAATGTTTTATTAATAATACTAAAATACAATTTAAGTCATTACTCATAAACAAATTCACCAGGGTTAGTTTACACATCATGTTTCTTTTCAGACGGTTTTCTCAAAAATGACAAGCAATTTTATTTATATTTCATTAATA
Source organism: Thermobia domestica (assembly GCF_964235325.1). NCBI lineage: Eukaryota > Metazoa > Arthropoda > Insecta > Zygentoma > Lepismatidae > Thermobia > Thermobia domestica. The sequence continues at coordinate 69,965,170 of NC_137456.1, forward strand.
ATACTATAATGATGTGTGAATCACTTCCATAATTATATCCACTAGGTAGAAGTTTCGTCTAGGGAGGATGTTTTGTTTGTTTCTTCCTTCTTTCTTTTTATACAATTTTCTCAAATACGAATCGCGCTGTTTTGTTACTTTATGAACAAATATTTGATTAATAACTCCATGGCAAAGTCATTTGTTATGAAAAAATCCAGAAGGGGAACTTTATTTTGGAGGTGAGTTTTCTTCGAGTGAAGTTTCCCAAAAACGCCTTTTAATTTTGTGCGTATTTTACACAACTGCAGCATAGCATGATTGAGGAATCTGAATGAAAAGGTTTAGTGTGGTGGCTCGTACCTTTTATTTATTATCTTATTCAAACTTCAAGGTATACCCAGTCTCTTTTAATATACAAGAGCACAACCGTTGGACGTTAAACTATATATATGTTGAAATTAATTATATAGGATAATAATATTATAGGAGTAATAATTATATTATTATATAATTAATTATATTATAATTATATAGTTTATTATTCATTCTATATATATATGAATAATAAACTATATATATATATAGAATGAAATTAATTCTCCGCTGGTAACTCAGGTGGCAAGTAACCTCCATTTCGGATTAGCTTGTCGTTTAATACTAGAAATAATATTCTCAGATTTTCGTGCCTTCATGTAAACTTCGGAAACAATTGTGTTTATTAGCGTGTGTGTGTTCTTTGTTCACTTCATCTTTCTTGAGTGAATTATGAGAGTGTTAAGGTGACTGACCACCCCTATTACAATTCGCGTTCGTACATTTCTTTAATATAATCACTGAATACCCTAGCAGTAATTGCAATAGCGTATTAGATCTTATCACTGAAAACATGTTTCTTTTGAGCTGGAAGAAGATTCTGACTGCAGTACTGATAGCTTTTCTAATGATGAACAGGACAACGTTGAAGTATAGTTTAAGTCAGTGCGCAAATAAAGGTATCGGATTCAGAGGCTGAAGTAAGTGATTATTAAGGCGATATCGCAGAAGGACAGAGCCTGACATACTTAGTTCGCCAAGACAGACAAGAACAGCTACTTGTATTATTGTACATAACAGCTGGTGTTAAAAAAGAATATGCATGTATAGTGTTGGGGTTATCAGTAAAACCATGTTACCATTCGACGCTTGTTATCAACGAAGGGTTAACTATCTTTCAGTTATTTTTAAGGTTAGGGAGAAAATTCGAGAAACCCCTGGATAATCTTACAAAAAGCCTAAGTTTAAAATCTGATCTCGACGCGTTAACCAGTATGGCTTCTAGGCGAGAGAACAACTTACATCGGGACGAACGGACGGACAGACATCCAAAAATTCGTACTTCGGCATGTAGGGGTCATGGATCGTATATATCCATTGAAATCTCGAATTAGATTTTTTTTTTAACAATCACCAAAATTTCGTCTCTTCTATCGTAACTGGAAACTACAAATAACAGAAAGAGTAGAACCTCTATTAAATAACTACCCTTTGTTGTATTAAAAACCAGTAATCATATAATAGGGGCATGATTTTCTTTCTTTCTTTTTCTTTTAATACATTATACTTGCTAAGGATACGAATTTGTACGGAACAGGTAGGTATACAGGTCTACGATGTGTGTGGTGTATTTTCTTTCGGTTGTTTGACTAACTTCTTTTATATTGTTCCTTTATATTGATCGAACTTTAACGATCTCGTTGAAAAGCACGGTAAATTAAAGATGTTTCGTTCATATTGTATTTAGTGAATACCCTTCGACAAATGATGAAATTCGTCCTTTGCACTCATGACTAAGCTAGATTAGAGGACGTAGATTGATAACTGTCTTTCAATAATTTGACTGATAAAGAACTAGATGAATTGAATCAACAAAAATTTATAAAGTCACCGAATACTGATTTGTAATATCAGAGTTCAAACAGGTGTTTCTTTATAGTATTGTATTTGGGTTTGATAAGACAGAGGGTTCGGGGTTGATGTACAAAGTACCTAAGCAGTAGATACTTATTATTGCACCGCTCAAGCTTTTAATATTTATTTCCGCAGGAATTATTATTTATTTTGTTAACACTATACGATATAAATTAATTTGGTATGAAGAGCAACTGTAGGGAATTTTGAGTTTGTGACGTAGCAGTATGGCTGGTATATACAGTGATCATATGAACATGCTTGGCGAAAATATAAGCAATTTCAATTATTCTCTTCTGATGAAGTTTAATTTGAAAATTCTAATTCCCCAGAATTAATACATTCTATAATAAAAACTTTAAACATACATGTTAATGTGACAGTTTTACAATTATGGAAAATACTTTACTTATGATACGTTATGAAATTACACAAAACATGCTACGCATAAAACTGTGTCACACTTGATACATTGAATATGAACGACGACAAAGCAAAAAAGAAAGAAAAAAAGAAAAAAAACTGCATAACGTCTGCGGTTACATGAATAGACTTCTACCATCCAGGCGTATTTCCTCTCTAACACAATATTGCTTGCTTTTACATTTTGAAGCAAGTGAAAGACCACGACGTAACGGCACTGTTTTATAAATTTTTAGATACGTTTGTACGATGTGCCTACGAAACTTCAAGTGAGAAATATCTTTTCCGGATTTTTTAAAGCGAATCCATGAATTATGAACAGATGCGTCAATCTTCCAAGTAAAAAATGGCCACCACCATTTGTTCGATCTGATTTCGATTCGATAATAAATTTTCAACCATTCCACTGGTTCCTCTCACATGCTTGTTGTACTCACAGAATACATACGGGCGATTTATAAGTATCTTTTTCCTTCTGCTTTGGGAATTGAGCAACACACTTGAAAAAAGCTCAACACCTTGAGAAGCAGAAGCAATTTTGACAACAGAATTGTCAACCCAACGTACAATAAAAACACTATCATTAGACATTGTGACCACTTCGAATGTTCCGCGTGCTTTTTCGTTCATGTCCTTGGAATTACTCAAACAACAGTTTTTGGGCAGCCTATGTTCACGGACTGCACTAGTAACATGATAACTATGATTCTTGAGGTGTACAAGAAGCGGTATTCCCGTGATTATCTTATCAATATACTGTACATGCGGAATGATAAATATTCCATATTGGATAGTAATTCGTCTATCATGTGAATCACAGGAGCAGCACACTTATCAAATGATGGGCGCAATTTCCACATTCTATCATTTTCACTTCGTTAAGAGTTATCTGTGCAGGAATGAAACGATGCATGTTCAAAAATCGATTTCTCCTCATAGCACTTACCCCAACTTCATTTCTTATATTGCCTGTAACCTCCCAATATGTTCTCTAACCAAGAACAGTGTTCATAGTGGTCTGGTCTCTTGTAAATAGTTGAAAAATGACCAAAAGTACACGAAAAAGTGACCAAAAGCACACGAAAAAGTGACCAAAATCTCATCATGCCTCTTTTTTTCTTTGTCAATTTCTTCATCACCTCTCTCTTTGTTGTTTTGTTTCATCTTTTCTTCTTTATTTCTTGTTTTTGAGCTTCCTCCTTTCTTAGGTTTTCTAAGTATGCTTTGTAGTTACGGTAAGCAGACTTAGCAGATGTAAGAAGTTTCTGAGTTAGGAGCAGTTGTGGCCTATTTCCGAATTTCTTCATCGCAGACATTATATTTAACTTAGCATTGAGAGTTCTCAAAGCCATGAAATATTCAAATTCATCACCTACTCTTAAGAAGAATATGCAAGAAGCATAACACAAGACGAACATGATGAAACACACACACACAACGTTGAGCGGAGCGTTAACTATTACGAGAGAAACTAAAAGACTATTATGATAGAAGAAAAAATAGACACAGAAGGGTTCTCAACCCCACCTTGAGAGCTTAAGCATCCACCAACCATCACTGTGGATGAAGAATAAAAGCTGAAGTGAGAATAAAGATGACTGTTTCACATGTCGCAGCAAGTACTGAAGCTTTCACAAGAGTAACATCTTACCTTAGAAAATTGCCAATGCAAAACATAAATCACACGAAAAAGTTACTTTACCTCCCAAAAAAATTAACTTTTAGTGACAAATTTGTAAAAAAGTAACTTTTAGTGACCAACTTGAAAAAAGTAACTTTTAGATTTAAAAAAAAAAAAAAAAAAAAAAAGTGACTCGCTATGAGCCCTGCAAGAACAATGTTATATCGAGAGAGCAAAAGAACTGCGATCAAGATCATTACTTCTTTTTTTGTGATTCTAGAATTGTTGCAGCTTTTGAAAAGGGCACATTTATTTGATTCACAGGCCAGAAAGTCTAATAGTAAGTAATCGAAAATCATTTCAAAACACACTGTTGGAGATTTCCGAGGTAATGATGTACAATCTACTTTTGGAAACACGCTTTCCGTTGCCTGAATATCGTCGTCAGTCTAATTGAAATAATCTCTTCTTTTTCTTAAAACAGTTCATTGTTGCTATTGATGTACATACTATTTCAGTTTCATTGTTGGGATCATCTCCAGCCGACTGAGAATTATCTTTACAAACCACTTCGGCTTTGGCAGAAAGTTAGCGCCCAGTAAGTTTGTCGATAAAACCATGCCATCCTCCTCTCCCGAATCTTCACTTGACTTCCATCCGATTAACACTACTCGCTGAGCAAAACAATACGTTTATTGTAAATATAAATGACGTGTAACAGTTTCGCCAACTATTTACTTGGCTATCTACAGTGGTTCTACAAAGATACTTTGTACGTCTTCAGCAATGCCATCTGACTCAAGAAGAATAATCATTCTTGAAGCTTGTAACGATAAATGAGAAGCAATACAAAAATAATTGGAAAACAATTCAAAGTATAAAACAAGTCACATGAATAAACAGTGGTTATAAAGTAATGTAAAACTTGTTATGTGATTTCCACCATATAAGCGTAATTCTTGATAAACGTGCTTAAAATAGGTGTTCCTTTTCTTCTTTCATTGTAAGTCAGTCACATACATACCTAGATACATAATACTATATACATATATCCTATATACATACTCATACATAACATATGCCCACTTATATTATGCATACATACATAGATCTTATATACGCTACCTTGCCATTAGTCACCAGACACCCCAGGAACAGCAGGTAGACTCATCCTGGCGTCACAAATACGTATCGTATGACGTTGGGACGGTGCTCATTGGGAGGGGGCCATATAAACTCTTGCAGTCGAAATGACAGAACAATAAGAATTCAGTATAGCTAAAAGAGGCATCATCATTGAAGGCCACCGATTCACCATTTTAATACATGAGATTTTCTGCAAGTTTCAGGTGAAATGGGAACAGGAGGAAGTGATAAAACCGTAGTCCCTAACTGGGACGACTCGAAAAGTATCTAGCAGTGACCGACAGTATCTTAAATGCACAATGAAAGCACTGGCAGAAGTCCAAGACACCGCAGCCACCGAGTTGCGGTAGGAGTGATGGTACCACCAGTTCTATTCATCGCGAGGTGTTTGCACTGGGGTTCATGGACAAGCTGGAGTCCTGAAGTCAACGAACACACAAGTGAACGGGCTTCATCGACTATAGTAGTGCACAACACAGCACGAGTGGACAGTAGAAGAACATCATGAGAGTACCGAATCACGTTAACATGTGGCAATCCAACAAACATGTATAGGCCTGGAGTATACAAGGGGAGAGCTCCTTACCGGAGTACATTGTCCTCACTGTGAAATTTGATGGTGGAGGAAATCGTTACGTGGGTCTGTTTCTCAAGGTTTGGATTAAGGTCTTTAGTATTAGTGCCTGGAGCTATGAATGCCAACGCCTATCAAGCAATCCTAGATAATTCTGCGCTACCTTCCCTTTGGCAACAGTGCGATAGTGGGCCGTTTGGTTTCAACATGGAAACGCCAGATTTACTGGCCGGCCCAATGCCTCCACCTCAATCCTACTTATTACCCTTGGAATGAATTGGTGCGTCAGTTCAAGGTCAGACCGCAGTGCTCCACAATCATCACCACACTGTTCGCTATGTTGCAGGAAGAATGGAAAACAATACCTGGTGAAGTCTACCGCAACCTTCTACAAAATCTTCCTAGAAGAGTCCAAGTTGTCATCATCACAGCGAATGGCTGACGTATGGCACACTACCTCCAGATCAGCACAAGATGGGCAATGTCTTAGCGGTGTCCGGTCACTAATGACAATGTAGCACATATCTACAGGGTGGGCACTTATCTTGATAAGCTCTTGTTGAAATTTCGGTACATTGTGGTGCATCCGGTACAAGCACAATTCTTTGGTGAAATTTCGTACCATGCAAATATCGACAGGTGGACACTGTTTGACATACTCTTCAATACTACTAGATTAACAATGTTGCAGACCCGACATAAAATATAGTTTTCCAAATGGTACTATGTCCGGTTATTACATATTTCAAATCTACACCTTAAACGAAAACTTAAGTTTCACACTTATGCTGTAGTGTTGTAAACTAAGGAAGCTACAATATTATAAACATTGAAAAACAAACAAAATTTCGGAAGGGTGTACAACAGCAATTACGCAAGTGACACGGACAGGGTAACAGCCATCCAAAATATCTAAGTGTCAAATACTACAGTCATCATGTGACGTATTTTATGACAAAACTTATCAAAAATCAGATATATTCTACAAAAAGAATGTCGGGTTTGATCCCAAGAAGACAGCAATTCAATGTGTTGTATGTTTAAATTTACAAAATGTCTAACTTAAAACACAGAGTATATTTCTGATAGAAATAAGAAATACAACTTTTGAAAAAGAGAAGGCCAATAAATAAAGGCTTTTGATTTTGAATATTGACTTGATCCATTTGTCCTACAAATCCTACATTTATCTGAAATATATCACGTAGTTATGTTGATGAATACGTGGTAAAATCACTTATAAATCTTATTTCTTAATCAAAACAGAATATATGGATCAGATATTAATGAATAAATCATATTCAACATAAAAAATGTTTATCTATAGTTAGAAATATCGGTAAAGTTACAAATGTAAATTTACACTAGCGCCTAGCATGTTTGTATGATCACAATGGCGATAAACTAAATATGTAGTTTATAAATAATTTACGAAACATAAAAGGTAATTTAACTAACTTCTAGAAACCTTTCAAATGTACCAACATAGGTATTAACACGAAACAAGATAAGAAAAATGAAATTAAATCTTTAAGTTTTACGTCCCACTGTTATGCCGGTTAGGCTAAAGGAGACGGTGATGATGAGAAATGAATTAAATGGTGGAATGAAGAAAGTGGGAGGAAACGGGAGAACCCCGAGAAAACCTACGAGCACGGTAAAACAAGATAAGAGAACCAAAGTTTCTAGTACTTACTTTTCGCATAATGCCATTTTCTCTTCAACCACAGCTAGTAGGAAACATTTGCTTCACACGGTGTTGTTGTGTTCCAAACAGCGTTGACAGAACTCTATCCGTGAAATAAAAATACACAGGGCAAGAAGAAAAACCTCAAAACTATGTAACACAGGCTCCACTTTTAATCTTTTGGAGTGTACATATGCAACGCAGCGGAAATGAGTCAAGATATAATTTTCTTGATTAAAAAAAAAAATCCTATTAACATTATTATTTAGTGTCTTAATACTGCGATTCTGATCATAACATTCTGTTGGACAACTTTGATTTTCTATTCAATTATTTTTAATTTTCCAAATGTAAAAGCCGAAGCTTTTCGCTATAGAACAGTGGCTCTTTCTATAAAACTTTTATTAAATGTATATTTGAACATTATACAGTGTTACTCATTCTGTAACAGTTTTCTAGTTACACTTGTATAAATTACACTCCCAACTGCATTAATTACTAGCAGATAGTATTGAATATCCAAACAGATTACCAAAAAAACGTCTTACCTTCAAACATTCATTAAAGCTCTAATTTTCACATACTATATTTCAAAGAACTCATCACCTCTTTGTCCGTGAGACTGAAAAATATTAAACCGTAATCAAATATTACATCTTTTACATTTAATTTTCAGGAATAATCACAGTGAAAATGTTCTTCCATATGAAATTTGTTCAACAGTGAGGCTTTACCAATTACTCTGACAGAAGGGCGAGTTGTGTACTGAAACAAACCCGAAAACTACCTTTAATGGATGTTTAAGGTAAACGTTTTGTTCCTTTAAAATTAATCTATTTCAATGTCATCTCCTTGTGTAACACAAAGAAAACAAAGTAACACATACGACCTTCCCTCCTCTTTTTCGTAACTATATTTTGGAATAATTTTCCAGACCTGTTTCCCCTCTAAAATTTTTCATTATTCATAAATTAATCTGTAACTCAACATCACATGACCTATTACAAGCACAATTAGGGGAATATTACCTTTATTTTTTGAAACAACACATATAGAATCAACTATGTTTTGTTTTCTTAATATATATATATAATATCTTGGTTTCTTCCTACAAATACATCACAATATTCTCCTAAGAATTGTTATATTCTGAAGTAAGACTTCTGAAACAAGTCATATTACAAACCATAAATCTCAAACATTTTTTCTTCCTTCAGAATTGGAATTTACTTTTAAAAATAACTTTCAATAAATGGGTCAACAAGCATTTTGCTGGACAATGGAGATATCATAAGCCCAAAGTACACTTCTGCACCTAAGATTTCGCATTCACCTTGTAATAATTAATTGAAAATCATAAAATGGCAATATAATCATTAACACTTAGGAAAGTACGCTATGAACATTTTCGGTAAAACGCTTTATCAGGGGAAACAGGGTGATCTTTAGGTGGATTTTAGTAATTTCTTTTTTAAGCAAAGCATTTGATGTCTTTCATTCAATCTATGGTATTACAAAAGACTGATTTGTTCATTTGCTATCATTATAAGAGAAGATTCTGCTTCCATTTTAACGCAACTCTTTTTCGTTCGTATGTGTGGAATCATCTAAATGTAGTGTTGAAAAATTCTTTTTTAAGTTAAGTTTTTCAATTTTAATTAACTGACACATGGAGACGGATATTTTATCATTTATTTGCATTAATAGTCGGGTATAACAAAACAAAGGGAATATTTGATTTGATTTTTTTAGTTTAGTATCTCGTTTAGTAGCGAGGCTATATGTGACATGGACCAATAGATTAACGTGGGATCCAAACCACATGAGCTCCAGCCGGGAATCGAAGCCGTTTACCACGCCACGCGCGTGCGCTAAGTGCTTAGCCACGAGGCAGCTCAGACAAAGAGAATGCAGTTGCATTGCTTTTTGTCCCAGACTACAGTTGAACACCGTTACAGCGAATTTGATCTAAATTCGTTATGCATGATTCCGAAACACACAGTTTTTACTGGAATTCTGTTCTGGAGATCTCCTTTTGGTAATACATATTTAGAGAAAATTCTGAAACTAACTGTATACTGAGAAACACTATTGAAGAAACTAACTATGATCACATTAAGATTATCATTTCGATCCAAGTTTCGATGTGTATTTTTGGAGGTGGATCTTTTGTGTTTAATTGTGAGTTATTTTGGGCTGGGGAAAATTCCAACAACCCTGCTTGTAACACGAACAGTTAAGAAGGTACAGAGGCGAAAATTTAGAAATAAGTGTTAGGTTGATGAATATTTCAGGGAAATACTGTCAGAAACGATTTTAACGGCTTTTTTTTTTTTTTTTTTTTCGATATTTCCGCAATATGTATTTTTAGAGATAATGAGACCCTGTTGAACATGAATCTGAATGTTTCTTAAGTCGCTTCCTCATGCCCGAAATCCGAGATGGCAATCAAAATAGTTGCTGAATATATTTATTTTTGAAAACGGCTACAAAAGCTGCTGTGTGATATATCATTTCATAGGTTTTCGAGAGCAAGAAATCCATTTCTAACCTCCGAATTACAATCCCACCATTGAACGTGGCTCAAATTTCCATGACAGGCAAGATAGTGGCCAAATTCGATGAGGAATAATAGAAAGTTCTGCATATTAGTGTGAGGCATCGTTTCCTATGCTTTCGGGTTGAAGGATCTCATTTTTTGCTGTTGCTTAGTTCTGATTCTGGCGTCGGAAATGTTCAAAAATTCACGACGGTTCCCAAAAATGGCTCAATTTACGGAAATATTTACAAAGAAAGAACAGCTTCCTTCTGGAATGGGTTAAATACATCACTGATGATGCATATCATTCTCCCCTGACTTCTCTTTCCGTATACAGGCGCGGATTCACCCCCAGCCTCTCAAAATTTTCCTTAAGTTACGGCCAGGATCCGGTACGTGACGTTTGGGCGCCGCCATTTGGGCGCGGACGTTTGGGCCCCGCCGTTTGGGCACTGGACGTTTGGGCGCGAAGCCATTTGGGCGCCAGACGTTTGGGCGCGAGTTAAATTAAAAAGACTTCATGTTAGGCGCTGCGTACTAAGTTCGAATCAAGATATCACAAGGTGTCTACTGTAGTGGAAGTCCTAGAATTATACTGGATTTTGTTTTATATACTAGAAATACTGGAATTTCAAAATTCTAAAAACTGAATTAACAATTAAATTTTGTAAATTTAAGTTTCAGCCAAAGTGTGCTTTTTGTTTGATAACTTTTCAAGCTAAGGTAAGTAGACCAGACTAGATAAGATTGCCTGCATTACGTACATAGTGAGCCTATTCCATTAAAAAACTTAAAGCAGACCTTCTACTGTAGTTATGCAATAAGTGTAAATGTCAAACACATTTCTAGTGGCCCAATGACCAATATATGTACACTTAACTATTATTTTTCACTTTGAAATCGTTCTTTTTTTTTCCTTTCGCTACTTTCTTCAATGCAGATTAAATGCTTACAATGGGACGAAAAAAAAGTGTGTTAAGTTTTGATTTTTATATTGGAATGTTAAAAAGAAGTGATACCCGAAATACGGCATACTCCAGTTCCTAAACTCAATATCTTAGACACCCTGTATTAACATCTTTCCCTCAACTCGATTAGGATTTAGGATTTCTAGATTTCTGGGCTTTCGGCATCTAAGGTCATTTAGCCCGTCACTTTTGAGGGAGTACACTATCCGGGGGAAGGAAAGGAAAGAAGCGGCCTGGACCTATAAATTAGGTACCACCTAGTGTGAATGAGGAAAAATCAGGAAAACATCATTCAGGGTGGCTGGCCTGAAAGAGCATGTTATAATTTTTCGACAGAATGCTCCACCGGGAATCGAACCCGGGACCACTCGCATCGAAGGCGAGAGCGTTAGCGACTACGCTACGCGGGACCACTTCTCTCAACTCGAGTGCGCGGAAATCTTTTATTGGTAGTTCTTTATTGGACTTAAGGAAGAGGAGAGTTTGGCATACGTAATACGAAAGAAAACAAATTTTAATATTCATAAGTATGTAATTATTAACTTTAAAAAAATATGAAAAATAAATCAATATGTTTTAATTAACATTAAGAAAATTATTAACAGTTCGTCTGATTCCTTCATTTCCTAGCTTTCTTATATAATACAAAAATGAGATCATTAGATCAGAAGTACAAGAATCGTAAACAAGCGAAAAATCAATCCATTTGACGAGGTTAGGCAACAAATGACACAAACGCATTAAACTATTTAATTTAGATGAATAAATAAGATAGAGATAGAAAATATACAAATAAATGAGGTGAGATAAAGATAGAAGTGTATATATCTTGATTCGCGCTTAATTTTCAATGCCTAGCTTACTTTATATGTCGTAAATTGTGATTTTTACTATATACCTCGCGCCCAATCGTCTGGCGCCTAAACGGCTTTGCGCCCAAACATCCGGCGCCCAAACGTCCGCGCCCAAATGGTGGCGCCCAAACGTCCTGTCCCGCCAGGATCTTGTACTTTTTTCATAAATCATTCGGAAGATCTTCAATTAAGCTAAAAAGGTTATCTAACACTTTTTGTCGATGAACAGTTTAGGAGTTATTGTGACAGCATTAAAGGGAGTGATAAACAAGAAACATACCTTATGGTTGTATTTTAATCTTTACATTGTGCATTACAGTTTCATAGTAAAGTACAATTTAAATCAGATTCTATGCCCCGACAACGACTGCATCTCTCCTTGATTTGAATTCAATTAGGGCTTCTAGCTTGGCTATAGTGTTCTCGCCTTTAGATGATCAGAGAGACTCGTAGGGTCATCTCTGACTATTTTCCATTCTCTTCGAACTTCTAAAATACATTCTCATTCTCTTGTTGCACGACAAATTTTCACAAGAGTTTTAGATCTTTTGCCTTCTTTCCATGCTTTTACAGGAACTGGCACGGTGTCTAGGTTTTCAAGTATTAGTAAAGCTACTTCATGGAAAACAAGCTTGGCATTTCGAGACGTACACTAAGGTTTTTCAGGCTATTTCAAAGTTCCCGACAACATCTCTGAAAATGACAAATTATTCTTCCTCATTCAACACTTTGTCATTCCAATGTATACCATTCCTCAAGTTCAGTAAAGACATGAAGCCAAGCGGGTTCATTTTACGCACCAGAATAGGTCAAGTGAAAATATTCCACCGACAGGTAATTTTCTTCTGTACTTGAAAAGAGTTAGCCTCCAGTGCTCTTTGTGCACAAATTGTCTTCAAAGAAATTTTCTGCTTCTGGATCCGTGTAAGTGGGGACAAAAAAACAAGACGGAGATGACTGCGAGCTCTTCTGGTCAGCTAATGCCGAGAACACTACGGACACGCTAATTTGATATGCAAATCAAATATGCTCTAATATGCAAATCAAAGGGAGTAATTGTTGCCGATGCGTAAAATCTGATTTATACTGTCTTTGTCTTGTAGCTGAAAGGCTCAATGTAGAGATTAAAACACAACCACAGAAGGTATGTTTCTTGTTTTCCACTTCCTTTCACACATTGCTGTCACAGTACCTCTTAAACTCTTCATCGACAAAACTAAAATTTTAAATGATTTTTTGCACCTTAATTCAATATCTTTCAAATGGTATATGAAAACATTACAACATCCTGGCCATAACTTAAGGGAAGATTTCAGGAATTTCAGTTTGGGGGAATCCGACTCTGTGTATGGGAAGAGGAGTCAAGGGAGAATAATTTACATAATCAATGGCGTATTCAGCCCATTCCCAGAAAAAAAAAAAAAAGACGTGTTATTAGTGTTTCTGATTGCTAATTTTTCCATAAATTCAGTCATTTTTGGGAGCCATTTTTGAGCACATTCGGTGTCAGAATCAGAATTAAGCAACAGCAATGAGATCCTTGAGTCCGACAAGTGGGAAAAGATGCCTCACACTAATATGCAGCACTTTTTATTTCCTCATAGAATTTGGCGACTGTTTTGGCTCTTATGGTGATTTGAGCCACTTCCGGTGGTCAGGTCAGAAATGGATTTCTCCACCCTGAAAACCTATGAAATGATATACAATATAGCAATATTTGTAGCTATTTTCAAAACAAATTTATGCCGCAACCATTTTGGCCGCCACCTTGAATTTTACAAAAAACGAAGCGAAACTCAACTTGGTAACATTCAGTTTTATATTCACCAGGATATCATTATCCCTAAAAATACGTATTACCTGAATATCGAAATAATAATAATAATAATAATAATAATAATAATAATAATAATAATAATAATAATAATAATAATAATAATAATAATAATAATAATAATAATAAATAAGTGCCGGTAAGGTAATTTTAGAGAAAGTTCTCTTATGTTCACCAGTGTATTACCCACATCCGGATTTGTGCCGCTACAACTTCTTAATCGTTCGTGTTACAATCAAAAATTACTGAACCTCTTTTGCAGCTTAACTCAAGATTCTTCTAGTGGTGCACTCAGATATCATAGCATCATAATTGAACAGTACTATCTTCTCGACACAATGGCAATTTTGGTGATGTCACCACAGAGGTTCATGACTTCTGATTAAGTGTCTTCAGGCGGTTCTTTATTCCTTCAAATGTACATAACCATTGTGCAAAATGGCACGGAAATGTCCAGAAGCGAAATATTTTGGAAGTATCTGCATTAATTCCGACTAGAAGAGCTGAACATTCAGATAACAATGAAACGTATCCTCTCATGTAACAGTTTAATAGCATTCTTTATATATATATATATATATATATATATATATATATATATATATATATATATATATATATATATATATATATATATATATATATTAAATCACTTACTACCAAGGGCAGTATTTAAATGACACTCGTTTTACCTGTGATATTTACTTTCATATTTAACCTATTGCATTTTCAACAAAATAAAATTCAAGAAGTTCATAGATCATAAATCGGAAGGTTCAAGGTTCATAGATCGGAAGTGTCGCAAATATTCAATGCACAGCGTAGTCTGATGAAGCTGCTGCAGCTTTTTATTGTTGTGTTGTTATTAACTCACGGTAGAGTAATAAAAATTACAAAAACCTTGAACACCTCCGAAAAATATTTAAAAGAGCGAGTTTTCACATGTAAGGTTACTACGTCACATATACTGATCACTGACACGCCTTAGAAACTGTACCCTTCCATACATTAAAAATGTCTTAAGCTTCTGTTGCCTTCCTCGATTTGCTATTTATTTGCATGCACAGAAAGGAAATAAAATTCAGTACTTTTTTAGTGGTACCACGGTGATGTCTTAGTATACATAAAAGAAGGTTATGTGAAAAAAGCTCAATTTACAATATTTAAAATTTAGTTTTTTTTTTTTTTTTTTCAAATTCTACAAAGCCAATCTAGCAGCAACTTTAGCATATTCCTGGAAACGAGAATAAGTAACAAATAACGAAATTGTTAATTATGCTACATCCAGAAATTCTCCTGGTATGACTACGGAAAACTTTATAGGCTTACAATCACGGTGGCGAAATTTATTCAAAATACTTCTTAATTGTTGAACTTACAGAGATTGATAGTTCAGAACTCCACATCATGACCACAGCTACACAGCCTGTCCAGTGAAAAAGGGGACTGATTCTGAAATCTACTCTCCATCTCAATCTAACTGAAAACGGAAGGTCTGTGCACAGTTTGTGCAACACATACTCAGTGACGAACACACATACTGTGAACGCAGAGTATTACGTGGGCACTTTTTAACTTTACTGGCCAGGATTCGTACAGTTCGACCTCAATACCAGCAACAAGGCTCACGGTTTCTTTTATATGACAATGCACTTATCCACAACAACAGGATAGTATGCCACTTTTGGGCCAAAAAAAGGGATCGTGAAGCTCAAACACCTCCCATATTCTCTAGATTTGACTCCATGTGACTTCTCACTATTTCCGAAACTGAAATTAGCGTTGAAAGGAAAGCGTATCGACACCATTTCGGACATCCCAAAGACTTCGACAGTGATTTTGGAGATAATTTTGAAACAGGAGTACCACGACTGCTTCAAGTTCTATTACCCCTTCATTGCATATATTGCCTCATAAACAAGACGTTTATTTTGAATAAACTACATTGTAACCTAACACTCCACAAGGTCCTTGTGTTATCTTGTCTTTTCTCATTAGCCATTTTTCCCCACTGAACAGACTTGTAATTTAATCCTACGTTCATTGTAAGATCTATCGAAACCCTGAATTATTTGCAATGTAAGGTTCACAGCAAGTGTGACGATTTCATTAATGAAACTTGTAGAAACTGGTAATTTTCGCAAGGGGTACGGTGGCTCAGTGGTAGAGATCTCATTTCTGATAATAGTGTTTCGTGGTTGGACCTCAAACCATGTGAGTTTGCAATGCACAACATCATGTTCATGGGTTATATCCAGTTTCCTCCCACGTTCTCATTCTAAAAATTCTTTCAGTCTTTCACTGTCGTTAATCGTCT
The DNA here is from genome assembly GCF_964235325.1 of Thermobia domestica. NCBI lineage: Eukaryota > Metazoa > Arthropoda > Insecta > Zygentoma > Lepismatidae > Thermobia > Thermobia domestica. Next base: position 69,981,062 of record NC_137456.1, read on the forward strand.
TTTCCTTTAGCCTAAAGAGTATAGAAACATGGGACATAAAATTAGAAATTTAATTTTCTTGGTTATTTTCGCACTTATTAAATATTAAAATTCATTTTCCTTGCAGTATGAAAATAATGTAGCCTACGATTGGAAAATAGTATTTACTAGTTGTTCTTCCCAAGCTTTCGGCTAGTCTGCATATTGCCTACACACTAGAGATACCTCTTGGAGGCACATAGGCAGCATCTCAGCTAGCGACAATTATCAATGTTAACCATTGATATATTATCAAGAAACTATAAAATTAAAACAAATAAATTATGAAGCTTCCTCGATACACAAACTGCGCATTAATCTCTACTGGAAAACTGAAGATGTATTGATTGCTAGATGCAGAGGAACCCTTCATACACATGCTGAATTAAACAGATATGTTATACGAGGTGTGTTAGAAAAGTAATGAGACTGATTTTGTACTAACTAAAGTTTTTATATTTTTCAAACAACAATATTATCCCCTTCAAATTAGTTCCCTTGGGCAGCTATACACCGGCGGAATCGTTGTTCTCATTCTTGGTAGCAGCGCAGGAAGTCTTCAACTGGTCGGTCACAGTCTTTTGAATGTTCTCCAGAGTTTCAAAGTGACGTCCTTTTAGGACATGTGTCAATTTAGGGAAAAAGAAAACGTCACAATGACTCAAATCAGGTGAATAGGGGGTTAGTGGAACAACAGTAATGCATTTTGAGGTCAAAAATTCACTGATGGAAATGGCCGTGTGACACGATGCATTGTCATGATAAAGCATCCACTTGTCTGCAATGTCTGTTCTCACACGAATTACTCTTTTCCTGAGCCTTTCAAGGACACTTTTATAAAGTACTTGGTTGACATTTTGTCCTGGTGGAACAAATTCTTTGTGCACGATACTCTTACTGAAAAAAGAAAAAAAAAAAAAAAAACCAGCATCGTCTTGATCTTTGATTTGCTCATTCGACATTTCTTTGGCCGAGGGGATGACGAAGTGTGACACTCTTCGCTTTGTTTCAGGATCGTATTCAAATATCCAGGATTCGTCACCTGTGAATAATTCTTGGTCGTTAGCAATCCTCTCAAGATGATCAACGCACACGTTTTTTCGATTATCCTTCTATTCAGTTGTGAGGGTTTTCGGCACCATTTTGGCACAAATCTTTCGCATGTTCAAATCGTCTCTCAAAATTTAATGTACGGTGGAAGTGTTAAAATTTAACTGTTCACTCATCATCCTGATTGTTAAACGACGGTCTGTTCTCACAAGAGCCCTCACACGTTCAACGTTTTTGTCAGTTTTTGAAGTTGAAGGTCTCCCTGAGCGAGGTTAATCTTCAACGTGTTCTCGGCCTTCCAAAAATGATTTGTGCCAGTGGAAAACTTGTGCTCTTGATAAGCAATGTTCCCCATAGGCCTGTTTCAACTTTTCAAAAGTCACACTCGCGGATTCATCAAGTTTAACACAAAACTTTATTGCACAACGTTGCTCTAAATTCGATGCTTCATTTCTGTAACACACAACAAAAACACAACTTCACTGAAGGCGCTGTCAAAAATAATGTGTTAGCTGTAGAAAGTTGTTACTCGGACTGAGGAAGTGGAACAGATAAACAAATCGGTCTACAAACCGACACAACGTTGCCAGATCGCCCGCAGTGTTGCCAGTTTCATTACTTTTCTCACACACCTTGTAGTTGTACTCTAAATAGCACATCTAATTGTTTGTTTATTTAAAACTTCATTCTCTCTCCACAAATAAGTTAACATCCTCAAGAAGAAGGGGTCCACTAATCCACCTCTCTCTTGAAGGAGAAATAATGTAGTGGTACATACTACATTATAAAAGTCGATCTATGACTATCCCCATGCCGTTTTAGTGGTTTGCGCTCCCGCCTTTTGTGTACGAGAACTCGGTTCGAATTTGAATGGGAGAACCCTGAAATTTGAACGCATTACAGTGGTTCGGATTCCGTCCGTAAGTCCTGTCCTACATAACCTCGATGTTACGTAAGAATAAAAAACACAAAAATTCGAACTCAGAGGACTGAAATTTTTAAGACCTTCTGCAAAACCAAGAACAGGGAACCCAGTTTGTAGTTCACTTCTATAAAATCACTTCTAAAGACCTGTTTTTGGCAGGTACAACACTACATGGTTTCGGGGCCTTTCTCACCAATACTGCATGTATTCAATATGCTGATATAACCCAGATCTGTTCTATAAGCTTTCTGTAGCACATACACAAACAATTTCTAAGTTTTTCCGCCGTTATTAGTTAATTAAAAACAAAAGTGTTTACGATCACAACAACTACAATATACTGGATACAAAGTAAATAATCCTCGTTCTTTTAGCTTGTAAATAAATCTCAAATTTTAGGAAACGAACAGTAATGCTTACAAGTGAAACCTCGCCCACGAATAGAATTAATTTTTTCACTTACCTTTGTAAGGTGCCACTGGAACCTGGTTGACTCTCCATAGATGATTCTTGCATCTCTTCCTTGTATTCAGCATCTATCAATTTTACATCATCATCAGAATCCACCGCGTTCATAGATGTATCACATTGTTCACTATCAAACGACTGCATATGTTCACTACTTAAACTGCCACTATGTGGCAACCTACTTTCAGTTACACTGAGATCACTAGATATAAACTCCTCTTTTACGCTTACTCTTGGAGAGAAAGTCACCGCACTGTCATAGTTATCGCCAGTGTTCAGCCCCGTAATTACACGATCTTCATCACATCTGGTTGGATCCCAGTTATTTTCGGGACATGGTTCTCCGGACTGCGTGATGTCCGCATCTTTCTCTACCTTAATCTTTCCAGGCACAACGACTATCTCCACACTAGGAGTAAGTTTCTCTACTTGGCTTCTTTTGGCTCCATTATCAGGTGGCCAGGGAGGTTCCTGCTGCTGAAAACAATATGAATAAACTTAATCTATTGACAATACAAACTTCACAAGCTGACAGAACTCACAGTTTTAATTACCTTTACCTCAAAATTTCTTGTTATCGGTGATATCAATGGAATTAATTTTCATTACATTTCAATAATCAAAAAATAAATTTCCACTACTAGGGTAAGTCATTAGTTTTGCTATATTTCAGCAACCGAAATAGCAGGCGCGTGTATACCCAATGACTGAGTTCGAATTCGAGCATAACGCTGCAGCAGCAACACGAAATATCTATCATGCAAAAGGGGAAGCTTGAATGGACTATGACATAGCACCCTGTTAAGTATGGAACGTTCATGGAGGTTGTAAAATTGTCGAAGGTTTCGCCGCACCGGAGTAACAGATTTTGAGGTCATACAACATGCCATTGAGGAAAATCGATCTACCAACAAACGATGATTATCAAACCAACTCGGGATGTCAAAGTTCACTGTACAGCATGACCTTTATGAACTTGGGAAAACCATTAGGAGCTGCTGCATGAGTTGATCCCAGCTGACCCACATAAATGTGGATGGGTGATAACTGCTGCTAAATCCGCATAACTTCCAGAACCGGTCGTTACACAGGATCATTCCAATGACAGAGTCATGGTCTGTGTGTGGTGGAATTACGAGGAGTTAATCCATTTTGAGTTCGTTCCTGACGCGTTTACCATCAACGCAAACCTTTATTCCGAACAGTTGGAGCGGATGTATGCTGCACTACATCACAAATACCTCACACTGATGAACTGAAAACATGCCTTCCTGCCACGGTTAAATAAATAAATAAATAAATAAAAATTAAAAAAAGAACGTTTTTTTATGTTTAAAATGTTTATTTTGTTTAAAACAATAATCTAAACAGGCATATATATATATATATATATATATATATATATATTCCGTTTTTACACGCTCACAGGTATTGCTTGCCATTTATATTCAACCGTTAGATCAAATTTCGAGAACTTCCCTAATCTCGATCCGTCCAAATGTTCAATTCCGGAGAAAGAAATCGGGATTTTCCCAATTTGTGTTCACTGAATATGTAGTTTCTTTGTGTTACGTTCTACTGGTCGCCTGCATTCTTAATCTTTAAACGCCCATTGACACAACTGCTGTATCAGGACTTTAAACCTCAATGGCTCAGTCCCTAATTAAGGCAGGAAGATGGTTTTGGAACCAATTTATTCCTGAAGGATGCAGCTTTCCGCTGGTGTGCATTTTATCTATGTGGGGGTACCACGTGGCGGTGGGAGGAAGGTAAATATCGTGTTCTTTTGTTTCTTTTTAAATGGTTTTTTGGAAGCCACTTCCCCTCTTGGGGGATAGATTTATAAAAAATGGTATGTGAAGCAATGAAGTAGGCCATTACATGGTAATGTCGTATATTTGTACTTCTTGCTTATATGGGGAAGCAGGGAGGGGGCAAAGTTAGCCAATTTTTGGAGTTTAAGTTTTTTGACGTAAATTACATTTATTTTTACAACAAACATCAATAGCTCAGCCCCTAATTAAGCTAGAAAGATGATTTGGTACCAAAGTATTCCTGAGGAATGAAGTCTTTCGCTAGTATGCATTTTACTAGGGATGGGCACGAGTTGAGCTAAAACTCGACTCGACTCGACTCGAAACTCGAGGCAAATTTGAGTCGAGTCAAAGGTAATTTTCTCGAGTCGAGTTTCGAGCCAAGTCACTGTTTTGAGGTCAAGTTTCGAGTCGAGTCGGTTTTGATAAACGGCTCGCTCGTTTTGAAATCATGGCCTGATTAGACTGAAAAGCGAAAGTCATAAGAAATGTAACCAGTAATATGGAACATTTTTAGTGTTGCTCAGAAGATGGGACACTACTCGCATCTTGTTTCGTCTCGATTAACACGACGACTATGGACTTTTATAACGAGACATCCTCAAATGTAAACACCGGTATATACTGTAGTCCTTACCACCAAGGCTGAGACCTGCACGATCTAAGTTTTGAGCCGAAACAGAAGCCCAACCCACGTAGCGATGTTAACTGGCTCAGTTCGGTTCAACTTAGGAGCAGCTCGATTGAGATGAGGCACCGACTCGGCTCAGGTGAGCCATCGGCTCGAACCGGCTCGGTTCGATAGTGAATAAGCTGTGAACCGAGCCGTTGACGCAGTCTAACTTTTAATGATTTTTGGTTCGAGCCTGGATACTTGCTCCTCCGGAGCTGAAACCCAGAACCTCGCGAACGATATCCCTGCCTCCTTGACTTCACCTTTTCCGAGGTCAGCAGTCAACTAGTTTTTAGTATTCAGATACAAACCGCCTATCATTCAAGTTTATACACACTGGTGTTGTTATAACAATAATAATAATAAGTTGTAGTAATAGTATCATTGATAATAATTATATTGTCTATGTAGGATACTTGTAGAAAGTACTTGAAATTACATACAGCATTTGGCTCGAGTCGACTCGAAACTCGAGTCGAGTTGCAGGAAAATTTTCGAGCCGAGCTCAATGATGTCGGTTTCGAGTCGAGTCGAGTTTCACTGAAACTCGCTCGTGCCCATCCCTACATTTTATGTATGTAGGGGGTATTTATGTACGGCCGAGAGAGGGAGGATGAAGTTCGTTTTTTTTTTTAATTATTCATCAATTTTTTCATCAGATTTTGGAGGCCATTCCTCCCCCTTTGTGGTACATCCACAAAAATTAGTATGTGAATCAATGAAGTAGTCCCCTACATGATAGTAACCTGTATATGTACTTGTGTTTACAGAGGAAGAGGGGGTCAAATTTGGCTAATTTACATTTAGTTTCAGAACGGTTCCATATAAGGCAAGATATATTTTACTGAAGTGGTCTAGAAGCATAATTCTTGTTCGTATACATGATGTGTGCAGCAAAAATGATTTGTATATGGACGTGGTACTGTCGTGGAGGGGAGAGAATGTCTAATTCAATTAATGTTTTTCTGTGCATTTTTTAATACTTCCTACATAAAACGAATTCATTACGCAATGGCTACCATTTCTTATATTATTGTCACGAGTATGTGGCCTACACATTAGCATCATTTTGTCAGCGCATGTGACTGCAAGAGTTGCCAGGGCCCCTCAAAGTCAATATTTTCATATTTTTTAATGATTTTTACGTCTGTTCGTTTCTACAAATACGGCGGGAATTTCACGAATGTTACCTCGTTGGAATTTGTGGTCTATAAACTTTCCAACTGTGTATAAATCATGAGTCTGGTATAATTACGAGGGTCACCAGAGCCCCGAACGTGAGAGTCTACCATTTTGTTAAAATCCCTGGCGGGAATCTAAAGGTTAATTGTGTTATGCTGTAGACACTAATCATTGTTAGCTATCCATGTTGCAGATAGAGATATATCTTGAAAACTGTTTAGTTAAAAAATGTCATATACTCCTTGTAGGCTAGTCACTGCTCTTTTCTATGAGTTGTATTGTATTCGTCAGAGTATTTCTTCTAGCTTATGATGTGAGAACTGTGCATTATTATGGAAATGATAGTGACCAAAAAATACTCAAGTTTTGAATTTGTGAATTTGGATCTTAGAATAGTGTATAGTGTGTTTAACCTCAGTTATTCTTGGAAATTAAGAAATGTTCAAATACTTCACTTGAATTTCTGTTGGTTTAGTTATACGCACATTGATATACAGAATTTCGTTCAGTAATTGTTGTTATAATAAGAATATAACTCTGCTTGTAATTTACTTCATGCACAAATTCTGCGGAGGATGGGTTGTTCGAGCTTCTTCAATGATATTTTAGTTGTTTAAACATGTCCAACCACCATCGAAAAAAAAAAAAAAAAAAACACGTTTAAAACAATTTGTTTAAAACGTTTAAAGCAAAACAACAGCCTTCGTTTAAAACATGTTTTAAACATATCAACCCTGCTTCCTGCAACACGAAAACACAAAAGTCACACTTGGCTCGAAAAACGCACCAAAGAATGCTGGAACTTGGTGGCATTGAACTGATGTCACACCCGGCATATAGTTCTGATCTTGCGCATTAGTACTTGTTTCGGTCTATAGTGCATTTCCAGAAATCACAATTTGCTTCACCAACAAGTAGACGAGGAAACAAGAATGACTGATTTTTTCCTCTACTGCCATGACGTGGTATACTCGTAGAATCGAGGAACTAGCAGAAAGGTGGCTGCAGACAGTCCAACACGAGGGATTATACTTTGAACGTTAATCTGGTTTCATTGTACTGTAATAAATACAGGTATGTAGTGTACAAGAATACTGCACCACGACCTATAACTAATTCCTTATGTTATTGTATTATGAGTGATATAAATGAAAGACCATAATGTTACTATTCCTTTATGTTATTGTATTATGAATGATATGAATGAAAGACCATAATGTTACTATTCAGAAAATTACCTGTTTTCAAATACAAGTTATCGAGCATAAAGATGGCTGCAAAAAATAATAATGTAACATCATCCCTAGGGCACAGAAAACCATAATCTGTTAATAGAGACCTATTAACTGAATATGTATTGCCACAAACATTAAACAACTTTACCATCGCTTTATTACTGGAATACGAAGATTTTATTTATCTAACAGATATTATACTTACTTCTTCTGTTTGAGAGCTTTCTTCCAGAGCTGATATGTATTCATTTAACTCTGTCTCCGACTGATGACAGGCATCTCGAAACTCATGAAAACTGTCTAATTTTCCTATGCAAGTGTGACAAACAAATTTGGGAAGATTATCTTCTTCTGACACCTAACAGAAGCAAAGAAATGCTATTATAAATCACTTGTTATTTTCTTTTACATGTTAAATAACACTGATTTTTTTTAAAACTACAAAAGAAACCAGAATCCATGTCAGTGCCTATTGGAAAAGAACAAAATCTTACTAACATTTATTATTGTTAAAAAGAAGGCGCCCTTCTCCTAATCTCCCTTATTCTTATTCTCAGATAAGAACAGCCGTGCCCTTAACGCACTCTGTGAGTAAATACAATCCGGAACGGTATAGTAGGTAGACTACTACAAGGGCATGTAGTAATCAGTAAGCCTAAAACAAAAGGGATTTATAGTAATTATCATACTATAGATATACCACATTGACTTGACACCTAGTTTTCCGTTTCAGGTGGTGCTATTGGCTGAAGAAATTCCACTCCCTTTCGCTAAGGCTCTCTCGCTTAGCAACAGCTGAACCATTAATGGCTCAATGCGAGGGTGTGAGCTTTAGCTCGAATTTTTGCCACGGCTCAAGACATTTTGGCAGCATTGCGCTATAGGTGTGGTTTCATAATTCACTAGCTTCAGTAAAAAAATAAAACTGGGGGGGGGGGGGAATTAAGATTTACCCTAATTCACTACCTTACGTATTATTTTCTTAAAATAAATTTGTTTTTATTATCACCACAATTCTGGATGCTGGAAACAGTCAGAAAAAAGCATTCTCTCAGTGATGCTCTTAATTTTAAGAAGAGTTTGATGAGTATGCGGGATGTGGTAACACACAATCATGTTCTTGGGCCAAAAACTCACGAACAATCATTGCGTGGTGAATTGGAGCGATTTCACGCAACATCTTCCAGTGGTCACTAAGGTATTCTAGTGTCACACGTGTGATTCTTCACAGTAGACGTTTAAAATTTCCAGATAAAAGGCCCCATTGACAATTTGGCCGCTGGGTACAAATTCCCAGTGAACAATTCACTTCTGTCCTTACTACAAAAAACAGGATTGTCTTGATTTTTTATTTTGATTGGTAACATACTAGGGAGGGGAGTTGAGGTAAATCAGGAACCTTCCACTCAGCAGTCTGCTGCTTGGTTTCCGGATCGTTATGGAAAAATTCCAGATTTTGTTCTCTGAAATGATGTTTTGGAGGAAATGTACTTCCGTTTCAGCAAAGGGATGGATGTTCCTGGCAATGATGTATTCTTTCCTGCTTTTACTCTTCCCTTAAGGAATGGGGCATGAAATATACACACAGCTATGTTCAAACATTCCCGTGATGATGAGACAGATACTATCGATGATAATATGGAGAAAAAAAATATAGAAATTTCCCGGTACTTCCTTAGGTACTGAATTTTTGAAAAAGCTCTGTGATACCTCCCAAGATGACAGGTATCATGTGACGGAAAAATTTGGAACATCCTATATATAAATAAATTAGATATTGTAGATAGATGTGTATTTCCTGGTAGAAAATTTTATTTTTGGTTGTATTTCGTGTTACTAGGAAAAATGGTGTCTTGATTAGGTTAGTTTAGTTCGTAGAATTGTAGTATATTGATTTTTGTGTCATTTTGTATATTTTCTTGTGTTTTATGATTTTTTGTGGTAAAAACTTCATATTTCAGTGTTTTTCATGTCTTCGAATTCTGAAGTTAGAAGTCATCTATAAAAGTTTCATAATTTTCTACGTAAATGTTAATAATTTCTGGTTTCTATATTTTCGGCCATCTTAACATAAATTCTTAAGAAGTCCTTTAAATCGAACATTGCTTTCTTCTACATGCATCATCTGACGTAAACGAAGAATTATCAGGTGTCAAAAGTTAATTGGTCGGTATTTTTCATCTTAAATCACGATTTGCTCATCCTATTGTTGTCGAGATTTATCAGCCAATCCCCGTAATGATCTTTGTGAGACAGACGCCTTGAAGAGTAGCATCCATAGTGGATGGTACGGATTTTGTGATTGTGAATAATTTTCGGCGGAATACAAAGGTTTTGGATTATTTTAAGTGGAAAATGAGTTTTGAAAGGAAGCCAAAGTGGTGAACGTTCAAGTTGGTTATAAAAAATCTAAAAAGGAAAGCCGAGTGACGGAACGAAAAGAAACATAATTGAAAGGTGTACTGCAACGTATTACGTAGCATGACAAGTGATGTGTACGATAGTTTCGTACAATGAATTCTTTTGAAATTGCTAAGAACTCTTAAGGATGAAGAGTGGCAAAGTTTGTGGGAATGATATAGCAATAGAATTGGGAAGTTAAAACTGGACATGAAACCGTGATACATGAAAATTTTATGCTCAGAACTCAAATAACATTTAATGGTTTGTTCATCCTTTGACATCGTTCTGCATACCGCGAGAATTGAAGCAATGTCTATCAAGTAAGTCTGATCTCTACGGACCCCTTTCCTCCAAAATCTGGATTTTGTGCTGTAAGTATAAATTTTGTGTCGATGATACAAACTACAGAGCTACTTTTCGACCATTCACATGTAAACCAAACAGTTTCTCTTGGGACACGGGGAGGGGGGTTATTAAAAATTTACATATCATACAGTCTCTTATTTTCGTATGCAATGTAGAAGGTACGAGGGTAAGTCAACTGAAAACCATAAAAGTAGAAATAAAAATCCGCATATGGCGCCAGTGAGCTGTAAGTTGGCATGCCTGTTTACGATAGTATGCCGGATGTCTCCTAGGTGGCAGCAGCCGGCAAATGCACGAACACCGGCGCAACAACAGTTCCAAAATGGCAGCCCCACTAGCCACATGCACAAGCGAGGAGCAGCGTTCTGTGATTCGGTTTTTGCGAAGTGAAGGTGGGAAACCGATTGACATTTTTAGGCGAATGAAGGTTCAGTATATTGTGAATGATGTTCTCCAGTTTCATAAGGTGTCTGCAAGATGGGTGCCCCGACAACTGACGCCATAACTGAAACAGCGACATGTTGATGCGTGCGAAGACCTTTTGTGGTGTGCTGAACGTGACGGTAATGCCTTCCTGTCACGAATCGTCACTGGTGACGAAACATGGGTGCATTACCATCAGCCTGAAACAAAGCGAGCGAGCAAGGAGTAGCGGCAGGAAGTTCCACTCTGATGAAGAGGTACGCAACGCGGTGCACGAGTGGTTGCGCCGTCGCCCAAAAGACTTTTTTTCTGCAGGTATTCAGGCTCTTCCGAAGCGCTGGCGGACTTGCATTGAACGAGGAGGGGACTATGTTGAAAAGTGATTTACTTCTGTACCCTGTGTGACCAATAAATAATATTTAAAAAAAATAATTATGGTTTTCATTTGACTCCCCCTCGTAATTACATCCATAGAAATTTCGATATCTCTTTAGGCTTGCATAACAAAAATTACTTAATATCAACCTGTACCAAATTAATTAGGTAGTACCGTAATGATTCATACAAGGCAAAATTTGAGAATTCGGTAGTAACGCGTTCTGAAATATCTATAGTGTAATAATATCTCGAAAGAAATGAAAAAAATATTGTGTGTACAGCTGCACCACGTCCCTGATGGTACGAAGTTCGTATCCTGTCTTCGATACTTTTATTTAAAAACATCAGTTTGCTGTTCACCTTGAAAGATTTATTTTTACGCTAAATTAGATATAAAATGATGGAAATTAGACTATGGTAAAGATATCTGTTTCGCTTTTCTTGCACGTCCCTATGCTTAATCTGATATATATATATATAGTGTGATATTTTTGTAGGTTAAGCTTAGGTTAAGTTAGGGTAAGATATGTAATGTTGATGTGTGCGAATTTAATGAATATTGCAATAGCAGTTGAGTCTGCCTGCTTGAGTAATTTGTAATGAATAATTTCTGACAAAATAAGTAATATAGCACACACAAAACCTGAATGGGCAGGATGTTTAATTCCCTGCAGTATATAAAATATAAAACTGAATGCTGTGATTCATAATGATTCTAATAAGTAACCGGGACGATGTAGTAACAATTTGGATTTTTAAGATTTTAAGCGAACTTTTGTAAAAAATGATTTTTTTTTTTTTTAATTTTGTGGTAAAGAACATGTAGTAATGTTCAATATAGTAAATGTAATACAGATAGAAAAAGGTGAGCATTCTGTGCAGCTGAATAAAAGAAATGTAGCATAACTGTACACATTACATTTTTTTCATTATTTTATTTAAAAATTTTCTTGAGATACCAATTAAATAGATAAAAATTTGAAACCTAATATTTTATTTCAAACAAATACAGCGAAAACCCAGTAGTTTAGGGAATTTAGGTACGTTTGAACCAAATGGTACGAGGGTAGATTCAGTAACGGTCTGTAATAATTATAGTGAAAAGATCAACTGAAAGTGAAACGGTACAGATAGCGTTTGAGGGGAACCCAAAAGTAGACATAACAACCTTTTCATTTTTTTTTTTTTTTTTTTTTTTATTATTTTTTGGTTGCGCAGAATCGAAGAAATTGTTCACACATTACCCCGTTCGAGTTCAGCGTTCTCACATGATAGTAGAGTGCACGAATGTTTTGTGGGTTGCCAGGCGCACTTCTGTGGGGGCCCAGGCAGGTCTGTGACTGGTTAAGCTTGCAATGCATTTGGGCACACTTCAATCAAGGGAAGGTGAACGTCATACAATACACAAGTCAGATGCATAATTACATTTTCTTTTATTTATATATTTCTGGGTAGATACAAAAATAGATTTATTTATTATTTTTATTTATTTATTTACTATTTGTTTGAGAGTTACATCGGACAACTGCACAATTATTTTAATGAGGATATTTATATATCAAGCTTTATCTTCATGACTTGAGAGGCTCCTAAAAGACAATAATTTTGATACCCCTCCTCCTTAGGATACTCATTTTAATCAAAGTGATATGATAGAAATCCCAGTTTGAGGTAGGTATAATATTCAAAAAATCATTTCAAATTGTTCAGCCCGTTACATATATATAAATGTAGATCATCTATCTATTAAAATGATACAATAGTAATTAAAAGCGCCCGAGCTCCAACGTATAACTATCGTTTTCAAATCTTTCATTTACGGTTATGTGTGATTCCATGTTTAACAGAGACAAACATTTTAAGTACGAGTACTTTAAATAAATCAGGTAACTAGATCTTTTTCATAAAGTTTATGATAGAAAAATTGTTGTTCAAAGCCTTTGTATTTTAATAAGCCTTCTCTAAAATCAATGCACATGAATTGTGCTTCCATCTTCCGAGTTCTTTTAAACTAAATTTATATGTATGTGGGCAATCCTTTCGACAATGAGATCTCGGAAACTACAGGCTCTAGAAAGATGACGTTTTCACTGATCGATTGGAAGTTTTGCGTAGATTGTCCAGTACTAATTGAATATTTTAGGAAGCGTTGAAATTAAAAAAAAGTAAATCATATCCTATGCGTTATACATTCCAACACCACGCTGTTGTATATAGGGGTTGCATATGTCTCAGGCGTTTATTTCATGGCCAAATAATGAGAAAGGAACGATAACCATTTCTCCAGTTTAACCAGTAAGATGAATCTTTATTTTTGGAGTGCTTTGCCCAATGAACACCATATATAACTGCGATTATAATTATTTGCGTATGTAATGTATTTGCTTATTACATACTGCATGCAAGAAGAAAGAAAACACTGGTCATGCATAAATTAGAAACTCCAACCGGAAGTAGGTTGAAATCTTGGAAACTGTGCGAAATATTGAGGTCCCCTTTATGATACACCTCGCCGATTTTTTTTAAATAAAGCCTTTTTCACTTGTGTCTGTAAAGGGACATGTACACAGATGAGGAATGAGAAGGATATTTATGCTCATATGCGAATGATGCGCTGTGTAGAGAGCGCAGGTTCAGCTAGTGGTAAAAAAAAAATCATCTGCGAAGTATACTATCACGATATGTAATTATGAACTAAAAATTATGAGTTTTGAAGTTAAATGGATTCAAGCTTTCTCCTCAAGTCTCCTGCACAACATGAAATGATGAAATCAGTACATTGTCAAAATTTCTGACCCACTAAGTGTATCTAAAATACGATACACGTACTTTGTTTAAACTTTTACTATTAAAATCCTACCATCATAAGCATTAAGATGTGACCTCCAGACTTACATTAGATTGGTGTCCCATAATGGTCACAAATATCTCATTTTATATTACGCAAAATAAAATTGATTTAAATCACAGATTTCTTTTTATAACAATTACCTGATTTAAATCAATCAACCCTACCACCAGACGGTGATGGTCTTTCGTATGAATAATCGTTTTTATAGCACATTATCGAAGAAAATATTCGTTTACACACACAGCCTACTTACCGACGCTTCGTTAGTTTCCCACTGACACATCGCCCCGTGCGGGTCCATCTGCTTCGAAATGCCCTGAACGAAAATAGGTTCAGCTCTTACTTGCAGTGACATCTAGCACAGGTAAGTGTATGTTTTTCGCATGAATTCTTGGTTTTAAACCGTATCAATTAACAGGCATGATACCAATTTGTAGGCAATTATTTGGACACAGGGTATTATAACGACGGAATGTTATTTAGGCTAAATGATTCTATAGAGACGACAGCTCGTAAAACTGCACCTTCTATTTTGATTTTGATTCTATAAAGCTGACAATAATCAAGACTGCAGATGTCACAGTATATTGACAACAACTATACTGCCTCTTTACTTAGAATCCTCTTCTAATGCCTTATAAACTCTAGCACGAAGTAATGTTTTGGAGCTGGAGTGACTGAAGGTAAGTGAATGGAGCAGAAAGTTAAGGCGATGACAATGTACAGGGGCGCTACTTATTACTTTAATAATTTATGATAACCCTGCGAATATGGAGATAAGGTAGTGGAGTATGCATACCACGATGTTTACATAGTAACTTCGCTTACGAAAGATTACACTGTAGTAATGTTTCCAGGATTTATTTTATCGTCTCATTCACGTTGAAGGTTTATCTTCTTAGTTCCTTCTTCTTTGCGAAATAATAGATTTCATCCGTCCTCCCCTGCAATACATAGGGCCTACATTCTGCCGATCAATTACTCCAGGAAATTATAATTAGGAATAGGTCATATCCTAGTTAGGATATTACTACTATATCACAAGACCACACGAAAATCGAAAGAAAAAAAAATCATTCAGTTTTTCCTTTAAAATACTAGATCCTGACCGTGGCTCACCTGGCAATGACTATGGTTCAAAATACAGTGTAGACGTATGGCATAAAACACGAAACAACTTGTGCCAGGCAGCCACTAAAAAGCAGGAGTCAGGGCAGCTACCTAACCGAGTCAGAGGAGCGCAGCAGGGAAGGGGGAGCGGCAGTGAAGGTGTAAGTCGGTAGGGAGCATGCGCGTCAGCGGTGGTGGATACATGTATAAACGACGATAGTGGAAAAACACTTTATATGTAATAAAATACATGGCATGTGTGTTGCACATCTTTTGGGAAGATAATAAATGCCGTCCAAAAGAATACCAAATGTACTAAATAGGTTAGATTCGATTAGGTTTGGTTAGATGTTATTCTTCTTTTCTGTACGATGAACTGTTAGCCTATTTAGATGACATGCCATACACACAATTTCAACAACTAACACTCCTTATATTTGCATAATTTAAAAGAACTCAAGCACGATATGATACAATCTTGTCATTTGCGCACCAGTTTCACACGGCTTTTCACATCATAACAAGGTTCTCTCTCCGGCCAATAGCTCCTTCCGCCTCAAATATATAGTCCTGCTTGTAATCTCATAAACAACTAACAAGTACCATTTTCTTAACTTCAACTATCCTTCTCACCTGACTTTCTCTCACTCTTCCTCACAAACAAAAATAGATTCTCCAATTCATCCGTTTAATTTTCTAAAATTGCTTCTGCGATACAGGAGTTAACTCGGAAGAGGTACTATCCTATATAGGGCGACCTTACATCAGCTTATGGGTTAAGCCGTTTTTCCTTCATGAAAAGGAATAAAGTATTTTAGGGTAATAGTATACATGAGAACTAGGGATGGCCAGAACCGGTTCCTGCTGGAACCGGTTTTCGGGTCTGAACGGATCCGGTTCCGGAACTGGTTTTTCGGATCCAGAACCGGTTCCGCTGGAATCGAAGCTTTGTTACCATCCCTACGCTAAACGCGAGCTGCTGGCAAGCTGTGAACAGTATGCTAGATGAAATGGTGGAAGCGACAGGTAGGCGCCCAGGCGGCGGCAGCTTGTCTCATTTGGCTGAATAAACTGGGTAACTGGCAAACTCATTGGCTAAACAGGCAAACTGGCCAAATCATTTGGCTAAACACCCACTGGGGGGCACAAGCGGGTCTGGGCGGGGAAGGCACAAGCGCATGGTCCTCTTTGCATTATTTTTGAAGGTGAACTTTCTGCCTCCTTTACGGGTCTATGGGGGCTTTCGGGTCCAGGTCTGGAACCGGTTCCTAAGATCAGGTTCTGGAACCGGCTTTTCAGATCCAGATCTGGAACCGGTTCCTAAGATCCGGTTATGGAACCGGGTTTTCAGATCCAGATCTGGAACCGGTTCCTAAGATCCAGTTCTGGAACCGGGTTTTCGGATCCAGGTCCGGAAGCGGTTCTGAAAACCGGATCTCCGAGAACCGGTTCCTCGCGGAACCGGAACTTTGTGGCCATCCCTAATGAGAACCCCCTAATCTGCGTTTTTTCTGTGTTCTATTACCACTTCTACATGAAATACCATAAATCTTCTACATAGTGCAATAGTAAGAAGTATCCATGTGCACAAGACATGCGATATGCGTTAAATTCCCCCCCCCCACACACACACATAGTCATAGATAAAGTACAAGGGCTAGAAATGGTTTCTTATAGAGAAAGCTGCATTCTTGCTGGAAAACTCATTTGAAGAGGGTATAAACGTTATGGGCATAAATATGCCATGTTGGCATAGGACACTATAAAACGACAGTGCAGAAAACACGAACCATACTGCTGGATGACGCTAAAATGCACGAATTGTATCTACTCACGTAAGAGTCAGCACAGAAGTGCGTCCGTAAGAAGCGAACGTGTCAGCAACGGTGGGCATGTTCGTGATGATAGTGGAAACACTGTGTTCCTCACAATACTAGACGACTTACGGGTCGGAGAGTTTATTGTAACGGATTATGACGTATCATACGGTACTCCACTGACAGAAATTCAATTCACCATAGCTTACTTATGCACTATCTGGTGATTACAAGAATACAATCGGATTCTGATTTTACCATTCTGTATATTCTACAGATCAATGGTTGCCCAAAGTAGGATGGCAATAATAATATTAATATAGTATACATGAAGCCGCATCAGTTCCCGAAGGAGCAGGAAGCTCATACTTTTAGGGATTATTCATTGAGTATGTACGAACTTATAAAGGGGGTAACAAAGCGACTTGTATTTACTTATCGACTGATACGAAAATTAAAAAAAAAGTACCTGTACTTTATATCTGCATGTGTAGTACCCTTGTACTTTATCGGTAATAGTATACATGAGAACCTGATCTGCGTTTCTTCTGTGTTCTATTACCACTTCTACATGAAATACCATAAATTTTCTACGTAGTGCAATAGTAAGAAGTATCCATGTGCACAAGACATGCGATATGCGTTAACCCCCCCCCCCCCCACACACACACATATTCATAGATAAAGTAAAAGGGTACTACATATGCAGATATAAATTACAGTACGTAAGTAAATAAAGGTCGCTTTCTTACCCCCTTTATAAGTTCGTACATACTCAATGAATAATCCCTAAAAGTATTAGCGTCCTGCTCCTTCGGGAACTGATGCAGCTCCATGTATACTATAATAATAATAATAATAATACACTGGAACAGATAAACAAACCATAATACACAGCACTGAAAACAGAACTTGAAAAACATATATACATAAAAAAACACTTACTACCAACGAAAGGCAATTTAATATTTTCTGTTTCAGTTCTCGCTGGATACCTTCTTCGCAAAATATGTCCAGTTTTAAACTAGTATTCATTAAACACAAGCGGCACAATGTACGATAATCAGAGGTTCGTATTCTGGATGATACTAAACGTTTCTTCTTCGACATCATTTGATATCTAATCACACACCATATCACAAAATAAGAAAATATTTAGTTAGTTTCAATATTAATATTAACTTTCATACGTTCTGCTATCACATGCAAATACCATATTCCAAAAACTACCCATATAATCATACCACAAACAACTTCACCCAACCATCAACCTTCATCATGGCTCCCACCCACCCTGACTCACAATCTTCCTCTTCTTGTTCTGTATCTTCTTAGCGAAGATCGCTCACCCGGCAATTATAGGCGGTAATTTCAAAAGACAATGATGGATCAATGAGATGAGTCTTGAGAGATGACTATGAGATACGAAATAACGTAGATCGTTGTAAATATGTATGATAGGCATGTAAAATAGGTGAAGATAGGGTGAAAACTAACAAATCGACATTAAAGGGACCAGGGAAAAAGTGCGGGGAACGCGGAGGACGCCGTCCCCCATCTTCAAAGAGTATGTATGGCGTCCCCCATTTCCTAAGAAATTACAATGACAAAGATAAGCAGGGGGGCAGCGTGACGTAATGACACTACCTACAATCCCCTTACCGTTTCAGATCCACTTTTATTTCTGAAAGGTACCAGAACCAAGAAATTTATGGAGAATTACGAGTAAAGGCAGGCGATGTGGCTCATAGAGAGGACATTAAAAAAAGAGAGTAGTAATGGGGGGGACGCAGACAAGGTTGGACGACGACAAACCTGGACACTTAATTTTGGTCGCTCCCGACAAGGTTGGACAACGACGAGGTTGGACGATGACAAGCTTGGACACTTCTCAATTTATCCTCTTGCGCCAGACTCGAACGAATTCCTGAGATGTCCAAGCTTGTCGTGGTCGATCCCGACAAGCCTGCACACATCTAATTTTGGGTCGCTGACGACAAGGTTGGCCACAGGATTGATATGTTTAAAACAAAATGTTTAAAACAAGTGTTTAAAACATGTTTAAAACGAGGGCTGTTGTTTTATTCAGTTTGTTTTAAACGTTATAAACAAATTGTTTTAAACGTGTTTTTTTCGAAGCTAGTTGGACATGTTTAAAACAACTAAAATATCAGATTGAAGAAGCTAATTTAATTTTCTAACAAACAACCCATCCTCCGCAGGACTTGTGCATGGAGTAAATTACAAGCAGAGTTATATTCTTATTATAACAGCAATTATTGAACGAAATTCTGCACATCAGTGTGCGTATAACTAAACCAACAGAAATTCAAGTGAAGTACTTGAACATTTCTTAATTTCCAAGAGTAACGGAGGTTAAACACACTATACACTATTCTAAGATCCGAATTCACAAATTCAAAACTTGGGTATTTTTTGATCACTATCATTTCCATAATAAGGAACAGTTCTCAGATCATAAGCTGGAAGAAATGCTCTGACAAATACAACTCATAGAAAAGAACAGTGACTAGCCTACATGGAGCAAATGACCAGGGCCGGATTTAGCATTTTGACGCCCCTAGGCCCAATAATTTTTTCCGACCCCTAGTCTGGTTAAAGTTACTTTCCTAAAAAAAAAAAAAAAAAAAAAAAAAAAAAAAAAAACTCTATTAAAAAATTATATCAGGCCTATATGTTAATTGCTTAAACACCATTCACGATGCAATTTTAACATTGCAAGTTTTTTGAGGAATTTACTTGGTTCTGGGCTTAACAAAATACCGTTAATGTATTAACAAAAGATTGGTGAACTTTACCAACAATTATTTGTTCCAATGAACTTCAAAATCAGAATGTTTAATTAGCCAGATTTTTAAATCAATTCAAAAAATATGTTAAGTTATGGCTGTTTATTTTTATTTCTAGATATTTTTAATTTTTTTCTATTGGCCGTGCGCCCCCTGGGAGCTTGCGCCCATCGGCCCGGGCCTAGTGGGCCTATTGGGAAATCCGGCCCTGCAAATGACATTTTTTAACTAAACAGTTTTAAAGATATATCTCTATCTGAAACATGGGTAGCTAATAGTGATTAATGTCTACGACAGCGTTTCCCAACCGGTGTGCCGCGAATGAACCGCTGGTGTGCCGCGAGGAAATCGAAATAAAATTATTAATTATATAGCAACCAAATTGCAAGACATAGGGAAAAATGTATATTTTTGTAATTCACATTACTATGAATTTCTACCATGAAAAAAAATACTGTAATTGTAATACATTATTCTACATCTATTACTGTGTAGCAGACAGTATTTCGGCTCGTACACATTTCCACGGTTAGCTGCTACGTTACGCTTCAATTGAGAGTCATACTAACACCGCGAAATGGAAGCATTTGTAGGGTACGCGTCAAATGAACGTTCGTAGAACATTCATACGCACATGAATGACAGAACAACACTTTGTTCAACAGCTGTGTTTTGACTTCGACGCATCGCAAGCTGTGTGATTGCAATAATATGCACCGGTTTTGGTTAAAACAGCAAAGTTAAAAGTACAAGACATTTGTTTGTTCGTTCGTTATGTAGTGATCTTCATTCTTAGTGAAAGGTTGGATACAGTTTTCGAAAAAGAGAGCGTATTTTTAAACATCTGAGTCCTATATTTCATTGCAATTGTTTTCTATTTTAAAATTAGAATAAAAAATAAGCATAATGAATTAGCATAGGGGAAAACCAGTGATCGAGCTTTCATCTCTGTGAGAAGGAAATCAGTAATCAGAAAAAAATTACCATAGTATTTTATATTCGCAAATAATAATAATAATAATAATAATAATAATATCTATGAGTGGGCCGCGAAAATTGAAGTTACACCCGTAGTGTGCCGCAAGTTGAAAAAGGTTGGGAAACGCTGGTCTACGGCATAACAACACAATTAACTCTAGACGCCCGCCAGGGATTTTAACAAAATGGTAGACTCTCACGTTCGGGGATCTGGTGACCCCCTAATTATCACAGAGTCATGAGTTATACACCATTGGAAAGCTTATAGACCACAAATTCCAATGAGGTAACATTCGTGAAATTCCCGCCGTATTCGTAGAAAAAGAACAGATATAAAAATCATTAAAAATATGAAAATATTGACTTTGCAGGGCTCTGGCAACCCTTGCACTCACCCTACGCTGAGAAAATGAAGAATGTGTAGGCCACATACTTGTGACAATAATATAACAAATGGTAGCCTGCGTAATGAATTCGTTTTATGTAGGAAATATTTTCAAAAAAGAAAAAAAGAAAGAAAGAAATATGCGCAGAAAACATTCATTGAATTAGACACTTTCTCGCCTCCCCCACAACAGTACCACGTCCATATACAAATCATTTTTGCTGCACACATCATGTATACGAACAAGAATTTTGCTTCTAGACCACTTCAGTGAAATATATCTTGTGTTATATGGGACCGTCCCGAAAACAAATGTAAATAAGGCAAATTTGACCCCACTCTTCCTCTATAAACAACAAGTACACATACAGGTTACTATCATGTAGCGGACTACTTAATTGCTTCACATACCAATTTTTATGGATGTATCACAAAGGGGGGTGGAATACCCGCCAAAACCTGATGAAAAATTTAAAAAACAAACAACTTCATCCTCCCTCTCTCGGCCGTACATAGTACCCCCTATATACATAAAATGCAACTGACGGAAAGCTTCATCCCTCAAAAATACTTTGGTACCAAATCATCTTTCTAGCTTAATTAAGGACTGAGCTATTGATGTTTGTTGTAAAAATAAATGTAATTTACGTCAAAAAACTTAAACTCCAAAAATTGGCTAACTTTTCCCCCTCCCTCTTCCCCCATATAAGCAAGAAGTACAAATACACGATATTACCATGTAGTGGTCTACTTCATTGCTTCACGTAACCATTTTTATGAGTCTATTCCCCAAGGAGGGGAATGGCCAACCAAAAAACTGTTGAAAAAACTATATTTACCCCCCTCCCACATACATAAAATGCACACCAGCAAAGCTGCATCTTTCAGGAATAAATTGGTACTAAAACCATCTTCCAGGCTTAATTTGAGGTTTAAGACTGAGCCATTGAGATTTAAAGCCCTGACACAGCAGTTGCGTCAATGTGCGTTTAAAGATTAAGGATACAGACGACCAGTGGAACGTAACACAAAGAAACTAAACTACATATTCTGTGAACGGAGATCAGGAAAATCCCGATTTCTTTATCCGGAATTGAACATTTGGGCGGATCGAGATTAGGGAAGTTCCCGCAAAATTTGATCTAGCGGTTGAATATAGATGGCAAGTAATACATAAGAGTGTAAAAATGTAATATATATGCCTATTTAGATTATTGTTTTAAACAAAATAAATATTTTAAACGTTTTTTTAAACAAAGTACTTTGTTTTCAACGTTAAAAACGTTTTAAAAATAAAAAAAACATGTTTTAAACATAAAATACATTCTTTTTTAAAGCACGTTTTTTTTAACTCTGGTTGGCCAACGAACAAGCCTGGATACATTCCTGAGGTGTCCAAGCCTGTCGGGATCGATTTTGGATCGCTGACGACAAGATTGGCCAACGACAAGCCTGGACACATTCCAATGGGCCTATTTGGTGCATTCAAAGCACGTAGCAATAAGTTTGTTTAGCGCAGAAAGAGCAGCATTGCGTGAATTTCCACCAGAGAAGTTTCGTTCCGTTTCCAGGTTCGGGAGATGATAAATACCCCGGAAAGTAGCACAGCAAACTCCAGAAATCATATATACTTAATTTGCTTACGATTGCTCACCAGATGATCTCCCCAAATAACTCACCTCCATAACTGTTTATCAAAAAAGTCCTTTTTTTTTTTTTTTTTTTTTTGCGAAGTGTAGGCCTACTCACGCTAATAATTGATTCACCCCCCTTAACGAAATAAGCGTTTTCACGAAAAGAATTTCATAACACTAGACATTTAACTTGATCAAAGAAAGCATTTACCTGATCGATGTTTAAGAACGCGCCCCTAGAGTCAGCGGTGCGTGAAAACGTGGCTTTCACGGCAGAGTCGCACGGTCCGTACTTACCATGATTTTTTGGCGGAAATATTGCAACGATTGCTAAATACTGCTTGTAATTTTTTAAGTAAAACGAAAATTTTGTAAAATAATAATAATCTCTTTTAATAAAAGATAAATAAATTTAAAATAATTCGAAAATCCTCTAGTAGAGGGCAGTAGCTGACTGGTGAGAATCAGCCAATAGCGATATAGATGGGAGCCATGCAACTCTATATTGAAGAGCATGTATGCATGAACTGGAAACGCCTTAACCGGTAGAGTTTGTTGGAACAGACATTTCAAATTGGATCGTTGACGACAAGCTTGGACACATTACTCAAGTGTCCAGGTTTGTCGCGGTCGATCCCGACAAGCCTGGACACATCTCATTTTGGGTTGTTGACGACAAGGTTGGACGACGACAAGCCTGGACACATTCCTGGGGTGTCCAAGCTTGTCGTGGTAGATCCCGACAAGCCTGGACACATCTCATTTTGGGTCGCTGACGACATGGTTGGCCAACGACAAGCCTGGACACATTCCTGAAGGTGTCCAGGCTTGTCGGGATCGACCCCGAGATGCTTTGACATATCTCATTTTGGATCGCTGACGACAAGGTTGGCCAACGACAAGCTTGCACACAAAAAGTGTCCAGGCTTGTCGTCGTCCAACCTTGGCGCGGTCCCAGTAATAGGTAGTTCCGGAATAATTCGTTCCGAAAGAACGAATCCTTCAGAGGAATGAAAGGAACGAATCTCTGAAAGGAATCGGATTCATTTGGGCGGATTCACTCACGGCATGGACTCACTCAGGAAATTTACGTATTGAATCAGTGGATTCGGTTGGAACCAAACAACAGACGAATGGATTGATATGGATGGGACAAAAACAGTAGTAAAGAATAGACCGACACTGCACAACAGAGAAGCAAATAATGCACGTACTGCGCATGTCTGGAAACAAGCAATCTTTCCTACGCGCTCTCGTGTCACTTTTCTGCAATATTCTGAACACTGCAACTGTTCCCCCAACTGGAGGAGAGGGGAGAGCGGCTGCTAGTCTTATCATTATTTTTCTTTCTTTCTTTCTTTTTTTTTTTTTTTTTTTTTTTTTTTACTTTTGCACAGGTGTTCAGCATTACCAGGTCTTTAGATTTTTGTTGCATGACGGATAATATAAGTATATGCTCTAACACACAAGCTCTTATTCAATATATTCTGATGTAATGTCCAGATAACCCTATACTAATATAAAATTCCAAATTGGTTCTTGGATTACGTTTTAATGCATATTTCAACACTAAGATAATATTAAAAAAAATAAATGAGTTTGAGTTTTAAATACGGGTTTGCTTTGAGTTTTACATTCCACGGTTATGCCGGTTAGGCTAAAGGAGATAGTGATGATGAGTAATGAATGAAATGGTGGAATGAAGAAAGTGGGAGGAAACGCGAGAACCCCGAGAAAATCAACCCACATGCTTTATCCACCACAAAGTCCACACGGTGCGAGCTGGGATCGAAAAAGGGATCCCAAGCACCGTAGGTGAACGCTCAACCACTAAGCCCCCCCCCCCGAACCACACGAGTTGCCACTGGAAATACAACTGGAAACTCCCGCGAGAAGAACCAGAATTTCGCGTAACGTTCATTATTATTATTATTATTATTATTATTATTATTATTATTATTATTATTATTATTATTATTATTATTATTATTATTAAATTTATTAAAAATAGTTCCAACCCAACCCCCGCCAAGTGAACTTTGTGGTGGACAAACACCGTGTGCATGGGTTTCCTCGGGGTTCTCCCGTTTCCGCCCACTTTCTTGATTCCACCATTTCATTCATTACTCATCATCACCGTCTACTTTAACCTAACCGGAATAACCGTGGGACGTAAAACTCAAAGATTTCATTTCATTTTTTTATTAAAAAATATGTAAGTTTCAAAATCAGGATAGACAATTGCCCTCTCCAAATGACACTCCTACTAGTGTTTCTTCCACATGTTTTTTTGGGGGACTCAGGCCGATAGCCAGCTCAAAAATATAGGGAGGCCCGGCTGAAGTCAGGGGGGTCCCGATCCAACCATATTATGGTTCATCACCATATTATAGTTCATTTGTAAGCCTACCGTGAAAATTTTAGGGGAAGCAGTAGTAGAAAATGGATCGATCTGGAACAGTATTGGCCAACATAGAACAACCTAGGCCAACTCACAGCCCCTGGGAAATTGACCACCGTACACCGTGAGCCCACGGTCTTTTACGACCTCCATTTTAGGGGTGAATTTATTCCCTTTTATGACCACTTTTTAGGGGGTGTATTCGTTCTCTTTTACGAGCACATTTTAGGGGGTGAACTCGTTCCCTTTTATGAGCATATTTTCCAACCCCTACGAACACATAACAGAAGAGCAGATAACACATAAGACTCGTTCTCTTTTATGAGCACTTTTTCAACATAGCAGACAATGAACATAGCAAAGGGGTACGAACACATAACATAACAAGGGTGTACTCGTTTTCAACCCCTATTTTAACATAGGAGATAACACATAAGATTACGAACACATAGAAGAGAAGATAACACATAACACTACGTAACACACAGCAGAACAGATAACACATAAGAGTACGTAACATAGCAAGAGTGAACTCGTTCTCTTTTATGAGCATATTTTTCAACCCCTATTTTAACATAGCAGAAATTACACTGAGACTATGAACATACAACAGAACAGATAATACATAAGACTCGTTCCCTTTTATGAACACTCTTTCAGGGGTGAACTCGTTCTCTTTTATGAGCACATTTTCCAACCCCTATTTTAACATAGCAGAAATTACATAGCACAGCTAATAAAAGAGCATGGCTTATTTTCCAACCCTTATTTTAACATAGCATAAGACTACGAACACATAGCAAGGGTGTATTCGTTTTCAACCCCTATTTTAACATAGAAGAAATTACACCACATAGAAGAGAAGATAACACATAACACTACGTAACACAGAGCAGAGCAGATAACACATAAGAGTACGTAACATAACAAGGGTTCAACCCCTATTTTAACATAGCAGAAATTACACTGAGACTATGAACATACAGCAGAGCATAAGACTACGTAACACACAACAACCTCCATTTTAGGGGTGTATTCATTCCCTTTTATGATTACTTTTCCAACCTCTATTTCATCATAACATTTTTTTCAACCCCTATTTTAAGACAATGAATACCTATGTAAAATAACATAGAGATTCGATACGCTCTTTGAACCGATTTGGATGAAAATCGGCATATGGGGGTTTTCGACCATGCTGAGTACGAATATCATACATTTAGCAATAGGTCATCAGGTACTACATGTCCCAAAATTAGTGGTCATCGAGGTCAAAGGTCAAAATACTTAAAACCCAATAACTCGAAAAAGAAGCAACGTATTGAGGTGGTGTTTCCACATTTAGTAATTGGTCATCAGGTACCACAAGTTCCAAAAATAATGACCATCGAGGTCAAAGGTCAAAATACTTAAAACCTAATAGTTTGTAAACGGAGCCACATTTTGAGATGGTGTTTCCACATTTAGTAATTGATCATCAACCAGTGCACGTTCCAAAATAATGATCATCGAGGTCAAAGGTCAAAATACTTAAAACCCAATAACTCGAAAACGAAGCAACGTATTGAGGTGCTGTTTCCACATTTAGTAATTGGTCATCAGGTACCACAAGTTCCAAAATAATGACCATCGAGGTCAAAGGTCAAAATACTTAAAACCTAATAACTCGAAAACGGAGCCAAATATCGAAGTGGTGTTTCCACATTTAGCAATAGGTCATCAACTAGTGCAAGTTCCAAAATAGTGATCATCGAGGTCAAAGGTCAACATACTTAAAACCTAATATTTTGTAAACGGAACCACATATTGAGGTGCTGTTTCCAAATCTAGTAATAGGTCATCAAATACTACGAGTTCCAAAATAATGACCATCGAGGTCAAAGGTCAAAATACTTGAAACCTAATAACTCGAAAATGGATCCACATACTGAGATGGTGTTACCAATTTAGTAATTGGTCATCAACTATTACAAGTTCCAAAATAATGATCATCGAGGTCAAAGGTCAAAGTACTTAAAACCTAATAACTCGAAAATGGATTCATATATTGAGGTGCTGTTTCCAAATCTAGTAATTGGTCATCAGGTGCTACAAGTTCCAAAATAATGACCATCGAGGTTAAAGGTCAAAATACTTAAAACCTAATAACTTTAAAACGGAGCCAAATATTGAGGTGCTGTTTCCAAATCTAGTAATTGGTCATCAACTACTACAAGTTTCAAAAAATAATGGTCATCGAGGTCAAAGTACTTAAAACCTAATAACTCGAAAATGGATTCACATATTGACGTGCTGTTTCCATATCTACTAATTGGTCATCAGGTGCTACAAGTTCCAAAATAGTGACCATCGAGGTCAAAGGTCAAAGTACTTAAAACCTAATAAGTTAAAAACGGAGCCAAATATTGAGGTGCTGTTTCCAAATTTAGTAATTGGTTACCAATTACTACAAGTTCCAAAATAATGATCATCAAGGTCAAAGGTCACAATACTTAAAACCTAATAACTCGAAAATGGATCCACATATTGAGATGGTGTTTCCACATTTAGTAATTGGTCATCAGGTACTACAAGTTCCAAAATAATGATCATCGAGGTCAAAGGTCAAAGTACTTAAAACCTAATAACTTAAAAACGGAGCCAAATATTGAGGTGCTGTTTCCAAATCTAGTAATTGCTCATCAACTACTACAAGTTCCAAAAATAGTGGCCATCAAGGTCAAAGGTCAAAACTCGAAAACGAAGCAACGTATTGAGGTGGTGTTTCCACATTTAGTAATTGGTCATTAGGTACTACATGTCCCAAAATTAGTGGTCATCGAGGTCAAAGGTCAAAATACTTAAAACCTAATAACTCGAAAACGGAACCACATATTGAGATGTTGTTTCCATATTTAGTAATTGGTTACCAACTACTACAAGTTTCAAAAATAATGGTCATTGAGGTCAAAGGTCAATCTCGTAAATGAAACCACATATTGAGATAACGTTGTGTGATTTATTCAATTTTGTACAAAGCAGAAAAAAGTGAAGAAAGAATAAATTTGAATGGCTTATTTACTTTTGTATTAATGAGAAAGAAATCAAAGGAACACAGTTTTAACTAGAGCAGAATTTCTGTACCTTTTTGGGCTATTCAAAGCAAGAATTAACAAGAAAGAAAGCAAAGATATGCCATATTAACTAGCTGAGAATTATATGTCATCTTGTATTATTTAAGCAAAGCGAAGGGCTAAATTTGAGAAAGCGAACATGGACCATTTTACTAAAATTTTGATGGAGTATTTATCTTTGTATGAACCAGAGAAAAATGAAGTAGGTTCAATATTTCTATACAATTTTGTACTACCCAAATAAACGAAATTTTATTTTTGTACCAATCACAAGAAAATCAAAGAAAAGTCATTTTAGCTAGCTCAGCATTTTATACCTTTTTGTGCTCTTCAAATAATAGAGGGAACAAATTTCAGTGGTCTATTTTATTTTTGTACCAATCAGAAGAAAAGCAAAGATATGCCATTTTAACTATTTAAACAAACGAAAAGATAAATTTGAATGACCTATTCAATTTTGTACCAACGAGAAATGCCATTTTTACTAATCAAATAAACAAAAAAACCGAAGAAGGATCATTTTAACTAACTCAGACTTTTATACCATTTTGTACTACTCCAATAAACGAAGGAATACCAACCAGAAAAAAAGAAGTGAAGATTAGGTGGATTATTTTCTTTTGTACCAACTAGAAAAGAGAAGAAGAGCTACTTTAACTAGCTCATTATGTACTGTTTAAACAAACGAAAATTGAGCATTATGTAACTTTTGAACTACTGAAATGTTCTATTTTTGTATCAATCAGAAAAACCCGAAGAAGGATCATTTTAACAAGTTCATAATTTCGATGTTCTACTTTTTATACCAACGAGAAAAAAATGAACTAGCTGAATATACGAAATAATAAATTTAAGTAACCTATTCAATTTTGTACCAATGAGAAATGGCATTTTAACTGGCTCAAAAAAAGACGAAGAAGGACTATTTTATATAATTTTACCACTCAAATAAACAATGGAGTATTTAGTTTTGCACCATTTTGGAGTATTCAAATAAACAAAGGAATAAATTTGAGTGACTTATAATTTGTGTCAACTCTAAAATCAATTAAACGAAGTAATGCATTTGAGTGAGCTATTTAATTTGAAAAACCGAAGTTGAGTATTTTATACCATTTTGTATTATTTCAACAAACAAAGGAATAAGCAAAAACGGATCATTTTATATCATTTTAAACTAGCCGTATAAACGAAGGCATAAATATGAGTGAGCTATTTAATTTTGTAGCTGAGTATTTTCACGAAAGAACAAAATTGTACTAATCAGAAAAAGCAAAGAAGACCCATTTTAACTAACTGAGAATTTCTGTACCTTTTTGTACTACTTAAACAAACGATGGGATAAATTTGAGTGACCTGTTTTTTGTACTAACCAGAAAAATCGAAGAAGGTCCAATTTAGCTAACTCAGAATTTATATACCTTTATACTAGCCCAATGAACGAAAGAACAAATTTGGGTGTTCTACTTTTTATACCAAACAAAAGAACCATTTTAACTTGCTGAGTATTTTATACCATTTTGTACTACTCAAATAAACGAAAGAAAAAGCGAAAAAAGACCTTTTTTAACTAGCGCAGAATTTCTGTAACGCAAAAATTAATTTGGATGGAGTAACAAGAAAGAAAGCAAAGATATGCCATATTAACTATTTAAATAAACGAAGGGATAAATTTAAGTGATCTATTCCATTTTGTACCAAGGAGAAACGCCATTTTTATCTAGCTTAGAATTTCCAGTGCATGTTGTATTATTTAAACAAAACGAAGGGCTAAATTTGAGGAAGCGAACATGAACCATTTTACTCAAATTTGGATGGAGTATTTAGCTTTGTATGAACCAGAAAAAAAGTGAAGAAGAACAATTTAAACTATCTCAGATCTTTATACCATTTTGTACTACTTTTTGTACCAATCAGAAGAAAATCAAAGAATGGTCATTTTAACTAGCCAAACAGAAAAAAAGGAAAGAATTAACACTTTGTACTAACCAGAAAAGGAGAAGAAGGATCAGCATTCTATACTTTTTGTGCAATTTATTGAGGTGTCCTATTTCCTTTTGTACCAACGAGAACCATTTTTAACTGGCTTAGAATTTTATGCCTTTTTGTAAAATTTGTATCAAACCGAAGAAAGCAAGGAAATACCATTTTAAATAGCTCAGCATGTTACAGCTTTTTTGTGTTTTTGGTCTACCCAATTTCTTGACCATGTTGTACTATTTAAACAAACAAAGGAATAAATTTGTGTGACCTATTCACTTTTGTAACAATCTGAAAAAGGAAAGAATAAATTTGAGTGGCTTAAGCAAAGAAGATCAATTTATACCTTTTTGTGCTATTAAATTTGAGTGACCTATTGAAGAATGAATAAATTTTGTTTGCAATTAAAAAAGCGGAGGTCTACTTTCTGTACCAACCATAGAAAAACAAATTTGTCTAACCTATTCACTTTTATAGCAAACAGAAAAAGCTCCTTTTAGTTTTGTACCAACCACAAAGGTCCATTATTACAAGCTCGGTATTTTTATACCATTTTGTATTATTCTCATAAATTTGGGTGGTCTATTTCATTTTTGTAACAATCAGAAGAAAAGGTCAGAATTTTATACCTTTGTGGTGCTACATTTTGTATATTTTTGTGTCATCCAGAGAACAATTTAAATTTACTCTACCGTCACAAAGTAAGGCTCATAAAATATTTAAACATGAGATTTAACAAACCAGAATTGCGTCATAATTCAATTATAACTTAATCCATAGCAATTAGCGTTCAAAAGAAAAAAGAAGAAGCAGCATGCTTGGCCAATTTGAATCACCACAGAAGAAGAGATCATATCAAAGTAAGAGAAGTTTTCAAAGTTCCATGTTGCTGCAGATATTTAAGCAACGTTACGAATGCGCTACCTAACAGTTGTATTGCTAATATAGTGAGGGTCCTAAGGTACTGTCTATTGCTCAACGATTCAATTATTATTTTTTTAAACTTTCTTTCCTCGTCTAAGTCCAAAATGACAAATATATATTTTTGCATTTATGTATTTTATTATAATGGAATATAGGTTTATGGAGTATATTTGGAAAATAATAGAACATACATCATGATGTTATATTGCCTTGAAAACATATTATTAAACACGGAGAATGCATAGAATGCTTGTATTGTAGATATATAAAATTATTTATTTGATTTGTTTTTGCTGAAGAGCAGAAAAATGACTAGCACGGAGATTGTTTATCCAAAAACACAAAAAAGCTGTAACATGCTGAGCTATTTAAAATGGTATTTCCTTGCTTTTTTCGGTTTGATACAAATTTTACAAAAAGGCATAAAATTCTAAGCCAGTTAAAAATGGTTCTCGTTGGTACAAAAGGAAATAGGACACCTCAATAAATTGCACAAAAAGTATAGAATGCTGATCCTTCTTCTCCTTTTCTGGTTAGTACAAAGTGTTAATTCTTTCCTTTTTTTCTGTTTGGCTAGTTAAAATGACCATTCTTTGATTTTCTTCTGATTGGTACAAAAAGTAGTACAAAATGGTATAAAGATCTGAGTTAGTTAAAATTGTTCTTCTTCACTTTTTTCTGGTTCATACAAAGCTAAATACTCCATCCAAATTTGAGTAAAATGGTTCATGTTCGCTTCCTCAAATTTAGCCCTTCGTTTTGTTTAAATAATACAACATGCACTGGAAATTCTAAGCTAGATAAAAATGGCATTTCTCCTTGGTACAAAATGGAATAGATCACTTAAATTTATCCCTTCGTTTATTTAAATAGTTAATATGGCATATCTTTGCTTTCTTTCTTGTTTCTCCATCCAAATTAATTTTTGCGTTACAGAAATTCTGCGCTAGTTAAAAAAGGTCTTTTTTCGCTTTTTCTTTCGTTTATTTGAGTAGTACAAAATGGTATAAAATACTCAGCAAGTTAAAATGGTTCTTCTTTGTTTGGTATAAAAAGTAGAACACCCAAATTTGTTCTTTCGTTCATTGGGCTAGTATAAAGGTATATAAATTCTGAGTTAGCTAAATTGGACCTTCTTCGATTTTTCTGGTTAGTACAAAAAACAGGTCACTCAAATTTATCCCATCGTTTGTTTAAGTAGTACAGAAAGGTACAGAAATTCTCAGTTAGTTAAAATGGGTCTTCTTTGCTTTTTCTGATTAGTACAATTTTGTTCTTTCGTGAAAATACTCAGCTACAAAATTAAATAGCTCACTCATATTTATGCCTTCGTTTATACGGCTAGTTTAAAATGATATAAAATGATCCTTTTTTGCTTATTCCTTTGTTTGTTGAAATAATACAAAATTGTGATGAATTTTTAATATTACCAGGACAATATGAAAAAAAATTAATAAATTCATTTTATTTAAAAATTGGAAAATGGAAAACATCGTTCGGTTAACACAGGTTATTCTTGTGTATCTAGTCCAGGTAGAAAGAGAAATCAGGATCTAGCATTCTCTTTTAGCTCTCAGTAGCTAAATCTGAAATAGAAATCCGTTTGCTAGAAAGTAGAGTTCCGCAAACGCCAACTATATAAAAAAAGAGAATGTGGGTCAAAAGGTTTCATTTACAATATTCA
The DNA here is from genome assembly GCF_964235325.1 of Thermobia domestica. Classification (NCBI taxonomy): domain Eukaryota; kingdom Metazoa; phylum Arthropoda; class Insecta; order Zygentoma; family Lepismatidae; genus Thermobia; species Thermobia domestica. The sequence continues at coordinate 70,013,684 of NC_137456.1, forward strand.
CACTCGTAGAGTTACTGTGTGAGGAACCCCGAAATTCTCAAGATTATTCAACAGTTGAATTTGTCTTTCGAGTATTCATCCACAACAAGAGGCTACTAGACGACGTACGTAATACTCCAAGACGGCTCCATGTACTAGGTCTAGTGTGCTAAACAACTACTCACATCTGAGAGGTCCTGGGTTCGTTTTAGCCATTCTGCCGGTAGCAGTCTGGGCCACCAAGACCATGAATTAACAGCGTTCCACCACAGAGGAAAATAGGAGAAGAACTTGTGAAGAAACTGTGGGATATAATCACCTGAAAGAACAATAAATTGTAATAAGTGCGCGAAGTGCATTATTTTAAATCGTGTGTGCTTCATGAAGCTGGGACCAAACCAAGCGAAAATGTAAGTAATTCTTGCAATGTAGATTTCTGAATTCTAAAGGATACACTCTAAAAGAGGTTTCTCTCATAAATCACCGCCAAATGACCTAAGGAGTGTCTAGCAATTATTTTGTTTTGTTCTGCTTTAATTAATTTAATTAACAATTAACGTAACAACTAATCTATAACTTTGGCATTAGGGTATCTAAAGGCTCTTTGTGAGGATCAAGGAATCTCCATGTTAATGTAGTTTTTTTATATGAGGCATTCACACGGCCTAACTATACAAGAAATGTGAATAAACACACATTATCACCAAATTAAATAGAAAGTCGAGTATTTCTAAGACAATCACAAAAAGGTTAAAAAAAGGTACAAATCTAGTAGTAATTAGTGCGATACAGCTCAGTATTCGTAAAAATAAATTTCCTTTAAGTGTGTATTGTCGGTGACGAAGGGCTCGGTCACTCTGAAAGAAAGATTTATTTACATTTAAAGCAGCGTTGCTTGTTGCCTAATTTAAAGGAGATAGTTCTTACACAGCCAAAGTAATATATCATAACCTGGTCTCTCGCAGACTAATATTACCACTGTAAAATTAATACAAGTAATATTTCATGGCTCCCCGGCGGGGAATGCATCTAAAACTTTCAGTGCATCTTACCACATACAGTGAACCTCATCCATGCGGACATTCCACTGCACGTCACCCACCAGGAAATATGAAAAGACATTGAAATACCACTCATTACTCAGAGTTGGTCCGAGTGTTAAAAGCTTGGAGAAGGAATGTGATGAATCTTTAATATTACCAGGACAATATGAAAAAAAATTAATAAATTCATTTTATTTAAAAATTGGAAAATGGAAAACATCGTTCGGTTAACACAGGTTATTCTTGTGTATCTAGTCGAGGTAGAAAGAGAAGTCAGGATCTAGCATTCTCCTTTAGCTCTCAGTAGCTAAATCTGAAATAGAAATCCGTTTGCTAGAAAGTAGAGTTCCGCAAACGCCAACTATATAAAAAAAGAGAATGTGGGTCAAAAAGTCTCATTTACAATATTCACACTCGTAGAGTTACTGTGTGAGGAACCCCGAAATTCTCAAGATTATTCAACAGTTGAATTTGTCTTTCGAGTATTCATCCACAACAAGAGGCTACTAGACAACGTATGTAATGCTCCAAGACGGCTCCATGTACTAGGTCTAGTGTGCTAGACAACTACTCACATCTGAGAGGTCCTGGGTTCGTTTTAGCCATTCTGCCGGTAGCAGTCTGGGCCACCAAGACCATGAATTAACAGCGCTCCACCACAGAGGAAAATAGGAGAAGAACTTGTGAAGTAACTATGGGATGTAATCACCCGAAAAAAAAAATAAATTGTAATAAGTGCGCAAAGTGCATTATTTTAAATCGTGTGTGCTTCATGAAGCTGGGACCAAACCAAGCGAAAATGTAAGTAATTCTTGCAATGTAGATTTCTGAATTCTAAAGGATACACTCTAAAAGAGGTTTCTCTCATAAATCACCGCCAAATGACCTAAGGAGTGTCTGGCAATTATTTTGTTTTGTTCTGCTTTAATTAATTTAATTAACAATTAACGTAACAACTAACCTATAACTTTGGCATTAGGGTATCTAAAGGCTCTTTGTGAGGATCAAGGAATCTCCATGTTAATGTAGTTTTTTTATATAAGGCATTCACACGGCCTAACTATACAAAAAATGTGAATAAACACACATTATCACCAAATTAAATAGAAAGTCGAGTATTTCTTAAGACAATCACCCAAAAGTTGAAAAAAGGTACAAATCTAGTAGTAATTAGTGCAATACAGCTCAGTATTCGTAAAAATAAATTTCCTTTAAGTGTGTATTGTCGGTGACCAAGGGCTCGGTCACTCTGAAAGAAAAATTTATTTACATTTAAAGCAGCGTTGCTTGTAGCCTAATTTAAAGAAGATAGTTCTTACACAGCCAAAGTAATATATCATAATCTGGTCTCTCGCAAACTAATATTACCACTGTAAAATTAATACAAGTAATATTTCAAAATGGTATAAAATACTCAACTTCGGTTTTTCAAATTAAATAGCTCACTCAAATGCATTACTTCGTTTAATTGATTTTAGAGTTGACACAAATTATAAGTCATTCAAATTTATTCCTTTGTTTATTTGAATACTCCAAAATGGTGCAAAACTAAATACTCCATTGTTTATTTGAGTGGTAAAATTATATAAAATAGTCCTTCTTCGTCTTTTTTGAGCCAGTAAAAATGCCATTTCTCATTGGTACAAAATTGAATAGGTTACTTAAGTTTATTATTTCGTATATTCAGCTAGTTCATTTTTTTCTCGTTGGTATAAAAAGTAGAACATCGAAATTATGAACTTGTTAAAATGATCCTTCTTCGGGTTTTTCTGATTGATACAAAAATAGAACATTTCAGTAGTTCAAAAGTTACATAATGCTCAATTTTCGTTTGTTTAAACAGTACATAATGAGCTAGTTAAAGTAGCTCTTCTTCTCTTTTCTAGTTGGTACAAAAGAAAATAATCCACCTAATCTTCACTTCTTTTCTTCTGGTTGGTATTCCTTCGTTTATTGGAGTAGTACAAAATGGTATAAAAGTCTGAGTTAGTTAAAATGATCCTTCTTCGGTTTTTTTTGTTTATTTGATTAGTAAAAATGGCATTTCTCGTTGGTACAAAATTGAATAGGTCATTCAAATTTATCTTTTCGTTTGTTTAAATAGTTAAAATGGCATATCTTTGCTTTTCTTCTGATTGGTACAAAAATAAAACAGACCACTGAAATTTGTTCCCTCTATTATTTGAAGAGCACAAAAAGGTATAAAATGCTGAGCTAGCTAAAATGACTTTTCTTTGATTTTCTTGTGATTGGTACAAAAATAAAATTTCGTTTATTTGGGTAGTACAAAATTGTATAGAAATATTGAACCTACTTCATTTTTTTCTGGTTCATACAAACATAAATACTCCATCAAAATTTTAGTAAAATGGTCCATGTTCGCTTTCTCAAATTTAGCCCTTCGCTTTGCTTAAATAATACAAGATGACATATAATTCTCAGCTAGTTAATATGGCATATCTTTGCTTTCTTTCTTGTTAATTCTTGCTTTGAATAGCCCAAAAAGGTACAGAAATTCTGCTCTAGTTAAAACTGTGTTCCTTTGATTTCTTTCTCATTAATACAAAAGTAAATAAGCCACTCAAATTTATTCCTTCTTCACTTTTTTCTGCTTTGTACAAAATTGAATAAATCACACAACGTTATCTCAATATGTGGTTTCATTTACGAGGTTGACCTTTGACCTCAATGACCATTATTTTTGAAACTTGTAGTAGTTGGTAACCAATTACTAAATATGGAAACAACATCTCAATATGTGGTTCCGTTTTCGAGTTATTAGGTTTTAAGTATTTTGACCTTTGACCTCGATGACCACTAATTTTGGGACATGTAGTACCTGATGACCAATTACTAAATGTGGAAACCACCTCAATACGTTGCTTCGTTTTCGAGTTTTGACCTTTGACCTCGATGGCCACTATTTTTGGAACTTGTAGTAGTTGATGACCAATTACTAGATTTAGAAACAGCACCTCAATATTTGGCTCCGTTTTTAAGTTATTAGGTTTTAAGTACTTTGACCTTTGACCTCGATGACCATTATTTTGGAACATGTAGTACCTGATGACCAATTACTAAATGTGGAAACACCATCTCAATATGTGGATCCATTTTTGACTTATTAGGTTTTAAGTATTGTGACCTTTGACCTTGATGATCATTATTTTGGAACTTGTAGTAGTTGGTAACCAATTACTAAATTTGGAAACAGCACCTCAATATTTGGCTCCGTTTTTAAGTTATTAGGTTTTAAGTATTTTGACCTTTAACCTCCATGGTCATTATTTTGGAACTTGTAGCACCTGATGACCAATTACTAGATTTGGAAACAGCACCTCAATATGTGAATCCATTTTCGAGTTATTAGGTTTTAAGTACTTTGACCTCGATGATCATTATTTTGGAACTTGTAATAGTTGATGACCAATTACTAAATGTGGTAACACCATCTCAGTATGTGGATCCATTTTCGAGTTATTAGGTTTCAAGTATTTTGACCTTTGACCTCGATGGTCATTATTTTGGAACTCGTAGTATTTGATGACCTATTACTAGATTTGAAAGCAGCACCTCAATATGTGGTTCCGTTTACAAACTATTAGGTTTTAAGTATGTTTACCTTTGACCTCGATGATCACTATTTTGGAACTTGCACTAGTTGATGACCTATTGCTAAATGTGGAAACACCACTTCGATATTTGGCTCCGTTTTCGAGTTATTAGGTTTTAAGTATTTTTACCTTTGACCTCGATGGTCACTATTTTTGGAACTTGTAGTAGTTGATGACCTCTTGCTAAATGTGGAAACACCACTTCGATATTTGGCTCCGTTTTCGAGTTATTAGGTTTTAAGTATTTTGACCTTTGACCTCGATGGTCATTATTTTGGAGCTTGTGGTACCTGATGACCAATTACTAAATGTGGAAACAGCACCTCAATACGTTGCTTCGTTTCCGAGTTATTGGGTTTTAAGTATTTTGACCTTTGACCTCGATGATCATTATTTTGGAACGTGCACTGGTTGATGATCAATTACTAAATGTGGAAACACCATCTCAATATGTGGCTCCGTTTACAAACTATTAGGTTTTAAGTATTTTGACCTTTGACCTCGATGGTCATTATTTTTGGAACTTGTGGTACCTGATGACCAATTACTAAATGTGGAAACACCACCTCAATACGTTGCTTCTTTTTCGAGTTATTGGGTTTTAAGTATTTTGACCTTTGACCTCGATGGCCACTAATTTTGGGACATGTAGTATGATATTCGTACTCAGCATGGTCGAAAACCCCCATATGCCGAGTTTCATCCAAATCGGTTCAAAGAGCGTATCGAATCGCTATGTTATTTTACATAGGTATTCATTGTCTTAAAATAGGGGTTGAAAAAAATGTTATGGTGAAATAGAGGTTGGAAAAGTAATCATAAAAGGGAATGAATACACCCCTAAAATGGAGGTTGTTGTGTGTTACGTAGTCTTATGCTCTGCTGTATGTTCATAGTCTCAGTGTAATTTCTGCTATGTTAAAATAGGGGTTGAACCCTTGTTATGTTACGTACTCTTATGTGTTATCTGCTCTGCTCTGTGTTACGTAGTGTTATGTGTTATCTTCTCTTCTATGTGGTGTAATTTCTTCTATGTTAAAATAGGGGTTGAAAACGAATACACCCTTGCTATGTGTTCGTAGTCTTATGCTATGTTAAAATAAGGGTTGGAAAATAAGCCATGCTCTTTTATTAGCTGTGCTATGTAATTTCTGCTATGTTAAAATAGGGGTTGGAAAATGTGCTCATAAAAGAGAACGAGTTCACCCCTGAAAGAGTGTTCATAAAAGGGAACGAGTCTTATGTATTACCTGTTCTGTTGTATGTTCATAGTCTCAGTGTAATTTTTGCTATGTTAAAATAGGGGTTGAAAAATATGCTCATAAAAGAGAACGAGTTCACTCTTGCTATGTTACGTACTCTTATGTGTTATCTGTTCTGCTGTGTGTTACGTAGTGTTATGTGTTATCTTCTCTTCTATGTGTTCGTAATCTTATGTGTTATCTCCTATGTTAAAATAGGGGTTGAAAAATATGCTCATAAAAGGGAATGAATACACCCTTATTATGTTATGTAGTCTTATGTTCTGCTATGTGTTCATAGTCTCAGTGTAATTTCTGCTATGTTAAAATAGGGGTTGGAAAATATGCTCATAAAAGGGAACGAGTTCACCCCTTAAAATGTGCTCTAAAAGAGAACGAATACACCCCCTAAAAAGTGGTCATAAAAGGGAATAAATTCACCCCTAAAATGGAGGTCGTAAAAGACCGTGGGCTCACGGTGTACGGTGCTCAATTTCCCAGGGACTCCTGAGTTGGCCTAGGTTGTCTTATGTTGGCCTAGGTTGGCCCAGATCCATTTTCTACTACTGGAAGCAGTAAAAATTTAGGGGTGCCCGGCCTCCCTAGAGCCCCTGGATACGGGCCTGGGGGCACTGCCACAAAGAACTCTGAGAGTAGCCCCCCGGAGGAGACCAAAATAATACGTCTATAATAAATAAATAGAATAGTACAAGGAGTTCCCCCGGAATACTAAGTGTTACCCCGGAACATTTTTTCTGAAAGAACGACTGATTCCTACACAAGGAAGAACGAGACTTCGTTTGTTGTTGCTGGTATTACGTATTTAAATAAGTTATAAGAATGAAAGTTACAGAACATTTACTTTTTTGCGTTCAACAGTCATGTAAAAAAAAATGAGAAGAAAGAGATCACATGTTCTTTAACAGTTTCAACGTGCACTCTTAGGCCTGCTATACACTATAAGATAGATCCTAGGAAATCTCTTACGATTTGTCCTAGAGTCAAAATCTCAACGTGTATGGCATCAGATCGCATGTCATTTCCTGTGTTCTGAACGATCCTATGAGATTTCTCTTGTTTAGAGCACGCTCTATTTCGGAAAGAAAATTCGTAAGATTTCGATTTAAGCGACATCAGGTGAGAGAAAGTAAAAACAAAACAAGTGAAAACACAACTGATGAGATATCTTCTGATCGTGCAGGTTTACTTTAGGTGTATCACTCGATATAATTGTTGAAAAAATATAATTTGTCACTGTTTCCTAAATGATTTGCGATGACCGACAAGAAAATATCTCACATAGCATAGATAAAATCCCTCAAGGGAACCATCAAAAGCAATTGTTGATAAACTACAATTCTTTTACGATTTGCGTAGAAATACGGGGTCCAGGTATATATAGTATAAAAACTATAATGCAAAAAACGCAAACCAAGTTGCGCTAGGTGGTTTCTAGAAAGTACGAATGCTATCTAACCGAGTCAGAACAGAGCGAAGCGGGCACGAGCGTCAGCGAGGGGGTGCGAGAGAAGGAAACAGGCGCGTCAGTGAATGTAGTGAAAATGAGTGGGTTTTGGCAATGATACGAGTTTGAATAGCACATGGATGGTATCGTGGTAGTAGCGCCCCACTTGTAAATACACCGGTGGTGGAAAATAGTATCACCGGTCATCTTTCATATGCACTCACTTAGATAAATGTTTCGCAGAAGGGGTCCAGAAGTAAGCAGAAAATACAAAATTTAAAGAAGAAATAGAAGATGCAAGTACTTAGACCTAACACAACCTAACCAAATCTAACCTAATGAAATTAACTAACTTAAACTAACCTAATATTAATAGAAGTAACCGAAATTCTATCACTTTTGAAAATCGTGTTAGACTCATATGCTAATATAATCTAACGTAACATAACCGTAACTAACTTGAACCAACCTAAACTAAACTAATGTGAATAGAAACTACCGAAATTGTAACATTTCTTAGAAAAAATAGCTGGACCCTTTCTGCTAAACATTGTCTCTCAAATGATTTTACACTAGTAACCCTGCAGTTGTAAACATAAAATACAGGTGTACTACTTTGAATTTATTTATGTTGTTTGCAAAAAATTTGTTCCTTATAAATATGTCTTTTCATGCAAAGTATTAAATTTTACTCGTAAATCTTCTAAAATGTAGTCCGCCAAAAGTATACTAGCACCCTTCTGACTTTTATGTTTTTTCTTTTTCTTTTTTAAAATAGGTATCCAATTTAACAAAATAGCGCCTGATATAATTTCGGTGGGATGTGCAGTGTGGTTAGCATAGTAATTCCCTTTGTACTTTTATTAAATAAAACTATTTCACAATGTTGATAAACGTCATTCGGTCAGACAGGAAAACTCTTCACGTGTATGGCATAAAAAGGGTAAGATTTCCTACAAGATATGTTATAACATTTTTCCGAAGATAAATCCTAAGATATTTCCTAGGATTGATCTCGTAGTGTACAGCGGGCCTTATGGGGAGTTTACACTTGGTCGATTTAGTCGAACGGCTAAATCGACTCGCTGCATTTGCGACTAAATCGAAACAACTAGGCCGAATCAGATCGATGGATGTGTTCAATTGTTTCAAGCGAAATTGAATGCTGCTTGTCGACTCGCTCTCCTCTGGTCGATTCGAAATCGACTGGCAATTTTAAAGATGTCCAAGCAAAAAGTAATTGGTACAATTTGCGGTGTTATGGGGCGTTTACACTTGGTCGATTTAGTCGCATGACTAAACCGATTTGGTCGCACGACTAAATCGACTCGCTGCATTTGCCACTAAATCGAAGCAGCTAGGCCGAATCAGATCGATGGATGTGTTCAATTATTTCAACCACAGAAAATAGAACGTCTTTCAATTCAGTTGCCAGTCGATTAGTCGCTTTCGATCAACAAGCGATTAAGTTGAATTCCCGTTTACACGGTCGATTAAGTTGAAAGTGACGTCAATTCAACTGAATCGAACGCAGATCGACTAAGTGTAAACGCCTAATTAGCAAAACGCTTTAATAAAACAGAAAACTTCAAAGAAACAAACAATATCTGTATATGCTCCTGTCCTATGTGCAATATTATCTCTGTCTTATCAAGAAAAAATGGAACCTGAACGTGTTTCAAAACACTGCAATCCCTCCTTTTGCTTCTACTCATTCCAATTTCCCACAGAATCACACTGCACCAACATCTCAGGCGATAAGAGTGGTTTGACGACTTTGGGTGAAAGAAGGAATCGAATTGGGGAGCCATATGAGAACTCAGAATTAATTCCGACTCATCGGAACCAAAGGATTCGATCCAGAGAGGAATGAATCCTTGTTTGGAGGAATCAAATTGAAAAAAACACGGAATCATTTAACTTTGCGGAACCAAAGGTTTCGGTCCGGAGGACTCAATGTACTCTTAAACAACGAAGTGTAATACTGCTTGTAGACAATCCAAGAAAGCTTGAACGAGAGTCTTGTTCAAGACCATTCAAGACTATTTGATGAAAAAGACCTCAGCACTGACGTCATTTTTGTCTTGAATTCAATAGTTTCGTTCAAGAGATTTCGTTTCGGTCCTGTTCTGAATAATGCAATTCAAGAGCATTCAATAGCCAATCAGCGCTCGAATTGAGTGCAAGAAAATACAAAACTATGATGGCGTCGTGAGACAGCGCTAGTTCTTGAATAAATATCTTTTTATTACTCTTTTCCATAATTATCTGATGTTTAAAGTGTGCTTATAATAATAATAAACAAAAGCTAATATCTGGGCTGGAAGATATTGTTAGTATTTATGTTGATAATATACACGATTTATGTAGTTACAGTGCTTGCATGCCCATAACTATTGTTAAATTTTGAGGCAATGATAGTTTTAAGTATTAATTTGATAATTTAATATACAAAAATATCGGGTTAAGAGTTCATCAAATAAAAAATATATATCTGACTTTTCTTGCTTTAATAAGACGTTTTGTACTTTTATTAATCTGGGATAAAACAAATAATTGCGTACATATTGATATTATGCTCGCAAACTGAAGTACCCTGGAAATTATTACATGTTATTCTATTACAAAATATGCCATTATTTTATTACGGAATTCATATGTAGTATTTCAGGAGTTATTTCTTAAAGTAGGAGTTACTTTCATGCGTGCAGGTTAATTTTACGAGGACTTTCCCGTAAGGTACAAATGTGTATCCAGACATGCCACATATACGAAAGTGAAAACCCCCCCCACTAAAATCAAGAATGATATTTAACAGTGTTAGGGCAGGAACATAGAAAGAGGCCCACGCGAGAGTACGTCCGTCGGGAGCAGGCGCTTCATCGACGGAGGTTATAGTGCAAGAAATATAAGAAGAAGAATAGTGCAACAAAACCTTGACATCATATTAATTCATTTGAACTCAACTATAGCCCTTGTAATGATTTGATACTGGTAACAACAAACTGTTAAACATAAAATACTTGTTTCCTACATTATACGGGCATGTTCCGACAGTGGAAATTATTATCCCAAACAATCGTCTTTCATACGCACACACACATTTTACCAGTAAAATTACTATTTGTTTGACGGATTATTCTTAACCAGTTCCAAATATGGAGTAGGTTTGTGAAGAAGTCTGATACAGATATGGGCGGTAAGGCCAGTGGCTGAAAAAATATATTATCATTGCTTCGTTTGGTTTCCTACGTTTTCAGCCTTTTCTTTAAGTCTTCGATACTATAGCATAAATAACATCAAAAGGTAATCATTGCCTCGTGATACAATTTTGGGAAACAGTTTTTTCTTTTTTTTGAGTGTGATTCTGGCTTCAGTACGCCATTTGAATAATCAGATTTTTAGAAAGCTTAGTACAGGGATTTTATATCTAAGCAGCACTTTACTCTTTTAACTTAAGCTAACCTAACCCACATTTAATGTGAAAGGGTCAACATACTTAGTGAAAATTCGAAAGGGGTTGCTACAAAATCAATAGACCTGTTTTCTAAATGATTTAATATACTGGTATTCCATTAAGTTCCAAATGCCTGCAGAAGGTTAGGAAATAAATGCCAATATTATAGCTATTCATGCGAAGGTCTGAACTAAATCGGTACGCAGTTTCTCTTTCATTTGTTTTCATAGTTTCAGTCACTTGTTTTGGACTGTCACCTATCAACGAATATATAAAACATAATTCAACACCTCTATGATCGTGTAAAAGTTGTTTCAAGACCATTCGAAACACTTGTTCAAGTGTCTTGAACAATATTCCTTTGAACGTGTAAATCTGAGGTATTGAATGCTCTTGTTCAAGCTTTCTTGGATTGTCTACGAACAGCATTAGAATCACTCCACACTCCAGTTATATAAAATAATCCTAAAACATAGAATTATGTTGAATTCACTAAATTAATTGTATATGCGTACACTCTTACAGCCCTAAACACACCACTTCATTCGTATATTACACTGCAAAACAATGGGAAAGGTAGAAGTTATTTCATATTACTCCATTTTTAATCAATATTCCTTACTATTAGAAAGAAGAAAAGACATTTTAGGAACTGTAAATTTTTGTGTAATTAAAGAATAACTTGCAAAAAATTACTTTTTTTGCAAAATGTTCACTCAATTAGTTTCAAAGAGGCTGACTAACATATCGAGCCCTTATAAGAAGAAATGAAAATATGCTGGAATTGTTGTGCTCCAATAGGTTAATTTTTGAGTTATTTTCGATGGCAATTAAAACCCAATTCCTGTATAGCTTTCTCAACCTCAGGGAAGACAACTAATACATACTCATGCAACAGTATGGCACCATTTTTATTATATGAACCAGTAAAGCATACAAAAACTTTACATTTCCTATATACCTTACTGGGTTACTTCAAAAAAGAGGGGGCAATTGCCCCCTTTCGCCCCTAATTACCGCCCATGGAAGAATGTTACGGAAAAGAAAATGAAGGAAGGAGGGAGGGAGAGTGTGATGAAGAACCTAAGATGTGGAACGAGGAGAACAAGGATGGTGCCAGTACCAACGCACCTTTGTACAAGAAGCATTATAAGCAGGCCAGCGTTGAAAAATGAAGAGTAGTAAGTAGCGAAAAAAAGGTCGATAGGCGAAAGAGAATAATCAATAGGAGTGCTGTGAAGGCTCCATATAGGGCAGCGGCGTGAGCCAGTGAATTCCCGAGGATACCTACATGACCTTTAGACCAGATTAAGCGAGTAGTAAAGTTGAGAAGACCGGAATACAGTGTTCGTAGGTTTCCTTAAGGAAAGTTACCTCTGGCAGTCTCCGACTGGGAGGTATAGGGCCCCGGCAGGAGCTTCACTTCGAGGACCACATTTTCCCTTCCCATGTAGCATGTAGGAGCTTCCATACTAAGTTTCATCTTCTTCGCTTTTTATTGACACCGGATACCGGCTTACTAGATACGGAATACTGGCTTTTTCAAATGAATACTGGCATATTATTATTATTATTATTATTATTATTATTAGTAGTAGTAGTAGTAGTAGTAGTAGTAGTACTAGTAGTCGTAGTAGTAGTAGTACCAGTTTAACAGTCTTGTAAAACCTTTGCGATGGGGGATGGCTTTTCTTCATAAAGCTTTCAGCTTCATTTAGAAGTGGTAATGGAATCCAGGGTAAAGACCTGTTCCTTTATGATGTTGCAATAGGTTGTAAAATGACTAACAGAGGGCCCCAGCAGGACCTTATTAAAGTCAGTCTCATTTCGGGATTCATGAGCCCCAATACACACTTAGATAATATGATGCTGGGGTCCCATTCTTTATATTGTTGAAATATATTCTTACTACCTCACAACAAAGAGCCCCATATAGGACTTTATAGTACTGTTAGTTTCATTTCAATACTGATAGTCCACGACTATATACAATGTTGGGGGCAACCGAACTCTGGGGACGGAACAAACTACAACGAGTAGGCTTCAACACAGCAGATATATATTTATCTTACTTTCAATGTTATTCAATATTCATTTATATATATATGGCCCCGGAAGGGCTCCCTGCCGTCTTGGCCTGGCCTGTCCGAGCCCGACCTCGACTGACACAAAATGTTCCCGTTTGAAAATTTTTTCCCCTAATTTGTTGAGTATCCAATTTCTATGACAGAACTTATAAGATTAATTGAACAAAGTGCCAACCACGTTTGTTTTATTAATTTGCTTTTCGTTTCTTTTTTAAACTTTTCCCTTGAGTTTTTAACAAAAACACCCAATCAACAAAGGGTGCAAATTATCCTACCTTGAACAGACACATATATGCACACACACACACATACAAATATTGCTAAAGTATTGGCTTATTTATGAAGAACAAAGAAAAGCTTAAGTATTTTTTTCGTCAATCAGTCAGCGCGAGTTTTTAATGGATTTTCACGTTTTATGGAAAAAAAACTTTTTTCTTTTTGTTAAATTTACATTTAAAATTTCCCTAGATTAGGGAAATTTTCCTCAAGCTGAACCCTGCTAGAACATAGTCTGTGGACTCAATGTTGCTAAAATCTTGACACAAAAAGTCGCAAAACGAGAGATGAAAAGACATTAATTTTGGTTGGAATTGGAAAGCATCTACAAAATATTCGTTAAATTTCTTGTCTTTTTGCACCATTTTGAACTCTAAGATACAACATATATAGCTTATCATGTTTCTCCAATGATCAAGGTGTTCTGCTTCTCCTCCTACTATTACTACTACAATTTTTGAAGCAGAAGTGTCATTTTAGGTTTTGCTTGGAAAAGAGGAGATGAGACTTCCCCTGTTCCAAGGAAATTTGGGTAAATTTGTTAATGTTAAATTTACCTGTTTTTTGGACATTTCAACATTCGGCAGTATACGCGATTTTGTATCTTACGAACTTTAATAAAACATCTTTTACTGTTGTTATATTTTGAAAGATCAGTGAATACAAGTAAACAAGAAAAGTTGTCCATTGAAGGTAACTCCCCTCAAGCCCGCAATTAGAGGGGGCTACGGGGACTGGTCCCCTAAACTTTTCGTAACCCCTCCAGACCTCAATACAAAAATCACAATATTTGTAATAGAATTTTTGATTACTTGGCCCCCCCAAACATTTTTGGCTGGTTTCGGGCCCGACTCTCCTCCAAAGATACAGCAGCCAAAGGGACCATTTATTTCATTATGGCTGTTGTTTGTATGTAAACGTAAAACACTAATGTCCCATGCCAAGGACGAGTACGCTAACCGCTTAGCCATGGAGAGAACTCTCGTTCATCGTTTCAGCCGAGTAGAAAACTGCCTGAGTTAATCTCTAAAAAGAATATTTAGGTCTCTTGTCAATTGTGGGAAGTCCTGGATGTCCGCAGATGTGACACTTGCGAAAGATCGTGAACACGTGTCCCAACCGTGCTCTTTTACTTCTAATCCTAATGTGCTCTATGCGATGTGCTGTCGTTAAATTTGTTGAACTTGCTCGTCGAGGCCATCGTCAGAATGAAGACGATTATCAAAGGTATTATGTAAAAAAAAGAAGCTCTCCGGCATAATCCAATTTGAAGAAGCAACTTGTTGCCCAGTTGGTGACATAGAAACCAATACTTGTCCAAAAATACTATGAATGGCCTCAACAGCCCAGAGAATTTTTGTAACAGCAGGAAAAGTTCGCCCCAGCTGTTGTCAATGACCTGTCATGTAACACCAGTTAAATGACAGTTCGATTATCAGCAGCACTAGCGCCACTAGGTTTGGTACATTCATGTCGAGTCAGAAATTCAAACTCGATCATCTTTAACTTCTGACAGTATTCGTGCCGGTCAACACATTTATGGCGTAACGCGAATTACGTATCTTTCAGGCGTGTCTGACTTCGGTTTCCAAGTTGCACCGAGGGTACAAAACCATGGTTAAACTATATTATAGACGAGTTGATGCTACTTGTAAGGTGGAAAATAGAAGGTGGTCGCTCAAACATATAGCAAAAGTATTTGAATTCGAATATTTTCGACGCCTTATCGCTAGAAATTTGAAGGGAGAAACACATTGTTTCTTATTTCCGATAAGGCCTTTCTAGCAAAGTACATTCATATTTTGTTTCACCCTCGTAACTTAAGTCGTTTCCGTGATATGAACACTTTGATTTTCGGATTTTCAACAATAACTTCGAAATTCGAAGGAAATTGAAGTTGATTTTGCGGCCAAAGTTATCTTTGGATATGAAGTACCTTTGGTATAAATATAATAGAAATTCGTGTAAGGGCACTTTTCATTGCCCTATCCGATTATACCGTTTCTAATTCATGATTATTTGCATTTATATGGATGAATATTTGATTAGGGGTAAAATCGTGTCCCATTAAGCTTTCAAGGTATTTTGAACAAATACATGTTATATTTGTCTTCCTGATATTCCTCATGAACTTTTACGAGCGTTACAATATGGTTTTTGCATTGTATCTATTCTTTGTATTTTTTAAAAAATTAAGTTTTTACTTAAATGTCATTACCGCAATGTGTCCTCACTAACAAGTTGTCAAAATACATAACTGTTTGTATCACTTACCAATATATATATTTTTTTTTTAATAATCGACACATCCAAGAGAATATACATTGCTCCTCATTACTCTGATGAATAAAATATTCCACCTTTAATTCTATTTATTTTATTGTTTGTAAAATCTCAGTCTCCAACTTAGTATGTCATTACCGCAGAAAGTTGATAATTCAATTATTTAGCAACTTGGAACTGGGAACATTGAAGAAGTAACAATTGAAGAACGATTTGATATCCTAGTTGTGTGTGATGTACGCGGCAGTTCACGTGTAATGGATATTACTGAAGATTTATTGTGATTCAAACTTCAATGTTTGGGTGAGAATTTTTATTCAACGTCATTACCACAACGTGTGATTTGTTTGAAGGATTTTTGTAATCATAAACCTTTTTACGAAGTTACATTATGCTGAAATGCATTATATTTGTCCAACTTACCTCATGGCCGTCATTTAACAATGAACAATGACAATAGCGATTTATTGTGGTTTTGTCATTACCGTAATTGACAATACCGCAACATACATTTCTGTTGCGGTAATGGCATAGAAGTGCGATAATCGCTATTGAAGTACATAAACGTGTTTCTACTGTATAGCGTAATTATTTATGGTATGCTTTTTCTTAATAAAATATACAAATTATGCAGATCACATCTTTATACTAGAGGGAAGAAAACTGCTACGATTTATGCTATTTAAACTGCCGATTAGGGCGTTTATGAATTAACTAGGAATTTGGCAACAAGTCCTAGATTCAATGACGGGACCAAAATTAAATAGACGATCGGGAAGCTACAAAAATTTGTTTCGAAAGTAGAGAGCCTAACATCTGTAATATATCAACCAGAAAACATTAAAAAATATTGTCTTATTTATTTTATATGTAAGGCAACTTGTTTCTTTACACCTTCTTAGAGGCTAAAGCCCCACCTAGCTCCATCTTGTGCTATCACAGTGTAATGTTACTTTTGAAACGTTTCATTCATATTAGGTGGCAGATTAAACAAGTTTTTTTTTTAATTAGAATTTTGCTGTTTAGCTTTAATTAATGTTCTTATGTAAGGTTATTCACTAATTTCATAATAATTTCTTAAAGTGTATTAATTGTTTCTTACAGACTTGCTGTACTATGCCACGTCAAGTATTGGCTGTTAAAAGGCGAGCTGCTCGTTATAGAGCAAAATTAAAGGAAGATTCAATAAAATGGCAAAAGTACTTGAAGATGGAAAGAGAAAGATACAAAGAAAGGATCAGTAAGAAGAAGCTGAAACCTGTAAATGAGAGAAGCCCAAGAGAGGAAAAAAAGACAACGAAAACAGTGGAGAGGGAACCAAAGAAGGAAAAGAAGCAAAGACAAATGTTTATCAAATATCATCAGAGAAACTCCACCAGCATCTTCTCCGTCATCAGAATAAACGTAATTTGTATAGCCTATGATAGAAAAAATATAGGTAATACTTAGCATATGCCTACTTGCCGTTTAGCTTTCCTTGTTCTGTTGTCGTTTAGTGATTTTGGTCGTTTTCTTTTGGAAGGACAGAAAGAACAAGACATGGGAACCAACATCGAGTTTATATGCGCCTTTAGGTAAGGTAACGAATGGAAATGGCATCCTCTCTAGCGTCAAGGGATGGAAAACCATTAACCTTCTTCTGAGAACAAGTTCCAGGGTGGTGAATACCCGAACAATTATGACTTCACCGCTACCCATCACGAAAATAAAGTAGATGTTTAGAATACGTCTGATAAGATAATGACCATTAAAAATATTATATTTGAGTTGTTCAATATATTCATAGACCAATGAAACAGGAAAACTCAGAATTTACAATAATTGAAGACTCCCTGTAGAAAACAATGTAAGTGTTACCTTGAAATTGTTTCACTTATTTTTTAATACGTTTATGCCTTAGATTTTCATAGACAGCGCCACTTTATTATATGCTAGGTTGTATTTCTAAGAAATAGTATTTTCTATTTTGTGACGCTTGGGCACAATTTACTGTCTTTTGTCTCTACTCTACAACAAATATTGTTTTTGGCACTTACATTTTTATCTACAGCGAGTCTTCAATTATATAATAGCCTCAGGAACACATGCAATATTCTTATAGTTCACTAATTCTCATTTTTTAAAAAAGAAAAACTGATGACAATAAAGTATATTTTGAGATAAAAGAAGTCAGAAATTAAATTTGTTCTATGTGCATTATTTAGATTATAACTGCAATTTCGTTCCTTTTTTTCAGGATCGAGTGTTCGTAGGGAACACGCAGAAGACAACATGTGAGGAGAGAAAGATCCACTGCATATAAAAGAATTAAAGAATTGGAGAAAAATAGAAGGCACAAAAGAGAAAAGCTGGAAGATACAAGAACGATATGATCGAACAATAATGAAAAAACAAAAAAAAAAAAAAAAAAAAAAGTGAAAACTTATCAGAGCTTAGACCTCGGAAAGAAACTAGAACATCATGTCTTCAGGTCACCGTGAGAGAGCATTAACACCGATAATGGAACAGACAACATCCTTGAGAACAATTGAAACTCAACACTTAATGGCTTTTTGTGCACAGTCATGTACACTCATGTCCAAAATTATTGTCGCATGTCTATAAATATGTTGTTGTAGGAATATAATTTGATAACGAATTCAGCCCGCAATGTTAGTATGTGGTTAATCGGCAAAGACATGTATGTAGCAAATTTCATGTCAAGAGAACAGTAAATAAGAACAATAAAATCAAAATAAAACTTTCTTGTCCATTTACCAACCTTTTGTTTTACTCATTCTAATTTTCGTATTTATAATTCTTTTCCTATGATACCACAAGTATACATTTCCCGATTACACACATAGTATCAATATTAAAAGTATCCTGCAAAATCATTATCAAATTAGGTTTATATTCTTACAAGAAGACAGTTATAGATATACGACAATCATTGGGACATGAGTGTACATGGACAAATCATATTTAAGTACAGTAAAAAATGATGGAGAATATAATTACGAAGTTCAGTGCATGAAGTCTGTTGGCAAAATAGTTTCTTTTGACCTCCAAAGCCTGATATTTTGTGGTATGAAAGAGATGATATTGTAGGTTTCAACATATCTGAACCTCTGCATGTAAGCAGGATAAGAGGACATGTTCAAATTGATCCAATTCTGTGGAAAGACTTTTGTGAGTATTACAATTTGTAGTGTTCATCAACTGTTGGATTGTTGTTTACTTATGTTTGTCATCACCATCTAGCATTATGTTATTACCATAACATTCTGTCATTACCATAACACGGATGTCATTCCCACAACGGACCAATAATTTGTAGTTAATATGTAAAGTAAACAAATATCAGCTACAGCAAGGTTCTAAATGTATCCTCGTCGCTAAAGTGCCTTTACATCGCCGTGACAGGTATGTGACAGCGCAGTACTCTAAGGAAGGGATGGTTGCATAAGAATTTGTGATTAATTTTGAAGAGTTTTTATTTTGACTAGGGAAATAACGTAGGTATAGGGAGTAAAGGCACAGATTTGAAGCATCAGTGCACTGTCATCCCTGAAAAAGATTCGTATTATTGCCTTATATGTTAAGCAGCACAACATCTGTCACTGATAGCGTAGATCATCTTACTTTTTAAAATTGCCTCTGTAGCCTATTTGTCCATACATTAATCTCCAGATATGATGTATAGAGAGGAGAAAGAAAGAGATACAACATCTGTAAGATTTATGTAATTCACTAAGGGACTATAGGGAACGACTGAGCTAATTACTGCTACTAGCGCTTTTTACTCTTCAGGGATTTACTACGACATGTTCGCAAGACACTATTCTAAGTCCTAAATCTGTGCTTGAATTATTTCATTCGCCTCACTGTAATTGAGAATGGAAACTGATTACGCTCAACGTGAATATGTTTATCGTAAAGCAAGGGCCGTAATAAATGTAAATAAGGTTCTCATTATTATATAAAGCACATAAGTATTTATTCCGTGTATAGAACAATATAATACTGTAACTAAGCAACATCATAATCATTAACGCCCGCAGGATTTTTTCCAACGGGGGGAGGGGAAGTGTGATATAGAATTTTTCGTTTTATTCCCTATATATATTAAGTTTACAGTCATAACATTTATCATTGATAGCGTATATCGTCTTTCGCCACTGTAACCTATTAGTCAGAACATTCATCTCCAGATATGATGTCGAGAGAATAAAAAGAAATAGATATGAACAGTGGTGTAACTAATTTTACTGCGCCCTGGATCGATCGATCACCGATTTACTCATACTCCCCTGCCCCAGGTATTTCAGCTGCTGCGTTATATATATATATATGGTTCCATGTCAGAAGGGCAAAGGGTAAAGACAGAAAGACCCGAGTCAAACGGGCCCGGGTCGAAAGGGGCCCCGCTACAAAAGGACGCGAGTCAAACCGTCCTACGTCAAAAGAGCCCGAGTCAAAAGATCTCCGCAACAAAAGGGCCCGAATCAAAACGACCCTCATAAAAAGGACCCGGTCGAAAGGTCTCCGCAACAAAAGGGTCCGAGTCAAAAGGCCCCGAATCAAAACAACCCTCATAAAAGGGCCCGAGTCAAAAGGGACTCCGCTACAAAAAAAACAGAGTCAAACGACCCTGCGTGAAAAGGTCCGAGTCAAAAGTGGTCGAATCAAAACGCCCCTCATAAAAGGAGCCATAGTCAAAAGGAGTCAACGAGAAAAGGATCCGAGTCAAAGGGCCCTGTGTCAAATGAGCCCGGGTCAAAAGGGGCTCCGCTACAAAAGGGTCCGAGTGAAAACGGCCCCACATCAAAAGAGCTCGGGTCAAAAGGTCTCCACAACATAAGGGCCCGAGTCAAAACGGCCCGAATCAAGACGCCCTTCACAAAAAGGAGCAGAGTCAAAAGGGGCCCCGCTACAAAAGGGCCCGGGTCAAACGGCCAATCGTCAAAAGGTCGCCGGTTAAAAAGGCCCTAGTCAAAAGGGGCCAAATCAAAACGCATCTCATAAAAAGAGCTCGGGTCAAAAGGGTTTCACGACAAAGCTACCTGAGTCAAAAGTTCCTGCGTCAAACTGACCCGTGTCAAAAAAAGTCGGAGTCAAACGTCCCCGCGTCAAAAGGGCTCGGGTCGAAAGGTCTCCTCAACAAAAGGGCCCGAGCAGAAGGCCCGAATCAAAACGCCCCTCATCAAAAGGGCCATAGTCAAAAGAGTTCCACGACAAATGGACCAGAGTAAAAAGGCCCTGCATTAAACGGGCCTGGGTCGAAATTGGCCCCGCTACGAAAGGGCCCGAGTGAAATCGGCCCCACATCAAAAGGGACCGGTTCAAAAGGTCTCCACAACAAAAGGGCCCGAATCATAACGCCCCTCATAAAAAGAGGCCGAGTCCAAAGGAGTCCCCCTACAGAAGTGCCCTTGTCATACGGGCCCACGTCAAAAGGGCCCGGATCGAAGTGTTTCCTGAACAAAAGGGCCCGGGGCAGAAGGCCCGAATCAGAAC
The DNA here is from genome assembly GCF_964235325.1 of Thermobia domestica. Lineage (NCBI taxonomy): Eukaryota > Metazoa > Arthropoda > Insecta > Zygentoma > Lepismatidae > Thermobia > Thermobia domestica. The sequence continues at coordinate 70,034,628 of NC_137456.1, forward strand.
GCCCCTCATCAAAAGGGCCCGGGTCGAAAGGTCAGCGCAATAAAAAGGGCCCGAGAATCGTTTGTTAACATAACGCAAAAATTTGAGATTTAGATAGCGATAATAAACATAACAATTATAATGATGTCTGCAGAATTTTTGTGTAGACTGGTACAGAATGACAACCAACGTCAGTAACAGAGGCGACTCTTGAGGGAAGTGACATTGGTAAAAATTAACATTTTGCGAACGCAATCGACAAGAATTTAACTGCACAAATGCGTGATGGAATTTCATTTACGGTGGAAAACATTAACGGTCTCAAAACAAAAGATCAATCAAAACACATCAACCACTTTTTGTTCATTGTTATGTATATTGTGATTATTATTATTATTATTATTATATTACTTTTATTATTATTACCATTTTATTATTATTAATAATAATAATATGCAAGGTCAGTGGTAGCCCATGCCTTCAAACCAGTATACGCCACTGTTTGAAACTATGAACTCTACATTAACATCGGTCGTCTTTCGATCATTTTATGTTCGAAGGTGTGCAAGGGTGTCTTACCTCTTCCCCCAAAGCATGAAAAGAAAACATTATTTTCGCGATCACAGCCAGGGGCAGAGACGGAGTGATACAGAACACACACAGCTCCCTGTGTAGCTGCAAGAGACCTATGGGTAATTATAGTTGTCCTCTTGTTACAATGCGTTCAGTCAAGTAGTAGGTATCAAGGTCAAAACAGAAGCATACAACTAGTCTCTTCTGTTTACTTTTCACGAATATTTTTCACCTTCATGCATACAGGTCACGTCTGGCGTAGATTTAAAAGGCATGCTGTATCAAGTATATATTCCCAAAAAGATATGAGTACTCAAAAGGCAAAAACCTGTAGCTACTTTTGTTTTCCTTTTTCTATTAGCCAGTGGAAGCGTTGTTCTTGTAGCTTGCTTAACACTCACTTCCTCATTTTAGTTGAGCTTTCGGCTATGAATACTAGGAATGGCCATATTTTTTTCGAAAAATTAATTTTTCGAAAACGAAATATGAATTTTTCGAAAACGAAAAATGGAAAACGAAAAATTTTTCGAAAATACGAAAAAATTGTCGAGAAACGAAAAACGATTTTTTTTCGAAAAAACAAAAACGAATTTTTTTCAAAAAACGGAAAACGAAAACTACCGAGAAACGGAAAACGGATAATTTTTGTAAAACAAACTGAATTTATTTCATTTGTTAGTACTTCCAAACTATAGTATACTATGTATACGTATAGGAAGTCTTATAGAACGGCTATGTTCATCTGTCTGCCTATCCATCCGTTCATCTGTCAGCTGGTATCAGAGCAAGAGCGGTAAGAAATAGCGAGAAGCATAGGTTTGCAACACGAATAGCATTTGACTTTTATTTAATCCAGAAGTGGTAGAGACCTATCGCTTTCTGCTACATTGTTGATCAACACAGAACACAAATGGTAACATATAGAAAGACGCGGTTTTCCAGAACCAATTCAGTGTCCCAAGAATATATTCAATGTTCGCCCTTATTACACTTGCAGCTTAAGCTATGCATAAATGTCGGAAGTCTTTAGAATGCCTTTGTCCGTCTGTCTGTCGAAAGGTGTCAGAGCAAAACAGTAACAAATATTGAGAAGTCGTTTGTTGCGGTCGATTAAGAGCCCCTAAAATAGGCTCGATCTCCTAAATTAACCCTCCATTTAAAACCGTAAGTGGTTCAAATACCATTTTTGGTTTCAATTTGTATCGCTATAGAACGAAAAGAGTAATGGATAGCGAGAAGCGATTTATTGCAAACAATTTAGCGTCTTAAAACAACATACAACTATCCATAATATTCAATCAAAACCAGAAATTGTTTATATTTACTATTATTTCCGGTTTCAATACTGAATTATGAGATATCGAGATGTAGATTTTTGCAATCGATTCAACTACCCAGAAATAGCTCTATCTTTTCCATTAATCCTCTATTCAGATCGGAAGTTGTTTAAAATAATCATTTTCGGTTTAACATTGATCGATATAGAACAAAAACAGTAATAGATAGCCACAAGTGTGTGTGTTTTTTTTAAAAAACGAATCGATACAGCGTCTCAAGAGTATATAAGCTATATATAGTCTCAACGCACAATACTATCGAAATTGAAAGTGGCTGAATTTACTAGTATATTCAATAGGGATTCAATACGGATTTTTATAAAGCAAAAGCTTGAAGAAATAGTGATGCGGGTTTTCGCGATCGACTAAGCGTTCTAAGAATAGGCTCTACCTTCTCCCTTGATCTCTATTCACACCAGAAGTGGTTCAAATTAACGATTACAAGTTTCAACATTAAACGCCACAGAACAAAATTTGTAATATATAGCGACACGTGGTTCATCTACAATCGATTCAGGTTCTCAAGAGGAAATACAATTACAATCCGCAACACTCCACAAGGGCAGAAATGATTGAAGTTTCTTATTATTTTTGATTTTATAGGAAATACTAATTTCCATAGAGCAAAATAGGTCAGAGATATCGAGATGCATAAAAAAAAATAATCCAGCATCCCAAGAATAGATTCCACCTTCTTCGTTAACACTTTATTTAAACCGAAAGTGTTCAAATTAACCATTTCCGGTGTTAACACTTGTCGCGATAAAATAAAAATTGTAATAGATAGCGACAAGCAATTTTCTGGAATCAATTCAGGGTTTTAAGAGAACATATCGTCATAACCCTTCACTCAGTTGTAACCGGAAATGCTTGAAATTTACTACTACTTTCTGTTCCAATACTTATATTCATAGAACAAAAACTATAAAAGATATTGAGAAGTTTTCTGAAATCGATTCAGCATCCTAAAAATAGATTCCGTCTCCTCCCTGAACCCTCTATTCAAGCCGGAAGTGGTTCAAATTAGCCATTCCTGCTTTCAATCTTTATCGCCATAGAACAAAAACGATAAGTGATAGCTAATAATGGCTCTTTGATACGGATTCAGCATCCGAGGATCAGATTCTATCTTTGATCATATTAATCTATTCCAACCAAGAGTTTTAGTTCTGCTACTTGTTGTACTGAAGTTTGAATATTCAATTCGCATGGATTGCAAGCCTGCCGTAGTTTTACACTGTGAAACGAAACTAATTTGTTTCTCTACAAAAACAGGAAGTAGGAAAAATGTATCACAATCAGGGGGGATCCAGGGGTCGATCGCCCCAGAAGAGAACTCTCTTATTTTATATATAAATAAAACCATCCCAGAGTTGGAGCTCGTAAAAATAGCTCTAAGTAGCAGTATTACAACCCCCCCCAGAAGTCCGTCCTGGATCCGCCCCTGATCACAACTCCCGGTTTCAGTATTGATCACCATAGAGCATGGTAATAGCGAGAAGCATGAATTCAGTACCTTCGCAATAGACTATCTCTAAGTTTTATCCTGTGATAGAAATTTACTACCGGTACCACTTCTAATTTCAATAGTGATCACTATAGAGCAAAAATAATAAGAGATAATGAGATATGTTTATATATATGAATCCAGGATTGAAAGATTGTCATATCGATCGCTATCCCTCTATGTAAACCGGAAATAGTGAGAAACTACCATTTCCGATTTCATAGTAAAGAAAAGACGATAGCAGGAAGCAGTTTTTGATATGGTGTGGATTCTGTGCCACAATGGTAGTTTCCATCTCTAAGTTCAGTGCAACCGAAAGTGATAAATACTTACTATATCTCTGGTTACAATTTTTTTTTTCTTATAGAACGAGAGAAGTACTAGGAAGCGACAAACGTTTCTTTTAACTATGTAATTTCGTAATTCCAAGAAAAGATTTCAAGCCCTGCAACTGGTCTAGTGGCTAGCGCGTATTCCTTTGATGCACAGGGTCCCGAGTGGGAAAACATTGAAAGTGTTATGGTGGTTCGGATTCCACTTTAAAATGTACAGGGTGTCCGAGAAGTCCTTCCCTGATTACAGAAATTGATAACTCAGGCTAGAAATAAGATAGAAATATGAAACTGGTGTTGAATTGTTTACAAACTATAACAGTTTTGGTCACATCAGTACAATTCCACATGAGCACCCTTGGTAGCACGTAGCACATCTAGGCGATATTCAATTTCCATCCACACATTAGCCAACATCACTGGAGGGATCGATGCAACGACTGTGGTTATTCGTTGCTGCAGGGTTTCAAGATCTGGTACACGTGTTCGGTAGACCTCATCCTTGACATAACCCCATAAAAAGAAGTCTAATGGGGTTATGTCAGGAGAGCGTGGAGGTCAAGCTGTTGGTCCATCACGACCAATCCATCGCCCAGGAAATGTCCTATCGAGATAGGCACGGACGTCCAAACCCCAATGAGGTGGTGCACCGTCTAGCTGAAAAACGACATCGGGGCGATACTGAAGCAGCTGAGGAACAGCATACAGCTGCAACATATCCAGGTACACTGCAGATGTGATGGTATCCTCAGCGAAGAAGAATGGCCCGATAATTCGATCGTGCAATAACGCGCACCAAACATTCACCTTTGGACTGCCTCTGGTGAACTCCCTGATTTCCCTGGGGGGTTCTGAACCCCAAATGCGTACATTATGGCGATTCACTACTCCCCTGACGAAGAATGTCGCTTCGTCGGAAAAGGCAATTCGTCTGAGATAACCATTATCGTCCTCAATACGTGATAGCATCTCGACCGCAAAGTCATATCGACGTGTACCGTCGTCGGGCAACAAGGCCTGAACGAGTTGCACTTTGTAAGCACGAAACAATAAACGTTTGTGTAAAATGTCATGGATAGAGCTTTTTGGCATCTGTAATTCACGTGAGGCCCTGCGCACCGATTTCTTAGGACTTCTCAGAAAAGACTGCCGCACAGCCTCCACCGTGTCTGCTGAGGTTCTTGGTCGACCAGACCTCGGAAGGTCAGCAACCGACCCTGTGTTCTTGAACTTCTCATACCAGACTTTAATGCTCTTGACATCAGGTGGAGTCCTTCCAAATGTTGTCTGGAACTATCTCTGCACCGTGGTTGGTGATCGTGTCTCATGGTACCACAGGACACACTGTGCCTTCTCCTGGTTGGTTGGCATGGCTTCTTGGGCTTCTTACTTACGTACTACAAACCTAAAACAAAAAATTGAGACTTGGTAAAACAGAACAAACCTAACAGACAAAAACTTTTATAGTTTGTAAACAATTCAACACCAGTTTCATATTTCTATCTTATTTCTAGCCTAGTTATCAATTTCTGTAATCATGGAAGGACTTCTCGGACACCCTGTAGGTCCACGTCTTGTATAGTCTTGCTGGATACTGAAAAGGGACGCTGAACTTCAACAAACAACCAAATAAAAAATATTTCATCTTAGTAGTATTCTTCTACTGAAGTTAGTAACAGTAAAAACTAATACGAAAACGAAAATTTGAATTCTCGTTTGATGAGATTATTATAGTCAGATACTTAGTTCTTTGTCCTACCGTATATAAAACATCTTTAGAACAAATAAACCATTCAATAGTATTTTGTTAGTATTAACTTGCCTATTTTTTAAAGCAATCAAATTGTTTTTGATACTGACTTAATTAGTTATAGAAAATAAGAGAAATGAATGGGGGATTTTAGTGAGAAGTCTTTAGTATCAGTACATATAATCACTTCATGTTTCATACTTTGTTAAAATCAATTGTTAAAAGTCAATTTATTACAGAGTTGCCTGATACTATCACGATCAGTTTATACAGGATCCTACTATTTGGTGATTTGTTAGTCTTTTTCTACATTATAAAATATATTGTCGGGCTAATTGCTGTATCGCCGGACCAATTTTAGGAAATTTACCGGGTCAATTGGAGAATTTATTTAAGTTTATGAGGAAGAGTGATTGAAAGTCAGGTAAGGGGAATAGTAAAAGCTCAGATAGTGATTGTATTTGCTGGTTGTTTTTGATGTTGTAAGCGGCACTGTATGTGGAGGCGGACGGACTTATTTCGCGGAGAGGTACACTTCTTTTACTATACGGATCCATAGATTGTAAAGTGTAGAGATAAATTTGAGCAAATCTTTAATTTGCCTATTTCATGTCGAGAACAGGAACCAACAAACCCCTGTGGGGTTTCTAACCCGTTCCTACTACTATCACTACCCCTACTCCTCCTCCTCCTCCTACTACTACTACTACTACTCCTACTTATACTATGGATCCGTATAGTAAAACTGCTCACCTAATAACATAATCTAGCGTAACTTAATGTAATCCAACCAAATATAACCGAATGCAGTATATTTTGCTCCATTTTTCGATTTTCAAATTGGTCCGGCGATTCAGCAGTAATGCTATATTGTCGATAACACATTAATAATCACTATTAGTAAATAATTATTTTTTAATATTCTGTAAAATATAAATTTTACACTGTTTACCTTTGTGAATTATTATTTTTAATTTATATCCCTCAAGAACCGAGAACCAAGGGTCTGTGGATCGCAATATTTCATGCTGAGCTCGCATGCGTACCAGACACGTTAAAGTCTATGACCATATCAACTTTGGCCAATATCGGATGAGATTAACGCGTTTTAATGAAATTTATTCATTTAAATAAGTTCAAGTCCAAATTTTCTGGACAGTATTTTGAGAAAAAATTACTGCTACAGGCTAGTCAGAGCATCAATGAAACTGTGTACTGTCAGCAGTTGAGCCGTGTTCAAGAAAAAACTCAAGACTCTGGAGCCACTTCTGACTCGCAAAGGGATCCTTCTGTTACAGGATAACGCTAAGCCCCACGTGGCTAGGATGACCCGGGACACCATTCTACACGTTGGATGGGAAACACTATTGCATCTGCCATATTCCCCGGACATTGCACCGTCCGATTACCACCTGTTCCATTCCTTGGACAATCAGCTTAGAGGACGCCAGTTCAAATTCCTAGTAGAGGTGCAAAATGCACTTGATACCTTCTTCGATTCACGGCCCACCAAGTTCTACCGCGATGGAATACATGGCCTCCCAAAACGTTGGCAGAAGGAGGCTATTTTTGATCTTCCAGGTATGTCTTAGGTTAAATATCGATGTTTGAAGGTGTTGGGTGAAAAAGCGACAGATCTTTCTTGGTTACCTTTATGGTTACTAAGCTCGTCAAGATCTACCACCTTACCAAGTTTGGTAAAAATTGGATGAGTTCCATCTTTTGCGCTTTAATGAAATTTCTTGATTTCACTGATTCCAAACCTAACATTGATAGCTAATAACTCAGGGACAAAAAGTCTGTACATCATAATATTTTATATGAGCTTCCATGCATACCAAGCTTGTCAATATTTACCATCCTACCAACTTTCGTCAAGATCATTTGAGTTTAATCAAATGCGACTTAGTGAAATTTCTTGATATCACTAACCTAAAACACAAATTTGATTAGCAATAACTCTGGAACCAAAGTCCCAAACACCATAATATTTAACGTGTGTACTAAATACATTGCAGTCCATAACCATACTAATTTTGGTCGTGATTGGATGAGTTTCGTCAATAGTAGGCACTACACACTATCCTTTCATTAGATCCAAATCCAAGGAGCACGGTAGCTCAGTGTTAGAACGCTTTCCTCTTGTGCATTTTTTGATCCCAGGCCAAGTAAGTTCGTGGCAGACAACATCGTGTCCGTGTATTTTCCCGGGGTACTCCCATTTCCTCCCACATTATCATTCCACGAATTCCGAAAACTTTTCGAGAAACGAAAAATCATCGAAAAAGGGAAAACGAATTTTTTCGAAAAACACTTTTTTTTTCGAAAAAACGAAAAACGAAAAATCTTTCGAAAAAACGGAAAAATATTTTTTCGAAAAATGAAAGACGAAAAAATTTCCGAAAAACGAAAAACGAGAAATGAAATTTCCGAAAACCGAAAAGCAGATTTTTTGAAAAAGGCCATCCTTAATGAATATCACCGCGACAAGTCGTGGTTCTTATGATAGTGGCGTATTTTCGTCTGGAGAAATTATGGAAATAATAAATAATGTAGACTCCGATGCTTTTGAAACGGACGATAAATGTAGTTTGTACGAAGATTCTAGCATCAATTTATGTGACACACATACCTCTTTTCATATAACATCGCTGCTGAACGGGACGTTAAACTCTAAATCAAAACTCAACACATACCTCTTTCTATTTAAAAATATTGTGTGGTATACAATATTCGGATTCAAGATGGCTGCCATGATGTGCACTAAATCATTTAACGCAGTTTATACACCAATGCCAAATTGTAACATTTGCTTTTCCTCCGTCTATGGGTCTTTTTTTACAGCCCTGTCATAATACTTTCCCTATTTGATACATATGTAAAACATAGCACACCGTGTCTCAAACAGATGAAGTGTCAAAAATGAATTCACATTCTCATTTGTGGCAATATTCAAGTCTAAGTTGAAGTGTAAAATCATAACCTTTTGCATTTAAAACAATATTGTGTGATATGCAATATGGCGGAATTCAAGATGCCTTTTATGGTGACCACACTCCAAATCAATGCAATTGACATGTCGTTATTATTGTTCTGTCCCAATGCTTTTCAGTAATCCTGTATACAGATCCACATATGTCTTCTCACAGCAAAATTAAACTAATGTTTTCTACAGAATATTTTTCATACTAATATGTATTTTTATACTTTGATCCAGGAGTAGGGCCCTTAGGTCACAATCTTAAGCCCTCTAAGAAAACAATGATGAAAGAATAAAGAAAGAAAGAGAAAGAAAAGCTAAAACAAAAGAGAGCTAAATAATTCGGTAGCTCAGTGTTATTATGCTACCAACACACACTCCTCTTCCATCCTTCCATCAATCAGTAAGTTATCTTTTTTAATAGGGTCCTTTTGTTACTAGATTTATGGCTAGGTCCATCTTTCACTATGGTCTTTTATTATCAGAAACTGTGATTTAGTTTGTACCTGGGGCCTTGGGCCCTTCTTTCAATATATTGGACAGTTGGGGCCTTCTTTCATTACATTGAGAAAGTTGGGGCCCTGGACCCTTTATTCATTATATTGGGCAGTTGGGGCCTTCTTTCATTTCATTGAGCAGTTGCGGTCCTAGGCATGTATTTCATCATGTTGAGCTGTTGGGACCTGGGACCTTTTTTCATAATGTTGGGTAGTTGCGGCCCTTTCAAGGTTTGTAGCTGGGTTCATATTTAACCAAGGCTGATTGGTTCTTTATGGATTTTAATACATCTTGTAGGTCTATATTTGATAATTCAAAAATGGAAAAACAGCGCATTTTTAAAAAATTATTTTCTATCAAAAATTTTACAAAATAACAGGAGAAAACAGTGGAAGATGCCAAGAAAGCGGGCATCTTCAACATAATGATTGATTCTATCCAAGATGTTTCAGGTCTTAATCAGCTGGCTATAGTAATTCTCTACTTTATAAACGGTCAAGTATTTGAGCGGCTGTTAGCATTTGTCGTAAACAGCTTGGGCGTCTCTGGCGGGGGGACGAGGGGGACGCGTCCCCCCAATATTGTGAAGTACAAAATATTCAATATTTTGTTCTAATTTAATTTATTTACTAACGACAGAATAACATAAATAATAATACTTATATTTATTTGTCATGTAATATTCAGGCTGTGTAACAATTATAACAGAGTTCTTGATATGCCTCACGGGTCCGTGAAGGTAAGCAGAAATATAACAAATGGAATTAAAGATAATAAACAGGTTGGGCTAGATAGTACCATTTAAATAACTTTCTTTGATGTCCTCCCCAAATTGTATATGCCAGAGACGCCAGTGGTAAACAGTGACACTACAAGAAAGTAACTTCTAATGAAATCAAAAGAGTACTTTGTTGCAAAAATGTTTTGTCTGATATTGTAAGTTGCTCTTTTGATGGAGCTGCTAACTTCAGTAGATGCTATTAAGGAGTTAAAGCATTACTGGAGAAGGACAACCCTGAAATCATTTATACCCAATGCATGGCTTATGCTCTTAATTTGGTTATGATAAATTCGACTGAGTAGATCCCTGAAGCTGCAAATTTATTTGAAACCAGTGCCGTGTTCTGTCTGAATACTACAAAAGAAAGGATGTTTGAAAGAAAATGATTGATGCAAGCCACGAGGGACATGACAGACTACGAAAAGTTCAACAAGTTGGTACAACACGATGATGGAGCAGAAACAAGGCACTGAATGCAGAAGTGGACACTAACGAGTTTCGCTACGAAACATGAAGCCAAGACGAGGACGACTGTCTATCATCAAGATTTCTTTCATTTTTATTGTTCCTCAATGATGATGTACAGGACAGGGGTTTAAATGCGAAATCAAAATGTTAAGCTATACTTTGCTGAATAAATGGACAGAATTTAACACTGTAATGAGGACTTCTGTGTTTCAGGACTTATTTACGGAAACGGAGCCTGTTTCAAAATACCTGCAGTCTCACGGATTGAACTATCTTACAACCTGGAGACTTCAAGACAATTTGCAGCAGCAGCTTTAGAAGAAAATAGAGGCAAAAGATGTCTGTTTAATGCTTTACGAAAATACAAAAATATTTTGTGTGAAAATAAATCAACAGCTTGCGCAATCTTGTGTAGAGATAGCAATTGAAAAAGACTTTCTGCACAGAAAAATCTTAAAGAAGAAGAAAATGCCAGGAGAGCAGATGAACTGGAAAAGAACTTAAATATAAGTGAAAATGATTTATTCAGAATAAAAATCTTCAACGAAAATTCTGAATACAGCTGTTACATGTGTCAGTAAGAGATTTCAGCAGCCAAAAGAACTCCAAATACTGGAACCCAAGCACTTTTCAGAAATCAAGAAGAATGGTGTATCTGCAAGAGCTTTCAGAGTTCTTGCGAACAAAACAATATAAAACAGGAGAAAATATACAAAGAGCTCCAGTAGTTCTCTGTCGTGTATTTCACTGTCACAAGACGTTCTGGTTTTTGATGATCCTGAAGAGAATGATGCCCCTGAATCCGTAGAAGATGATGATGATTATGCATCTGAGCATGTTATAGGAGATGGAACATCTTTGGACGGGATTCACGGTAAGAGTGATAATGATGCTGCAAACACCTTGTATAAAAATTGTTTGTCATGTGCAGGGAAAATTTTGTACCAATTTCTGCCAGTCTAGTTGCTTTAATAATTTATACATTGTATACAAACATGCGTTGTCTCTACCATGCACACAAGTGACATGTGGAAAGTGCTTCTCAAAGTTAAAGTTAGAGTAAACGAATCTCAGAGCTAGTTTGTGTGAAGACATTTTGGACACATTTTTTCTAATGAATATGGAAACAGACATGTTAAATTTAGTGTCTGTGAACGAAGTTATTTAGGAACTCCGCAATTCATAAGCTGAACTGCAAAGAATCTTAACTTTTTAAAATTATTAGTTGTTTAGTGGTTCAGCAGTGTTTATCATTTTCAGTAAAACTGTCGTGTTCATTCCACAGTCAAAAGTTATTATTAGTTGTTTAGTGTTACAATTTTTTAGTAAGCTGTCCTGTTCATTCCATAGTAAAAGTTATTCGCTATTATTTTTTTAGTGTTTCAGCTACTATACAGTGTCTCAAAAGTCCCATGACATAGGGTAACTCTCTTATTATCAGAGTTACAACAAAATATAGGCGGGGAAACGGTCTCCAAGTATGTTGTTTTCAATCTAAAGTGAAAGAATTTTTCAAATCGGACAAGCCGTTTGGGCTGTACACTCTATATGCGCCCAATGTTACATGAAAATGCAACGTTACCATTTACCCGGACCCACAACATAAATGAATGAAGTTACTCTCTATTAAAAACATTATATTTGTAGGCGGTTTCTCCTCTTACATTTTGTTGTAACTCTGATAATAACAGTTATCCATGTCAGGGGACTTTTTAGACATCCCGTGTGGCAATACAATAATAATTATAAAATATTCTCTTGGAAGTTTATGTTTCTAGAAATCCTGTGCTTGCTGTGACATCATTTTTCCAATGACCAATGATAAATTATAGCTTGCAAAAACTATCAAGTAACAACGAATTTACAACTGCATAACGTGATGGCTCATCGCAGATGTTCATTGTACGCAGTGGCGCAACCAGGATTTTATTTCGGGATGGACCAAGAATTTCCAGTACAGTAGTATGCAAACGACGTGCTGCACCATTTCATGTGGAAAAAATTGAAATTTTGAATTCTCCTCATTACAAGCAATTTAGTTATCCTTATTATTAACATGCTAAAAAACCTTAAAATAAAAATTCCAATTCACAAATTCCCTTTTATTAACGGTTACAAGTTTTAAAATTTGCGCTATAATAATTATTTTGAACATCTTTATTTTTGCATAAAATGACGCACTCTTTGCTAACATTTATTACTCTAAGAAATTAATGTAGGGGTTTTCCCTGGTATTTCTCCTTTCGTACAGTGCATTGACTTAATTCAATATTCATTTATGCATTGATCTATTTTGAAATTTCACCAAAATTTGTCTGCAGCACTGCTGTATAAGATAAACCAGGTTTGTTTCGGAGAGGGCGTGGGCCCCCGAGTTCATAGCTGGTTGCACCACTGATTGTACGTTATTTTAGAAATTGGTGTTATAGTTTAAGGGCCCTCCATAGTAACCGCGGCCTAGGCCCTAATACACCCAGTCCCCCTATGACGGAAGTGCAAGCAAACTTTCATGGAGAACGACTTAAGCGATAGTGATTGTTCCAAAACAATCAACAAGCAAACAAAACTAATATTACCATTCAAATTTCCTATTTGTTACTAATAACCACAGATATATTTCCTTCATTTGCACAAACACTTCAACTTACTAAGGGGACACAATCCTCTTGTGCATGCCTGATCTCCACTCTTGCTTTGATCTCAAGCTTTTTACCCGTGGAAATATATTTAACGGGCCCTTTTGACGCGGGATCTTTCCGACTTGTGCCTTTTTGACGCGGGGACCTTATGACTCGGGCCCAGTTGACACCTGGCCGTCTTGACCCGTGCCCTATTGTAGTGGTGCCCCTTTTGATCAGGGCCCGTCTGACGAAGTTTCTTGTTGACTCTGGCCCTTTTGTCGCGGATCCCTTTTGAACCGGGCCCTTTTAACGCAGGGCCATTTGGTCGCGGACACCTTTTACCTGGGCCCTTTCGACGCGGGCTGTTTTGACTCGGGCACTTTGTATCGGGTCCCTTTTTGACTCGGGTCCGTTTCACGCAGGGCCGTTTTGTCTCGGACCCTTTTGTCAAGGGACTCATGTGACCCAGGCCCTTTTCATGAGGAGTGTTTTGATTTGGCCCCTTTTGACTCGGGCCCTTTTGTTGCGTAGACCTTTTGACCCAGGCCCTTTTGACAGGGGGCTATTTGACACGGGTCCTTTTGTAGCGGGGCCCCTTTTCACTTGGGCCCGTTTGACGCAGAGCCCTTGCGACTCGAGGCCCTTTGTAGTGGGAACATTTTGACCCGGAACCTTTTGATGAGGGGTGTTTCGATTCGGGCCCGTTAGACGCGGGGCATTCTGACTCGGGTCATTTTGTCGTGGGACCCTTTTGACACGGGCCCTTTAAATGAGGGGCGTTTTGATTCGGGTCTTTTTGACTCAAACCCTTTTGTTGCAGAGGTTTTCACCCGGGCAATTTTGAGGAGGGCCATTTTGACACGGGCCCTTTAGTCGCAGAACCCCTTGGACCCGGACCCTTTTGACGCAGCGTCCTTATGACTCGGCTCCTTTAGTCGCGGATCCCTTTTGACCCGGGTCCTTTTAACGCAGGGCCATTTTGTCGCGGATACCTTTTACTTGGGCCCTTTCGACGCGGGGCTGTTTTGAAACGGGCATTTTGTATCGGGTCCATTTTTGACTCGGGTCCGTTTGACGCAGGGCCCTTTTGAAGTGGAACACTTTTGACCCAGGCCCTTTTGATGAGCGTTTTGATTCGGCCCCTTTTGACTGGGGCCCTTTAGTTGCGTAGACCTTTTGACCCAGGCCCTTTTGACAGGGAGCTATTTGACTAGGGTCCTTTTGTAGCGGGGCTTCTTTTCACTCGGGCCCGTTTGACGCAGAGCCCTTGCGACTCGAGGCCCTTTGTAGTGGGAACCTTTTGACCCGGGCCCTTATGATGAGGGGTGTTTCGATTCGGGCCCGTTTGACGCGGTGCATTCTGACTCGGGTCATTTTGTCGTGGGACCCTTTTGAAATGGGCCCTTAGATTTGAGGGGCGTTTTGATTTGGGTCTTTTTGACTCAAACCCTTTTATTGCGGAGAGGTTTTGACCCGGGCAATTATGACGAGAGCCCTCTTGTAGCGGGGCACCTTTTGACCTGGGTTCGTTTCAGGCAGGTATCTTTTGACTCGGACTCTTGTCGTAGGACCCTTTTGACGCGGCCCTTTTGATTCGGCTCATTTTGACTCCTGCTCTTTTCTTGCGAAGTTTGACCCAAGCCCTTTTTTTGCGGGTCCGTTTTGACTCGTGCTCTTTGTAGAGCGATCACTTTTGACTTCTGCCCTTTTCTTGTGGAGACCTTTTGACCCAGGCCCATATGACGTGGGAAAGTTTTGACTCGGGCTCTTTTGTAGCGGGACTCTCTTGATCCTGGTCATTTTCATGAGGGGCGTTTGGTTTCGGCCCATTTTGACTCGGGTCCTTTCATTGCGCAGACCTTTTCAACCGGTCCCGATAGATAGATCCAGGGCGCAGTAAAACTAATCACATCACTGTTCATATCAATTTATTTTTTCTTTCGACATATCTGGAGATGAATGTTCTGACTAATAGGCTACAGCGGCGAAAGACGATACACTCTATCAATGATAAATGTTATGACTGTAAACTTAATATATATATAGGGAATAAAACGAAAAACTCTATATCGGTCTCCCCCCCCCGTTGGAAAAAATCCTGCGGGCGTTAGTGATTATGATGTTGCCTAGTTACTGTATTATATTATTTTATACACGGAATAAATACTTATGTGTTTTATATAATAATAATAACCTAATCTACATTCATTACGGTCCTTGCTTTACGACAACAAAACATATTCATGTTCAGCGTAATCAGTTTCCATTTTCAAATAATTACAGTGAGGCGAATGAAAGAATTCAAGCCCGAACAAGTCGTTGTAAATTCCTGAAGAGTGAAAAGTGGTAGTAGCAGTTGTTAGCAGTTTTTAACTTAACATATAAGACAATAATTTGAAAAACTGAGAATACAAATCTTTTCAGAGATGACAGTGCACTGATGCTTGAAATCTATGCCCTTACTCCCTATACCTACGTTATTTCCCTAGTCAAAATAACACTCTTCAAAATTAATCACAATTTCTTATGCAACCATCCTTTCCTTAGAGTACTGCGTGGTCACATACCCGTCACGGCGATGTAAAGGCACTTTTGGCGACGAGGATACACAACTAACGCATATTTTTGGTATTACGCAATAATTATACTAAATTGTTACTTAATAATAATTGTTAAATAAATAAAAATAAATAAATAAATAATTGTATGATATATAGATATTTTGGTGTTACTTTTGTGTTTGATTACCGTACTTGCACAGTTATCAGTATTAAATTAATATTTTTAGATTCTTTTTCACTAAAATTATTTATATTACTGTTCAAAATATTACAAGACATCTAGCAATTGTGAGAAATAAAAGAAAATTGCAATACATCAATTATGGTGAACAAAAGTGTAAATGTAACGGTAATGACAAAAATTTGCAAGTACTTCTGAAAAATGAATAATTTCTCTGAAATAGGTTGTGTTCCAGCGCTGTCCTATACTGATAGGTATCGTAAAACTATGTACTATTATCTCATGTATCTTTGCTTGAAGAAATAAAAAAAAATGTTGAGAACATGACATGTCATTTTTCCCCCTAATCTAATATCAGCCCACGTACAAAAATTTTACACTTCCAAATAAAACTAGATACATTAAATGGTCACTTCAAAAAAGTGGGGGTGGGCAGCTGCAGTGACAGTAGAGTGAAAATTTAAAAAAATAAAATAAAATAAAAAGAGTCGGTCACAAAGAATAAAAAAAGAACTTGATGCGAGAGGAACATACGGTATATGAGATTTCATAATTCAGAGAAAATAGAAAATTTAGCAGGTGAAATAGGAACAAGAGATACAGCTCGATCAATGTATAACCAGAAGGAGGAAAACGTGAAGTAGATTAAAACAAGTCAAAAGGAAAAGATAACGATAGAATTGATTGAATAGGAATCTATTTTGGAACAAAAAAGTCTGATATAGTCTATAGAAGTTTATACAACAGAAAGAGGAATTATATGGTGATCTGTTTAAGCTTGTCAGATATGAGATAAGTGGACACAAACACACCATTACAATATGACGTAGAAGAACTCAAGATCAGAGTGGAGGTACTGGAAGACAGTCAGCGAAAGAAGAAAAAGTCTATATCAGGCTAGCACTGAGGAGGAATTTTGGAGTTTAAAAAGAAAATAATCGGACAAAGTGTATTTAAAAAGAGAAGTGAGAGAATTCTGTTATGATGATTAATATTCGCATTAGTAACTAGAATAGATAATTTGAAGTGTGTTAAGTATTTGGTGTAGATCCTTAGATTTGTTCTGGAATAGGCCTATTGTTTAATTGGAAGGAATTATAGATCAATATGTCAAATGTGTTGTCAGATTGGGCTCTAAAGCCAATTTGATATGTTGAAAAGGTAAAGTAAAATAAAGAGTTGATCTTTGTTTATCATAGTGACTCCTAGACATGTTTTGGTTACTGCATAGTTTGTTACTTTGGGATGTGAATTTCCGAGCCAACCAGTGGAAGTTCTGGTAAACACCTAAGTTTACGTTATAGCAGTTGGATGACGTAGGGGAAAGTGTCGTACCTATGGACATTTTTTTAATTTTATTTTTTATTTGTTAAAACAAATAACACCAAGGGAGCCAGATTGCTTTAATAACCTTTAGACATTCGTTCTTTATCACACAAAAAATTGTCAGCTCCTGAACGCTTTTTAAAACCAAGCAATAACCGATTTTTGAAACCCATATTGCGTGTCCTGAGGTACAACGGGGGTATGTACCTATGGACATGGGGTGATGTACTTGAGGACAAAAGGCATAGAAAGCAATAAATAATAGAAAACACATCTATTGCGTCTTTCTGGTTTTTATTCATTGCAAAGTTTGATCCATTAATAAGAAAAAACACGGCTGTGTAGAAATGTAAGAAGGTTGGTTCATATAATTGGCAAATACAAGCCTATAACAACGAGTCTTAAAATATGACAAAATGTTATGGTAAACAAAGAGAAACTGATTATCTAAAAAAAAAAAAAAAAAAAAAAAAAAAAAAAAAAAAAAAAAAACATTGTTCACAAAATGCAATAAGTCGGGAAAATGAACAAAACACTTTTAGGTCTACTTTTAGATTTCGTATCTTCTATAGAATGACTCAACCAAGGTTGTATCCCATAAATGAGATTGGAAAAGACAATTGCCTTGATTGCCTCTCCGAACCAGCTACGATATTAGGATTAGGTAGCTTCAATTTTATTTCATCTAAGACAACATCATAAATGCTGGGGTCTTTCTCAATTCTGAATTTTGGTGAATAGTCGCTTGAACACTTTTTAAGATACTCTCCACACACAAACCATCTCCCGATTTTTCTCTTATTCTAGCCACAAAATGCTTCGAATGTTTTTGCCTGTCACTTCAACTAGGATATAATCCCCAGGTTTAAGTTCTTGTAGATTGAAACCACCCTCTAGGTCCTTGGCTAAGTCTTGATGTTCAGTTAATAGGTCAACAAGTTCTCCTTCACTACTTTCTTTATCTAGTTGAAGTAAATCTTCAAGGTTTTCCTCTTCTGAAGAGCTGTTATCAAGTAGTACTTTAAGATTTGACTTCACTCTTTTCGGTATGGATTTACAACTTCTATATCCCTGTTGCTTACCTTTCCTCTTCTTCTTCATTTCTTCAATTTCCATTTTCTCGGGCGTATGTTAAAATCCTTGATCTTCCTTTGCGACGTTTAATGGACCCTACAGTTTTACGTACTCCAGCCTTCGGGAAAGGACGTATCTGTTCCGGCGTGACAACGGGGTGCTTTTCAATGGTTCCGGAAGGTACTGGATGTGTGACACTATTCGATGTTGAAGGTTCATTTACAGTAGAGAAATCTGTAAATCCAGAGACTAAACCTGAAGTAGTCGAAAACTCAGCATCTTCAGTAGACTCTGTGAGATTCGTTGATGGTTCTGGGCGATCAGTCACTGACGAAGGTAAAAATTCGTGATCCAGAAAAATGTCCCGATTAAGTGGATAAAGTCCTGTCACTCGAAAACCACTCCTTATATTTGATGGAATAAACGCTAATGGGTATGCCTTTCCCGCGAACTCAGCTACTTCATATATGGATACTGGCCTACCTGATGTTTTATCATCTACACTTGACCCACTGCTTGATGACATCCAATCTGCTACTGCTCTGTTATAGTACGATTTAAAAGGACCGAAAACTGTCCTATCTAGAGACTGGAGCTTGTGTGAACAATGAGGATGGAAGGTGACCATAACCATTCCCGTCTCTTTAGCACGACAGATTGTCTTGAAAGACATGTGACTTTCGTGATTGTCGACTAGTACAAGTACAGGATCTTCTGGTGATGGTTTTGTATGGCTTATGAAGTGATTCAAAAAGTTGAAAAATATGTCTTCATTGGACCATCCTGACTGTGTTGCATCACCAATAGAACCAGGGGAGCACCTTTCAGCATGTGGGATTTGAAATGCACTCTTGGAAATATAAACATAGGAGGCACACTATTTCCTATTGCACTTACAGCTGCAATCATTGTTACATTTTCCCCCCTTTCTCACGACGTCATTCCTCCGATAGTCTTTACACCTTTTGGAGCAAGAAATTTTGGCGGAACATGAACAGTTGATATACCACATTCATCTATGTTCCAACATTTTGAGGGATCGAAATGATAGCGTTCCATTACACTTATATAATTTTCAAAGAATTTGGACACATTTTCTTTGTTAAAGGATGTAGCTCTTGAAAGACTAGTAGCTTCCGGTGTTCGAAGTGAGATATCCATCCTTCACCAGCTGTTTGATCCCTGTCTCAAGTAGAAGGATAATGAATTTTGTTCTCCTTCGCAAAGAGATACGTAAGTTTTTTAATGTCTTTTAGTGTAAGTCCATACTACATAAAGGGACACTGCTTTATGTAGTCAACTAATATAGCTTCTTGTTCATCACTAAACACCCTATGATTATCATAACGTGGTGAGTAAGTATATGTTTTCGCAGAGGATTTCTTAAATTGAGCAACATGGAAAGCTAAACAACTTTTTGAAATATTAAATTTCTTGGCCGATTCACGGATACTAATCTTGTTTTTTATTACGTCCATCACAGCACTAGATATAATTTCATTGGACGGTTGATTTCTTTTCTTCTTTTCCTTGCTACGTGGCATCTGTAAAGAGAGATAAAAACTTTTTTAAAATCTAAGTATGTACCTACGGACGTCCATAGGTACATCATAAGATTTGTCCACAGGTACATTTCCCGCTACATTTTCCAGAAATGGCTACCCTTGGTTCTACAATAAGTATTACTGAAAACAATCTTAGCGTATAAGAAGCCAAATAATTACTAATATAGATTAACAACCCAATACATTAAAATTGCATATAATAAAAGTAATATTAATGAGAGAAATTACCTCAAAATATTACTTTTAACCCCAAAAATTTTCAAATTGGTCCAACAGAGCAAAATCACCAAACACCAGTGTCGTCGTAAGTCTATACTGATACTGTGAAAGAAGCAATGTTGCAAGGCAACCAAACCCAATTTAGTCACAAATCTTCCTATTAAACGCCACTGTCCACAGGTACAACTGTCCTTAGGTACGACACTTTCCTATTTAACAATTTCCCAATTTCCTATTTCCCAATTGCCTCACGTTGGTAAGTTATATCGAAAATTCTGTGCCCTCACCTGAACTACTTGGACAAAGGAAGCACTATTAAAAAATAAATAAGTAATACTTCCAGAAAAGTTACACGTATATACACCACCATTTATTAAACCCATTATAAATTAACATACGAAAATTAAGTAGGGTACTAAAATTTTGTGTTTTAACCTTTACATATTATAATCCATTCATTTTCCTTAATGTAATAATAATAACAATAATAATAATAATCCTATTTACACCTTTAGCACAATTGTGCTTACAAACGTGCTTACAAACTTAAAATAACTTTGTGAAATAATCCCATATTTCAATCAATGATTAAAAGTTTTGTACGTGTATGCATTTTCAGTTAGTCACGTTTCTTTATTTTAAAATGAAAGCTTCTTTCCGTACAAGAGGGATACAATAGCACAAATATTTTACAGTATCATATCTTGACTAAATCTTCGCTTATTTTTTTGAAATTATTTTTAAAAAATAATAATAAATTGCTACCAAGAGTTACCAGTATAACTATTATTAGTAACATCAATACATAATATTGTAATTTGGGAATATTTAAACGGATAAGAAATTTCTGGTCATGAAAAACTGAAAAGGTTTGGTCATAAAGATATTTTGGTGTCCACAAAATATAAGTGAATTATCTAAATGCATCGTTACTTTCATTTTAAATAAACAATTAATCTTTTGGTTGACAATAAATTTACATATTAAATATAAATGTACATGTACATATACATATACAAAAATATAATAAATATTTTGAAATTTGTACCCCTTTATGGTCAAATAGTTAAATGACTACCTTCTATGTGTATGGGCACACGTTCAATCTCCAATGGGAGCATAATGTCTTAACGCACATAGCCTCGACACCAATCAGGAATCTTAATATATACTCAATCAATGGTATGAGATATAACTCCATGTCCCACATCTTTAAGAACAAAGAAAAGGTTGGGTACGAGGGTCACTACGAAAGTTTTGAGATACGCATTGTTGTGGCACAGTATTTGAATTCCAACAATAGCGTTCGGTAGTGGTATCCAGAGCGAAGAAGCGAAGAAAGGTTCAACTCGCCTCGCTTATCGGCGTGGCCGTATCGTCTTAACTTGTTTGTTGATGTGAGCATTATTCGTCTTTCTAGAATGGAGCTCGAAAGGAAACATTTTCTGGCAATGATCCTTCACGATTTCAAAAGTGGTTTGAACGAGACGCAAACCTTGACCGTTAGCAGGGGGCATTTGGGGACCTTGCTCCTTCCCGTGCTACAATTTTTCGGTGGTTTGGTAAATTCAGAAGAGGTCGGACATCGTTTAAAGATGAAGAGAGAGCTGGACGTCCGGCAACAGCTGTGTCAGATGAAAACATTGCCGCTGTGGAACAAATGATTCGAGAAAATCCTCGAATAACTTTCGAGGACATTGAATCTACAGTGAACATTGGATCGCCAGCAGTAACAAAAATTCACCATGATCATCTTCGGCTCAGGAAGGTTTCATCTCGTTGGGTGCCTCACACTTTGACTGAACAGCAGAAGCGCATGCGTGTGTAATGGTGTGAAGAAATACTTGCAAGATTTGATGGAGGCAATTCTCGACACGTCTCTAACATTGTTACTGGTGATAAGACTTGGATCTATCAATTTGACCCTAAAAATAAACGCCAGTCTACAGTTTGGATCTTTCCAGACGAAAATCTTCCCACGAAAGTGAAGTGACCGCGAAGTGTGGGGAAGAAGATGCGCAACGTTCTTCTCCAAATCTGGCCTTGTTGCAACTGTTCCACTTGAAGAGCAAAGGACTGTTACTGCTCAGTGGTACATCACTGTTTGCCTAACAAAAGTGTTCCAGAAGCTTCGGGAACGGCGTCCAAGAACTGGATTGCGTGGGATCCTGCTTCATCATGACAACTCGTCCGCACACACAGTCAACATCACAATTCAGTTTTTAGAATCTACGGAGGTAAAACTTGACTCATCCGCCGTATAGCCCTGATCTGACCCCGTGTGATTTTTTTTCTGTTCCCCAGGATCAAAGGTTGCATGCGTGGGAAGAGATTTTGCATCCCCTGAAGAAGCTGTAGAGGCTTACGAGAATGAACTTTCAACACTTGAAGGAAAAGACTGGCAACACTGCTTTCAAAAGTGGTTTTCGAGGATGCAAAAGTGTGTACAGTGTAATGGTGAATACTTTGAGAAAATGTAAGTGTTAAATTGATTTTAAGTATGTAAGTTATTTCACATCTCAAAACTTTCGTAGTGACCCTCGTACATTGAATCTTTCTGGAACACAACAGGTATGTTAAAGGTGATTGGTAGATTGAGTTATCAATGTAAAACTTAGTTACATGGTAAGATGTGAAAACGGAAAGGTTGAGGAAAAGATCCATACTAAATAGAAGAGAGATCCCATCACATTCTTTATACAATTAATGTTACTTAAAATCATTCAATTACTTGTAGATTGCACTCAGTGAAATCAAGGAAATAAAGGAAAGAGACAATGAGACTCAAAAAAAAAAAAAAAAAAAAACTATTCAATATTATAGAAGATTCAATTGGTCATCTATATACTAGTAAAATGTAACATATTTATTTATGAGTGATTGTGAAAATACACATCTTATGTTTTTTTTTTTTTTTCGGTTTACAGAAAACATAATCTAACGTAAGTTGAAGTTAATCAAAAGTAAGTTCGTAGGCGAGGAGAGTTTCAAAAATTAATGTACCGGTAGTGTCTTGATGCGTTCTGCCTATTACACCAAAGGATAGTAATAGGCAAAAATTACTCATTCGCTAAGGTGGCATTTGAAATTAGGAGGTATTAAACTTCCACGTTATTTACAAATTGGGAATTCAGATTTCATTCTTTGTAGCAATAAACGTAACTTTCTTTGAGACATTATTAGCTGCGTTAAGTATCTGTTTCCTTGATTTTCAACATTTAATAATATTTTTCATCCTTCATTTGATTTTCCCCTGAAAAATTGAGGACATTATATATTGCACAAGTTCAACCGAACTCACCTGATTGGGATCAAATTTGGCATCGTGGTAGACCGTGATCGTGATAGACTATATTAGCTGACGAAATAATATTTTATACAGCCTTTCGGTTCCCGAGTCATGGGCAGTTAAAGTTTGCGTCATATTTCCTAAAACCTAAAACCATACACCAAATTAATCAGATTGGGAACAAACTTGGCATGATGGTTGGCATTCACCTGCTATATAAACAAGCAACTTTTTTTTTTTTTTTTTTTTTTGTATGCAGACTCGGTTTTCAAGTTATAGGCGGTCAAATCTTGCATCATATTTTCGAAAATCAAAAACTATACATCAAACTCATCTGATGGGGATCAACCTTGGCATAGTAGTAGACCATATAGGGAAAACCATATAGTTGTTGGCACTCTGACAATTATTGGCACTTTCCTTAGTTTTTTCTCTTTACTAAGGAAAAATGAATACGTGTTGGTAAAAATTTCCTGCAGCTGGCAGCTCTGATCCTTTCTGCCCGCGTTCCCTTTGTTTGTCTTGCCGGGAACCTTTCAGTTGGAGGCAAGCTCTAGTCGACAGTGGAAGCTATTTGGATTTTTCAATTTTGCAGGTAATTCTTATACTTTTTGTTAAGGATATCTATCAGCTTAAGAGAAATGTAATTAGTTTGCTATTGTTTAAAATGTTTCAGTATTATTTGCACGAGAGCAATTGGGTCTACTAATCATTCCAATGGTACATTTTCAACCGATTTGTTTGTTCTTCGAGTGAATGCATGGGGTGCCAATAACTGTACGAATGAAAATATAAAATGTTAGTGATTGGCACTAGAGTGCCAATCACTGTCTCTGATGCTGAAGAATAAAATAGCTTAAAAACTGTCAGATAATGCTTTCCATCTCTACATCTATTCTTGGTCAAAATTTTGGTTTCCTACTCTAATAAGTAACAGTTATTGGCACAGTGCCAAGAACTGTATAAATGGTCATGCCAATGACTGTAGGGATTTGCAGCAGAATAGGTTCTGGTAATGAAATATGTCTAATATGCCTATTGAAATGTTTTGTTCATGTAGTCTAGTTCAGGGACGGATTGGCAAAGTTTGGCCCACCCGGCTGAGTTACAGAATTAGCCCACCATCAAAATTTATTATAATAGTTTGAACTTTGAGTTACAGCAAGAAAGTATTTTTCAAAACTCAGCTAGTCGGCTATGAAGTGCGCGTGATCAGACACAAGCATAGTTATTAACAATGGCGAGCTAGCCTAAGTCAATGTGAATAACGGAGTAAAGAAACTCCGGTAAAGAAAAGTCTGCTGTGAGATTCAAAACGTTAGTCCCAAACGTCTGGACGGTTATGGATATTCTTGGTGTTAGCAACATGGGCATTTAGTTTCTAGTTTTTTTTTTTAATGGTAGGGCCTAGATCAATGTCAAACTTAAATTATTTCATATAAAATAAATTACAAAACGTTTTCTTATTGTTGCAGAAATCGGCACAGAATCCCAAAGATTGGAAGAAAAAGATACGTACTAGAACAGAGAAGTGCTTGCCTTGAAGCAATATCAAAAGGTGCAGGAATAAAGACTGCACCGACGCAGTATGACGTTCCTCGGTCTACCTTACAGTTCCATCTGAGAAATCAAGATATGAAATCATCATCCGGACCACGACCCATTTTAGAAGAGGAAGAACCATTGTTGGTGGAATGGTTCATAAAATGTGCTGAAAAGGGTTTTCCCAGAAAGAAACAGGATATTCTTAAAAGTGTTCAGGACTTTCTCGTGAAACATCCTCGTTCTAATCCGTTTCCAAATAACATGCCGGGAAATGGATGGTATAAATCGTTCTTTCAAAGAAATCGTAAGGTTGCCGAAAGAACGTGCGAATCTGTTACAACTGCGAGTGCTTGTGTAACAGAAAACGACATAAGATCATGGTTTCATAATATACAGAAGTATTTTGAAGCCAATAACCTTACAGATGTTCTGCAGGATGCAACACGTGTTTACAACGGTGATGAAACTAACTTTTTGCTTTGTCCGAAAACTGGAAAGATGTTAGCGGAAAAAGAAGTAAATAACGCGTACGATGTAGACACGTGGAAATGCAAAGGGGTCTTTAGCAGTTATGTTTACTTTCAGTGCTGCAGGTGACGTAACACCCCCAATGATAGTTTTCCCTTATGTTCGTGTGCCTAATGATTTGGCTCTATCTGTGCCTACAGGATAGGGTATCGGTCGCAAGTGAGAACGGGTGGATGAAAGCCGAAGTATTTTTATGGATATATAGGTAATGTGCTGTATCCGTATTTAAAATCGAAAAATGTCAAGTTCCCGATTATATATTTTGTGGACGGTCATAAAACCCATCTTACTTATCAACTTAGCGAACTTTGCTGCAAGCTTCAAATTGAACTCATTGCTCTGTATTCCAATTCTACAAGAA
The DNA here is from genome assembly GCF_964235325.1 of Thermobia domestica. NCBI lineage: Eukaryota > Metazoa > Arthropoda > Insecta > Zygentoma > Lepismatidae > Thermobia > Thermobia domestica. The sequence goes on from NC_137456.1 coordinate 70,060,103, forward strand.
TATTGCAACCTGCTGGCGTTGCCATATTTAAACCATTGAAGGATGAGTGGAACCAAGTGGTACGAGAGTGACAACTTTAGAATCAATTGCAGTCTCTGACGAAAGCTAAATTTGCTCCCCTGTTGAAACAAGCAGTTGATACTTACATTTCGCCATCTATATTACAAAATGGATTTAGGGCGTGCGGTTCACACCCATTGGATCCCAACAACATAGATTACACTAAATGCGTTGCAAAACCAAGGCAAACAGTTCAAGAAATACACGGTGGTAATGAGCAAACTAAGGATGTAGTATTAACCAGAACCGAGTTTGAAAGTATAGTAGGAACTGATGTAATGAGAAGACTTCAGGAAGTTGACAATGAACAAGTCCTTGTAAATAAGAACGAAGAATTCCATGTACTGTATCGCTTATTTCAACATTTTGTAGATAATAGTAGGCCTAAGTCTTCGGTAGAGAGATGTGTTAATCTTCAGTCAGTGCAGGCGAACAATCAGCAAGGTTCACCTGTATCCTCTGCATGTATCCAACTCAATGATTTCAACCACTCAGATCCTGCTAGTGATGCTCATACTCTTTGTGAAGTAAACCCTAATACACCTACCAATGGCAGATGCAAATGCTTTACAAAAAGGTTCCGGCTCAACACCAAAAGTTAACCACCGAACATCCGTTGCTGCAAGATGTTTTAGTATGGCCAGAAACTCCTAAGAGAAAGGGGAAACGAAATGTAGAAAGACTGCCGTTTGTAATAACGTCTCATAAATATCAAGCTATTTTGCACGAAAAAATGAAGAAAGCAATTAGCTGAACAAGAATAGATCAGAAAGCAAACAAGGAAGATGTCTGAGAGAAAGGAACAAGAGTTAAAACGCAGAGGAAAAGCATCTGCAAAGAAATCAAAACATGAGGTCTATCTCGATTGTTCAGCGGAGATAAGCGGTCATTCAACTTCTAACCTTGAACAAGACGAAGGACTGACTGAATCATTACAAAATGGAACGCTCACAAGGAGGCTGAACTTCGATTCGTCATCAGCTGCGCGAAGCAAGGTAATATCCTGCAAACACTGTTTTCAGCCATTCTTTTCGGGAAGGATGGATCTTGAATGCGAGTTGTGCCACAGCAAATATCACAGTCGTTGCATTCCAAAGTACCATAAGGAACACATACCAGAAGATATAGAAGATGGATTTTTGTGTCACGGGTGCTACGTTCTACAGGATGACAATGAATGTGGTCATAGATGAGGACGAGATTAATGAAACGGATTGAAATAAATCATTGAAACATACAATTTTGTTTGTGCATTTCCCGTTTTTTAATTTTAAAAATATGTTGTGCATTCCTTGTTTTCAATTTGTTTCTACTTCATAATGTTCAAGGTCTAAAATGTCTATTTCTTGTGTATTAATAAATATAATAATTTATATTACTTCCAGTCAGGCCTACAAGTCTTATTTCTGTCAATAGTATCTTCTACTGTATGCTTTATAATGGTGCCAATAACTGTCCTCGTTGGGTGCCAATAACTGTTTTTTGAGTGCCAATAACTGTAAGATCATTGTCACATTACAAAATATATTTTTATTGCCAAACTTTACATTTGTATTGTAATTTCTCAACATATTATTCAATTAGAGATTCCCAGAAAGTATTTATTAAAAAATCGCCAGTATATGTTATAAAATAAGTCCCTTATAAAGATATGAACGAAAACAAATCCTTAAAGTGCCAATAACTGTATGGTTTCCCCTAGCCTCCTAATTGGGGACACAAATTTGAAACTTAAGATTTCTACATGTTTTTACCACCGTTACTTTTAAGTCTTATAACCACTATTACTAACCTACCATTCCGCTGACGTGAACTATTGAAGGACAAGTATCATGCCATTTGAAAAGAGCTGTACGTAATATAATGTTGCAATTTGCGAAGAAAGCATAAAAATGTTCACAAAGAAAATAAAAAAAGTATCTTTTACTACTTGATTTAAGTACTTCATAGCTGCTTTCTAATAATTGACCCATTATAACACTTTTGATAATGTGTTGTAGAATTCTAGAACAATAGCATATTAATGTGCAATACACCACGAAAAGTAATAACAGTAGATATTTATCACTGTATGTTTCTCTGCTCACGAGTAATCTTAAGGATGTAATGAAAATATTCTGCAGAAGTTTTATTTTCTGTCTGAAGACTGAATAATTACAATAAATAACGTAAGATAATAAATTACAATAACTTTGAATTTCGATTGTCGAACTTTATAAACTTGTCATAATTATGATTTTTACATGTAGTATTTCAATTCCTGGTTAAAAACAATCTAGAAAACTGTGAGGAGAAATCGAAAATGGAACTTAGAGCAACTAAGAAGTATGGACAATGATATGAAAGAAGAGATTGAAGAATAATTCTATGTGGTTGTCGATATGGTAGACAATGTAGAAAATAGTTGGGATAAAATTAAACAGATTCTACTTGACCCACTCCACAACAACATTGGTAAGAAGCGACGCTTAAGATGATGGAAGAACGCAGAAGGGCGAAAAGCACGGACATCAAAGAATACAAAAGGCTGAATAATGAATTGAGAAGAGACATGGTAAAAGCCAAATAAAAGTACATGGAACAGATATGTGAAGAAATAATGGAACTTCAGCGGCGCGGCAGATATGATCTGATGTATCAGAAAGCACAAGAATTAGGAGGGAAAGCTAACAAATGCATACGCACATTTGGAATCGAAGATCAACAAGGTCATGTAGTCACTGACCATCAAAGAATTCTTAGAGTTTGGGAGGAATACATGAAAGTTCTGTATGACCAGAAGCAGGGACGTACGCAGGAATTTATTTCGGGAGGGGTCTAAAGCGTTTCGGGGGGGGTCCAAATACAATTTGAGGCTAAATTATATGAAAATTTCTAAAATTGTCTCTAAAAGTAGACTACACTTACAAAAAAAATTGGGATTTCGGGGGGGGGGGGAAGTCAGGATCCTCAGGACCCACCCCCTGCGTACGCCCCTGACCAGAAGAACCGAACCAAAGATATTGCGATCGAAGCAGAGGAAGAGGTAGATGAGGAAGAAAAAGGACCCAGTGTATTGAAAAGTGAATTAGTACAAGCCATCAGGGACATGCGAAGGAAGAGGCCATTGGAGATGATGATATACCAGCAAATTTGCTCAGGGGATTAGGAGACAATGCAATGAACTGACTTCACCCATTGACAAGATGTACTGAGTGGAGAATGGCCAAAGGATTTTCTCGATGTTGCAATGATTGCATTACCCAAGAAAAAGGAAGCAAAGAAGTGCAGCGATCACAGAACCATTAGCCTTATTTCCCACACTGGAAAGGTAATTGCGCGTATACTGAACAGGTGGCTGGAAAATAAGATAGAAGAGATGTTGGAGGAAGATCAATTCGAATTCTGGAAAGGAAAAGGCACCAGAGGTGTCATTGGGTTGATAAGAATTATCTGAGAACGAGTACGGGACGTAATGGAAGAGTTGTGTTTGTACTTCATGGACTGGCAAAAAGCTTTCGACAGGATCAATTGGACGAAACTTTTGCAAATACTTCAAGAAATTGGGGTCAACTGGAGAGAACGACGGCTTATTCGCAACCTGTACATAAGACAACGAGTCAAGATGCGCTTGAATGAAGAAGAAACCAATAGTGTGGAGATTGGAAGAAGAGTCAGACAAGGATGTAGCATGTTGCCCCAATTATTCAACATTTACAGTGAACGGTTAATGAAGGAAGCATGGGAATTGGAGATTTCAAGATTGGAGGGCAGATCATAACAAGATTAGGTATGCATATGATACGGTTATTATAGCTAGAACCGAAGGAGTACAGGAAATGACTGACAAAATAGTTAACATTGGGAAACTATATGGAATGGAAATCAACATCGAAAAGCCGAAAATCATGAAAATATCCCGTGGAAATGCGCCCTTACAGATCAGAGTAGAACAAAGAATACTTGAAGAGGTCGACCATTTCAAATATCTGGGAAGTATTTTGACGAAAGACGCGTAATGCACCAGAGAGATGAGGTCGAGAATCGTCATAGCCAAAGAAGCATTCAACAAGAAAAGGTCACTCTTAACTAGCAGCCTTAATACTGGACTAAGGAAGAAACTGGTATATATGAAGCATTGGACTTTATGGTTCAGAGACTTGGACATTACGGAAGTTAGAGAAGAAATATTTAGAGAGCTTCGAAATGTGGTATTGGAGGAAGATGGAGAAGATAAAATGGATAGAAAGAGTAACAACAAAGACGTTTCTAAAACGGATAGGAGAGAAGAGAACGTTCCTACCCACCATCCTTCGTAGAAAGGCCAATTGGATTGAACACATCTTGCGAAGAAATTGTCTTCTTCATACCGCCATAGAAGGAAAGATGGAAAAAAAAGCGAGGAATAGGAAGAAGAAGAACACAAGTGATCGATGATTTGAAAAATATAAGAAAATATTGGGAGTTAAAAGACGAAGCTTAAAATCGAGAAATATGGAAGAAACGTTTCCAGGCCGAAACTGAAAATTAGAAAGAAAAGAAAAACAAACCTCATTAGTCCCAGGACCTGCCAAAAGGCCAAATACTTAATAATAATAATAATAATAATAATAATAATAATAATAATAATAATAATAATAATAATAATAATAATAATAATAATAATAATAATAATAATAATAATAAAAATTACTTCCATTTATCGTTTCACTAATTCATTTCGAACAATTATTTTCTACCTTTTGATCAATGTTTAGTAATTTTATTGCACGGGAAAGAAATAAGACAATAGTTAATCTTTGTTTTACGTTCTCCATATTGAAAAATGGCTAGTGTGTTATTTGTCAAAAATTAGGAATATAATTTTTAGTGCCAGAAGACCTATTCCCGATAGGGATACAACTGATTTGGATCTTTAGTTAAATTGTGTGTTAATATTCACTACTCTCGGTGCTGAACATGGACGTTGCACTCCATTGAAATAACCCAGAAACAAATTTTATTAAGAAGCAATCAATTATGACTTTTAAATTTTGAATGAAGACGTTACAAATGTGTTCAGTTATTGTACAAAATTGTGTAGTACTTTCATGACATAAGTCAAGTCAATTTTTATGAAAAATAGCTGGAATGTTAAACTTCTTGAATGTATTTTCCTTTGAAAAAAAAAGTCATAAATAAATAAATAAAACTAGAAAACGCAAACTTAGTTCAAGTTTATTTTTGTGAATAATGATTTCTTCTGTTCAATTATTATATTTTCGTTTTCTGTATTCGTAAGAGCAACGGCTGTACCGTAGACAGAGGGGTCTACCTACTAACTGTATGGTCAGGTTCGATCATCTGTGGGAGCGACATTTATTTCTCGTTCCAAAGTGGCTTAGGGATTCACGAAGCCCCTGTAAAATGGATGCCTGGGAAATCTTGACGGAAGGGAGGGTAAAGGTGATTGAAGCGTGGTACCGAAGTTACTTCACTACCTTCTTTCCTTATGACCAAAGTCGAGAAAATATTGTGCTTTACTTTTCATTTTGGCATTTTCCAAATTGGAGGCATCTTATATCATTGTATATTACAGCACTTCCTTATGTTTTCAAAGGAACTTATACTTGGATTTGCTCACTGCTGAAATTTCTGTTGGTTCTGCTTACAATGTTATACGGTTACCGAAAGTCTGAGGTCATAGACCAACCCTGTTATGAGTAAATATACGAAAAAAAGGTAAGTTGTCGAAAATAGTTTCCAATTTAAAATGGTAGAATGCTTCCAATCGCACTAACCGTTTAAGCATCACCTTGGTAAGGGACCCTATATTAACTGAAAAAGCAACGTTGCCAGTTCAGCAGGCTATTCCCTTGGACCCTAACCATACGAAAAAATACAGTATTGTTCAGAAATGGATTCGAGGTGTTCTGCATTCACTCAAATAGCAATGTTCGCATTTCCTGTGTCATTTTTGGGTGCCATTATGTTTCGTTTTATACAGCTTGCTGAACTAGAAACGTTTTCTTAGTTTAATATAGGGCGACTTATCAGTATGAAGCCCAGACAGGTAGTTCAAGTGAAAAAGCTCCTCCATTGAAAAAGCTCCTCATAATTTTCACAACAACTTTTTTCTCTTTCCATTTTTTTTTCGTAGTCGTAACATAATTGGCCTATGATCCCAAATTTTGATACAGCTACATATCATTCTTTTGGTATTATGAATAATTACATTCAGTGCCAAGAGTTACATTATGCATTATAAATTAGATTAAAGTTATCACAATATGTTGGTAAAGTATACAATAACAATATTTTAGGAAAGCATTTTTCTTAATGTTTGAGAATCCTACACAAAACTTATTCTACACAGTCCGAATGTTAAACCAAACGAACTAACACCTCAAACTTAATACGAGAACAAGAGTTTTGTATTTATTCTGATTTTCAGGAAAAGAAACACACAGTGATGGGCATTATACGGTTTTATCTCCCATATGGATATATCTACTAGAAATCATTGTACTTATCATATAGTTTTCACCTATTCTAATTCTAGACATATACCACAGATAATTACAAAGCTATTTTCACGAAAGATTATACTTTATGTTCACGTATAAAGTGGTAAGATAAACTTTGCTTCTGAGTAAACCTCTTCTTACAAACTTTGCAACTAAATGGCTTAACTCCGCTATGTGATCTCAAATGATTATTCAAATGGCTCTTCTGTCCAAACCCTCTACCACACAATTTGCACATATAGGGCTTCTCACCTGTGTGCGATCTAATATGTCTGATAATTCGCCACTTTTCATCGAAACTTTTTCCACAAACAAGACACTTAAAATTATTTTTCCCAATTTTACAAAATAATACAGTTTCACCACTGTTTTGTGCCTCGTCTCCATTGCTACCATAAATAACGACAGTTTGTGGTGTCGGAGAAGTAGCTTCACCCACGAATACCTGCAAATCATTTGTACTGCATGGAAGTTGCTGTTGCATAGAAAACTTACGAGCATTCTCTCCTAATTTATGCATTTTCCTCCTTGGTGCAAAGTTAGATAAGTAGTTTACAGATCTTCGGTTTTGATGACTGGAGGTGAACCTGCAAATGAGAAGAAAATTAGAACTATGACTAATAGAAAATGTTTCCATAAATATTCTACACTTTCTTCCCTCATTTAGATAATCGTAACATTGATTATCTATAATGATGTTGAAACAATACAGAGAACATTCAAAAATGGGTTTATTTGCTTCACGTCCTTACGTGACACCGAGGTTATGGAATCACACCATGAGAACACAAATCGTTATGTATGACAGGGTGCCTAGAAATTCATTTTCTAAATTCAAGTCTCTTTCTGATTGTCAATTCTCACGCAAGTCTAATTAGTGCAGTAAAAGCATTCTTACTTTCTTTTGCTTTCTCAAATAAAAATTGTTAATTAAAAAGAACTAAGGAAAGATTCTACCTCATTCGATATGACTTGTTTATATATACTCACATATATTCTTATTTATCAATTTAATGGAAACACCTGGAGTTGAAAACTCGTTAGATGACTGGGTTGGCTACGCTCAGGCGGCGATCGCAGCATCAGGTTGTTGGTGATTATGTGTTGAGGCAAGCTCTGTACTACATGAGAAGCAGTAGAACAGCACCGTGCAATAAAATAAGTAGGCGGTGATATGGAAAATGTGGACCTCTCTTATTTTGAAAGAGGGCGAATTGTTGGCGCTCGGTTATGTTGTGCGAACGTGACGAAATTTCCAAACTGTCCGCTGCGAGTTATATTACAAAGACATATGAAGTTGGGTTGCAAAGGCGAAACCGTTCATAAGGGACCATAGCCTTTTAGCACGACGCCAAAGCTGCCGCGAACATGAACCATTGATCATTGAAAACGTATTATATGGTCGGATAAGTTATCGTTTACCTTATTTTAAACTACGGGCCGTATTCATTGTGGCGGATGCCCAAAAAAGCGTGTGATTTGCAATGTATATGCATAACTGTGAAACATGGCGGTGGCTGTCATGCTATGGGCTGCAATATCCTGGTTTTCAGTGGGGCTCTGAGCTGACGCTTGTTGATCACGTCGCTGTCCGTGATTATGTCGCCGTTTTAAAGGATCGTGTACTGTATATCGAGATGCGTTTTCCGGGCAATGACGGTATATTTCAAGAAGAAAATACACCCAGTTACACAACTGGAACTGATGCGGCAAGTTAAACATCTTCTCCGACGTACTTAATTCCCAGACCTGAACTTAATTTAATACATGTGGTCCATTTTGGAGGCACCAGCGCAGATTTCTACCTCAAACCTTTCTTGTGAAACTGAGTAACGCACTGCATGCGGAATGGTGTGATATTCCTCTTGGTACCGTTCACGACCTCTATGACATCATCCCAAGTCGCATCAGAGCTGTTTTGAGGGCGAAAAGTAGACCAACACCATATTAATCTCGTAGGCTCCATTTTTCCTTTTAAGTTTTTACATTAAGTAGATAAGGATTTGTATATGTGTATGTTTTTCGGAAAGCTACATAAAAATAATTTCACTTTCATGAAACTTTAAGCGTATTTTCTTTGAAATTGAATTATTCCTACTATTCTAGTCTGAAATCAGTAGTCTATAGATAAACGAGGCAAATTTACCCAATTAAACTTGTTTCTTACTTGATATTGTTAAACATATTTTCAACTAACTTAAATTACATTTAATTTTTACATGATATAATAGTCACAATTTTACTTTATGACTGACATTTGGATCAACATTAACTTTATTTTATATTATCTACCTATGTTCCATCGTATATCAATAACATCATAAGTTAATGAATTTTATTTACATAATTATGACTTACGTGAAGAATTCTCTTGTACTTAAAATGAGTTCATATAAGGTTTATTTTTGTAGTCATTTTACACTTCTTGGATAAACTGAACTCAAAAATATCCTTTGTCATGCATGAATGATTTATACAATAACGATATCATTGTTTTATACTTATCTTCAGTCATATAACAAAATCTATTTTTAAAAAAATCTCAACATTCATAAATTAATTGAGTGATTTTTAGACTTGATACTTTCAGGGCACAGAGGTTTGCCATAACAGGCCTTTCTGATTAATTGAAGTTTATACTATGTTTTCAGCACGAGGTTATATGAGGGGAGATATACTGTTTAAAGAGACTGAAGATTCCGTAACAAGTAATTCGGAAAGAAAATAATATAATGTAAAAAGATCCTCTTCTAATATAACTAAAATACTTTACTGAAATAAAAATAATCTCAAAGTCTACAGAAGCTGCTAACACTTTTAATGACGGTTTTACGAATAAGAGGAGCGCATTAGTAATAATATGAACAAAAGAGTATCTAGCAAACAAACATGTACAAATGTACCCTATTTGAAGAGCTGTAGTAGTACTGGTCCCCTTTTCATCTTAATGAGGAAGCAAAAATTTTTGGTGGCTTCTGCCTCAGGACTCCTGGCCCAGTATTAACGACATAGCAGTACATGAAACCACTCCTCTAAATTTTGACATAGGTACCTCGGTCCACCCTCTAAATTTTAGGAGGGGTGCATAGGATCACGCCCCTGAAGTTTTGGAAATCACCTGATTTTAAAAAAATGGTATGGTAATATAGTACCAAGGTATGTACGTTTGTAAGTTTGGTTGGTCCATCTCGTTTCCTTTCTTGAGGAAAAAAAAAACCCTAAAAATTAAATTTCGGAGGTTTTTGACCTATTTCATTCTCCTTGATGAGGTATTATCATGTAATATGGTTGAATGCAGGAGTTCACTCTCTTTCATAAGACATGGATACATTGATGCTTCCATCTTAAATTCTGGGAGGAGTGTGTTTGTTTAATCCTTAAATTTGGAAATTTTCAAAACATAAAATTATATGCTATTGCTCATTATACGCTAGTGTACAATTAACTGAGTTTAATACTGTGAGTAATTCAAGTGTGTGGCCGGATAATGTATTGTTCGCTACATTTTTGCGTCATCTAGAAAATTAAAAAAATAATTGTCACAAGCATACGAAAAGAAGGAAAATTCATGCAAATAAATTTGTCTTCCTGATTTAAAATAATAATAATAATAATAATAATAATAATAATAATAATAATAATAATAATAATAATAATAATAATAATAATAATAATAATAATAATAATAATAATACAAGAAGATACGAGAAATTTGTACTTGTATTACCAAAACGAAAATGATTTGAACACAAAGAAACATTTCTTTACGAACGCAATAAATTGTAAAAGGTATGATTTCTATTGTGTCATAGAAACATTTTTTTTTTTTAAAACGAACAACATGTACTATAATTGTCTAATAAGTAAACGTTATTATAGCACGGCCAACAAGAGATGGTCTCTGACGTTTCTTACCACATGCGGTGGGACATTGCAGCCCCTACTTTGATACCAATGTTACCAATCACGATCACTCTGTCTTATATTTGGTCTAGGAATTAATTCGTGCGGGTGGACAAGAGATGGCGCAACGAACGGAGCGTCCCACAGTTCCGTGTATCCACACATGTGTTGCAAACCCCTGTCATCGCGTATCGTTCGTAGTATAGGGCAGTGGATTAAAGCGTCAACAACACCAGTTTGTAGTTAAGTGAACATGGCGCAATTTGTGCCTGATAAAGTGTTTTTGCGGGGTGTCCTGCTGCATTACTTTAACATGCAGAAAAGTGCGACTGAAAGTCATCGTATTTTGGTGGAAGTGTATGGTGACCATGCTCTAGCTGAGCGAACGTGTCAGAAGTGGTTTGCACGGTTTAGAAGTGGTGATTTCGGCTTGGCAGACCAAGAGCGAGCTGGACAGCCAAAAAATTTCAAGACGAAGAATTGACAGCATTGCTCGAGCAGGATTCGTGTCAAACGCAGGAACAACTTGCAGCAGCATTAGGCGTTGATCAAACAACAGTCTCCAAACGCTTGAAAGCCATGGGAATGATTCAAAAGATGTCACATTGGGTTCCACATGAATTGAAAGACAGAGACGTTGAAAGACGAAAAACCATTTGCGAATTGCTGCTTCAACGACAGAGCAGAAAGGGGTTTCTGCATCGAATTATTACGGGTGATGAGAAGTGGATCCATTACGAGAACCCTAAACGAAAAAAGGCCTGGGTGAAACCAGGTGAACCAGGTCCATCACAACCAAAACGAGATATTCACTGTGCAAAGGTTATGCTGTGCATATGGTGGGATATGAAAGGTGTGGTGTACTATGAGCTGCTGCAACCGGGTGAAACTATGAATGGAGAACGTTATCGACGACAATTAATGCGTTTGAAGCAAGCTCTGGCCAGAACACGACCAGAATGGGATAACAGACATGATAAACTTATTGTTCAACATGATAACGCTCGCCCACATGTCGCAAAACCGGTCAAAACCTATTTAGAAAATGTCGGATGGGAAGTTTTACCCCACCCGCCGTATTCACCAGACGTTGCTCCTTCGGACTACTACTTGTTCGATTGCATGAACAACGATTTGATTGGACAGCGGTTTACTTCTTCAGAAGATATCGAAACATGGGTCTCTGACTGGATCGCTTCCAAGGATGAGGACTTCTTTCGCCACGGAATCCGTACATTGCCTGACAGATGGGCGAAAGTGGTGGCTAGCGATGGACAATATTTTTCTTAAGGTATTTATGTATTTTGTGTTTGTACTACAGCTTCAATGTGTGCGTACCAACCGCACGAATTAATTCCTAGACCAAATACCATTAATTAAATTGCCACTACAGTTGCACCGAAGAAAACCTTGACACGCGAGTAGTGGCAATGTCACTGCGAGCTGTCAGAGACGTTCTCTCACTGGACGCACTATAGGAAGGAAAGACATCTGTCTCTAGTATCCAGAACTAAGGGAGGTGCATAGTAGCGTAACGATAACTATGCGGAGCTCCTCCGTGGCTAAGCGGTTATAGTACGCGCCTTTGGCGTGGGAGACCTGGGTTCGATTCCCGGCGGGAGCTCATGTGGTTCGGATTCCACGTTAATTAGTAGGTCCACGTCTCATATAGCCTCGCTGCTGAACAGGACGTTAAACTCAAAATCAACTCAACCCAATAACTATGCGGGCTCGGGTACAATAATAAAAGTATAATAAAAACTTATAATAAGTTATGGCATATTGTAACAGGCGAAAATAAAGGAGAATGCACTGTTTATCTACAGATAATGTAATTACTAGGTTACATTATCTATGAAAGTTGGAAGACCTGAAATGCTAAGTGATCTAAGTGCAAAAAACTAGGTTCGAGGAAACTAAGAAAAACTACTATATTCACAATATGAAAAAGTTTAATGCAGACAGCGCATTCTGTTAGCAGTTATTACAAATATTTAGAGTCGTATTGACACTTACAAGGGAACCTTCCGAAAATGATAGTTGCAGGGAAAGATGTGCCCTATGTCAATTGAAAGAGTTGTAACAGAGATATTCATTCCCAAAAAATTAGCTGCTCATAGCAATAAGTTCAAGAAATATAAGGGGTGGAAGTTCGGGAAACAGTAAGGTTGGACAAGGGGGGAAAAGTGCAAATTCCGAAAAAAAAAAGGAGGGCACGGCAAAATACAATGCTGACAAGTGATGAATACAAAGAGACTTGCCACAATAGGGAACAAATGAAGGCCACCAGTAGGTTTAACAGTGTTGCCAACTACAATGAAAAGTACATATTTTGCAAAGAGCACTATATGAAGTGAGTGCAATATTCAGTGTCAACCTGTAATGTAGAACATAAGATATGACGCGTATAATCAGTGGTACAATATAACAAAAGAAAATAGAAAAAACAGAAGTAGGAAAAATACGGAAAAGACGAAGTTGGCCATAATGCGCCACATTTGATCACGAGCTGTGCATATTAGAATGAACAAAACAAGAAAGCACAACTATGCAGGAAACCGACGTACCTAGAGTCGAAAAGAAAAACAAGTTCCAAAGTTGGCAACACTGGCCATGAAAATCCAGACAATTTTAATATAGTTAGGCCACTCGCTTCACAAAAAGAAAATTCCGGCTACAGGCATTAGAATTCGCATCATTTGTACATGCTCGTCAACATTGTACGTGCAATTGTTCGATGAGACAATGGTCCAAACAGAAGATACATTTGCAGTGAGCACAGCGGAATACTGCCAATCCGTCACACATGGTACAATGATCGCCTGTGAATGTCTCGAATCAGTATTCTAGAGGTGTCGGAACCTTTGGTGGTCTTTCTATCACATATCCACATCTGTAGAAAGCAAATGACCTATATGATATATCTAGTGTGTTCCACGTAACTCTGCGACTGAAATAGTTTCAAAGCGAAAGAAATGTGACACATCCAGTTGTGCAGGAATGTACCCATATCAGCGAGCGACAAACTTCTGTGAGACGCAAGTGCTCCCAAGTCCCTCATCATAGAGACCCAGGGGCCAACTTCAAAATTTCAAATAGCACCATCGGTTCGAGTTATATTTTTTTCGATAAATCTTGGAATATGCAACAATGCACATCAGAAATATTTACTATATGGGATTTTAAAATGGCCGCCAAAAAATATCTGCTCGGTGACAAGAACAACGTGCATTTTTGGTGGCCATTTTGAAACCCGTGCTTCATTAGCAAATGTTTCTTATATGCGGCATGTCTCTTATATGTTGCATCTATCCAGAGAAATATCATCTGCCCCGTGTTCCCATTTGAAATGTTGCGGTTGACCCCTCGAGCCTTATGATGGGGGCCCTGGGGGACTTGCTTCTTACAAAGTTTTCTTGGCCCTCAACATGAGTACATTCCTGTGCAATTGGATTTCCAACATCTCTTTTCGCTTCGCAGCAATTTGAGATCACAATGTTCGATGACATGTTAAGACACAACCTATATTTGTGGCGGCCATGCTTCATTTAGCTTTCCTATAGGTGTTGTTGCACATTCCATGATCTATCGAAAGAGGTACAACTCGGTCTCTGTTGCCATTTGAAAGTTTGAAGTTGGCTCCTGAGGCCCTATGATGGGGATCCTGGGGGCACTTGCTTCTCACAGACTTTTATCACCCCTTGACATTCGTACACTCCTGCACAACTGGATCCGTCACATTTTTGTTCGTTTCGCAAATCTTGCAGGTTACAAAGTTTGCTGGGACACCCTGTATATTCCCACATACGACCCAACCATGACATAATGTTCACTACTTCTATTATCGGTTGTTGGCTCAACCCAACCATTTCATGTTCCCCGACTTGACATTACCTCAATCACTCTAGCATTGATGCATTCCGAGTGATGCCTGTTGCCGGAATTTTCTTTTTGTGAAGCGAGTGGCCTAACTATATTAGACTTGTCTGGATGTTCATGGCCAGTGTTGCCAACTTTGGAACTCGTTTTTCTTTTCGGCTCTAGGTACGTCGGTTTCCTGCATAGTTGGTGCTTCTTGTTTTGTTCATTCTAATATGCACAGCTCGTGATCAAATGTGGCGCATTATGGCCAACTTCGTCTTTTCCGTATTTTTCCTACTTCTGTTTTTCTATTTTCTTTTGTTATATTGTACCACTGATAATACTCGTCATATCTTATGTTCTACATTACAGGTTGACACTGAATATTGCACTCACTTCATATAGTGCTCTTTGCAAAATATGTACTTTTCATTGTAGTTGGCAACACTGTTAACCCTACTGATGGCTTCATTTGCTTCCTATTTTGGCAAGTCTCTTTCTATTCATCACTTGTCAGCATTGTATTTTGCCGTGCCCTCCTTTTTTTTTTTTTTTTTTTGTTGTTGTTGTTGCGGAATTTGCACTTTTTCCCCCTTGTCCAACCTTACTGTTTCCCGAACTTCCACCCCTTATATTTCTTGAACCTATTGCTATGGGCAGCTAATTTTTTGGGAATGAACATCTCTGTTACAACTCTTTCAATTGGCATAGGCCACATCTTTCCCTGCAACTATCATTTTTGGAAGGTTCCCTTGTAAGATCTCATAGCAGGGCATTGGCATGGGGACGTAGATCTCATATAAGTGACAAAACAATACTTTCTAATTTTGGTACTTAAATCATTTAGCATTTCAGGTCTTCAGTTATTTATTAAATCAATTACTAATGTTTTTATATCAATATAGATGACAGAAATTCAATTTTCAAATGCCGTGTATTTTATAGGTCGCATGTATTTTAAATATTTATCAAACTGTATTCACATTAATCTTTAATAAAACTTAACCGTGTGGAGTGCTTCTAGGTGGGAAGAAAAACACGTACCGCGATTCCAAGTATTAGGCATTTCTGCTATTATTAATGTTTATCTGGAATCACCTGAGTCTTCTAATTTTAGTGCTATAGTGGTGTCCCAAAAATACTCATTATATAAATTTTAAAGAACATATTTATATCAAGTAGCAAGAGTAGTAGGATACACTATGATTACAATACTTTTAAATGTGACTGTTCAGTTTGTAGAATACAGATGTTTGAACACTGGAATTTTGATCATCAGCTTACATTTAGGAATAGAAACTTGAGGAAGGATAAGTGTTGTTAATCAGAGTTTAAGTATGCATATTTACAATACAACCCACATCCTAGTTTGGTTTGTTGCTATTTTCCTACAAAATAATACTTCCCCCCTTCAGAGTGAATAAAAAAACATGAACCACTACAGGAATGTTAAAAAATATCGCAGCATTCCCCTCACAATTTGAGATTACTTTATTCTTCAGGAGTTGGAGGGAACCCAATTTCAAATAGAAGGACTACAGAAGCAATTGTAACATTGGTTTTGCTCATAGCTCTACTGGTTTGGTACACTAGACCTTGAAGCACCCACGTTGACGGAACTAAGTGCAACATTCCAGGAGGAAAAGCACAATATTCCCCTGGAAACCATTCGTGACTTATATGCCTCCCTGGTCTGCAGGCTAATGACGTCCCACGCGGTATTAGGTACGTAAGTTGTATTTTCTTCAGATGTTCCCATTATTTTGATAACCATCTTTATATATATATATATATATATATATATATATATATATATATATATATATATCGGTTTCTACTAATGTATAATTATTTTTCTTCTCTCATATTTACTTTCATATGATCAGTTTAGCCTAATTTATCTTTAAACTTTTATCTAATTGGAAGTAACATATAATAACACTATCCATGGCTTTGATTTAATATTTTTAATTTTATATTATAATAATAAAATAGCATAATAGTTTTAAAATACAGTGTGTGTTTTTAAGCTTTGGTCAGTATTTCTTCTCTTTTGTTACTAACGAGGGTCATATTTCGGTTCGAACGTGAGGATCAATATAAAACCTGGTAGACATATACAGGACTAAGTACTGACCCCATGTAAAACTCGTTTTCCGCCGACAGCATCACCTATCCTTCGAAACACGAGCGGTTAGATTCCGCATTGTAGGTGCTGAGTGAAGATTAGTCAGGTGCGTCAGTGTGTGGCAGTAAGCTCCAATTAGTGCTAGGTGTGGTAGTCAGTGTGCAAAAATTGGGGCAGGCTGATGGCATTAGCTTCATTCACGTACTTGAACTGTTAAAAGGCAAACTAAGGCATAGATTTAAAGATCAAACGTCAGTTGAGCGTAAGATGAGTCATTTGCGACATTTTTGTGCAATTTAATTATCAGTGAGTACGAAAATGAATTAGAAATGACACACACATCGACACTCGACTGATATTATGAAGAAAATGGCACGGCACCGGGAGACATGATAGCAGTTCAGAGCCGGAACAAGACAGCAGTCCAGAGCGGGAACAAGGCAGTAGTCAAAGCGAACACGACATATCTTCAGCACGAAAACTGAAAAGAAGATGTTTTATCGCAGTCTACGGACTAGGAAATCCCGAGTATCTACAAAGATTATCATTAAGGAGGATAACACGTATAGAAAAGTTCTGGCACAACACAAGAAAATTATTTCGTTAAGTAACTGCAAGCCTGTTTTGGATTATGGACACGCCCTGTCTACGAACTCCGCTTCAATCAAAGGGAATCGAGAAATAAAACTCCAAACAGTGAAATGTGAAGTCATCAGATTATTTAACGAAGCGTGAGAGCATGGAGCATCACTGCATTACTGGCATTTACAGTTCTGGGTTCTCCAAACGGCAAAAGAAGTTGGCTTATCGGATTTCAAAGCGTCGCCGACTTTCATTGAAAATCTTAAGAAACAAGAAGGGATTATTGCACTAAACCGTCACCCGGTTATATAAGTAATTTTTGGGACAACACTCTGTATATTTTGGAAGGATTAGAAACCATTCTTCGATCTATATTTTATTCTTGCAACGAAAGTCATTTCTTTTTTCAATGGGAACTGCTAACAACTTGACTCTTTTCTCACGAGCTAGAACAGTAGAACCTTTCATCGTTCATCAATACATGTACACAAAACGTTGTTTCACAGTGAGAAGATTTTAGTAAGTAACAAAGACAACATTCATTTTGTGAACTACATGCGTGAAAATCTACTTAGTCTACTTGAACACTTCAGTGTTTTTTCCTTACTCATTAGTATGCAAAGACTACGTTATACAGTTATTTGGAACTGAATTAAGTGTTTTCTTCAATTACTTATGGAAATACTAATCCCAGGTGCGATGTAGTCAGATTGACGCTAACCATATCACTTAGTCCGTTCTTATCTCGAAGTCCTCACGTTCGAACTAATCACCTCTTCTTCTACATTGTGGCCAGTGAACTGTGAATAAACGCAAATTCTTTCAACATTTAATTTTCATATCCCTACAGGTGGTTTAACCCGATTACATTTTAAAATGAACTACCAACATTGACCAGTTGGTCAGCCAAGCTCTTATCCCGAGTATCTCAACTCAGGGAGTTCTTCTCAGTGTGTTGACGAAGTCACCACGCTAGTTTGGTTCGTCATACAATTAAGCAAAGGGGCATAAGTTTAAGTAGTCGCACAAAAACATTGTCAGCGACAAGCTTTATTTAGTTAATTCCCCGGTCTTTTGACCATGTGCGTATAATTAGTTAATGGGTCTTATCAACTCCTTGAATTATACATTGCGGCTACCAATGTTTGTTCTACTGAATACCATTGTGAATTTTTGGTGGATTCTCATCGAAGAAACCAGGAACTTACGTCATGGGACTATTCCCAATGTTACCCCACAGTGTTAATCCAAATGTGTGTCATTTAGTGGTGTGAGAAAAGTGCTTATAGTGATCTCCAAATTATAAAATTTCCTACGTATATATATATATATATATATATATATATATATATATATATATATATATATATATATATATATATATATATATATATATATATATATAATAAAGATTTAAAGGGCTATTGTGTATTGAAATGTGAAGTGTAATTTTGTGTTTATTAAAGTAGTTAATTTCCACATCCATACCAGCGTTCCGTGTTGTGATTATTTTCTTCTGCATTATTATTTTTCTTATACATACAGTGCATCTAATAAATAAGTATATTATTGTTTTATTCAATGTCTTTTCGTCTCATGTGTGAATAGTATTTTTGTGTATCACGGTCTAAGCGATTCTTTGGATGTCCATGAGGATTTCGAGACGAGACATCCGAACCTCTCGGTGCTTTATGCTCATCTCATTTTCGAGAACTGAGAACGATCCGCAAAAAGTTCTGTAATTCCTTTTTGAAAACGTTGTTCAATGTCTCAACCAAGTAAGCTCAGCTGTTTTGAAAATACACATTGGTTGGACGACAGGAGCAGATCCAGAAAGCTGTTACAGTACAAACGATTACAACATTTTCAACAAAAAAGGATATTGCAGAAGATGAAGGTATTTGTGTCAGTGGTGAGGCGTTTGCTAGTGAAATAAACGATTACATACATTTGCATCGTTTGCCTGCAGCCAGTGTATGAAATTGTGACCAGAGTCAGTTCAATTATGAACTGTCACCTCGTGCTACTTTATCGAAAAGGGAGGAGAAAGACACTGTTGGAACTATTCAGGCAATGTTCACCACGATTCATAGCTATACCATTGATGTTGCAATATCCATGGATGGAAAACTTGCGAAGAAGTTATACATTTGTATTTAGGAGCCGCAAAGACACTTTGGTCCATAGGTGTCAGTGAATGTGCAGCAACTATGTCTCCAAAATCTGTTTGTCAACGTCAGCATTAGTGGTAAAATGACTAAAGATCATCTGAAGCATTTTTCAAAGTGTTCTAGCAGAAAACATGGACGAACACACTCACTACTTTTGTAATTCATGGTCTGGCCATAAGGATATCACTTTGCTCTCAGAGGCTATTCCCAAGTACAATAATTTGAAAATAACTTCTCCCAAGGCCACCAAATATGTTCAGCCATTCGATATCTATTTTCTTGGCAATACAAACTTAGGCCAGAAGAATCACTGAACATGTTCGCTTACGCTTTGATAAGCCCTTAGTGAAGTTGCATAATAGGTGTTTCATAATGAACATGCATTCTGTAATCTATAATCAACTGTCAGCTCCAGTTTTTCAAACAATGCTTCGTTATGGCTGGCAAAAATCAGGGCATCAGTTTGAATTTCCAGTTAGTAGGATCCGAAAAGTGATTGACGTAGCCCTCAACTTTGGACTTGATCTTTGGACATGAAAGTGAAGAACACATGTAGTGCTCAGATTTTCCTTAATTGAGGTGTTCTTACTGTAAAGCTACGTTATGTTTCACTCATTTCATTGTAGACCCGCATGTACACTTTTGTTGCTTCCCATTTGTTTTCTTAACAACATAAAGAACTTCTGTAATTACTCGTCTGGTGCAATTACTATACTTGTCATCGTGTGCACACATACTTCATGTTGTTTTCCTGCCCCAAAACTGAATTGATGTTTTTTGTTTATAGGTGGCGCTGTCTGCACAAACCAAATTTTACACGGGAATGACTCACCCTATAGTGGTCAGTGTTTACCTCTCTATATATCTGCCAAGTTTTATGTTGATCCTCGCGTTCGAACCGACACATATCCCTTGTAACATTCTGAAGAAAAAAAAAAAAAACCTTCCATTATATAGATCACTACTTTCTTGAAAGTTTCATAATTACAAAGATGTTATATTACATCCTGAGTGCATTGTTTTTACCATTCGCATTTTTAGTATATTACACTTTTTGCAAATGTATAGACACAACAAATGAAGTGTAAAATGTTATGCTCTCTAAGTAGAATACAAAAACATGTACAAAAATATTTTTTTCTTCGTACGATGGTGCTGAGAAGCGATTGGTCCACTTCAAATATAGCCAGATGATAAAAAACTGCGTCATTTTGTTAGATATATAAATATTAAGAAAGCAAGTTCCTTTCAATCAATATGTATTTTTTATTGTGTGCTAACATGAAAATTTTGTTTCAGTTCTGTCAAGTATCGCTTTCGGAATCTGGTCATTTACATTTCTACGTAAAAGATTCAACCAAACTATTTTCCGAGAAAGGCTTCGAACTAACTCTCCACTTTTAAAAGTAATTACCTATCATGATACCGTGGTCTTGATACGACTTTGATCTCTACACCATACGGACGTGACGAGATCATAATTCGGTGAATGAAGTAAGAATGAAGTAACCATTTGTTAACAACTTTGAATACACATTTTGCCGTAAATTAGATCAATTTAACAAAAGCTGGTTATCAGTAGTAACCGAACACGTTATACATACCATAGATACTTCACATAAGTGTAATATATAAGAAATACTATATTTCCCCAAACGAATTTTGCCTTTATTAGATGAAAACGAAAAAAAAAAAAAAAAAAAATTCGTCTTATAAGCTGCGAAGATATTCTAATCCAGATAAATTTTCCAACTCTACATTAGGTAGGCTATACGGTTTGTTTGATCGAGTTAATGACTTAGTTATTCGTACATTACTTGCTGCAAAAAATATTTAAGCCAAGAAAGTTTAGACATTGCCTGACTGATTGTTAATACTGTATCATTCAAAATAACTAAATATGAATCGGAAATTGGCTTCGTTCAGGGACGTAGGAAAACATCGACAACCATTCAAGGGAAGATGACTTTAAAACAGATTTGGTTCTCACGATCTTTAAATCACAAACAAAAGAAATCGTATCCATAGAATCAACACAAAAAATATTAATAGTACCGTACAAGTAATTTCAGAACATTAGTATTCTTTAGGATGGAATGAATTATACATCCTTTAGTAATCGTATATAATGTGCGTATTCTTCGAACATTTGGCACATTTTCTTTCTGCGAAATCATTTATGTCTGACTGCTGTTAGCAAAATCACATCAATAAAGATTTAAGCTGTACAAAAATATTTTTCTGTGTAACTTTCGATTGCCTAATTATAATTGAATGATCTTTTGCACAGCATTATCTATAACTATTGAAAAACCATTCAATTCTGTTTAGGCTATTGAAAGTTACATCCGATATTTTTGTGCAGTGGACATACTTAAAATGATTGTACACTTATTCTTTTTTAAAATTGTGTTTTTTCTTAAAATTGTCGCCGGTAGAATTTTCTTATATATCAGACGTTTAAATAGAACGTTTTGAGAACTGCATTTATGAAATGCTTTGTTACATTTTGTTAGTAATACCTTCCCTTAGTTCTTTAAATTCTTAATCACTGCACGTGTGAGTTTCAAATAAATTCAACGGTTGAATTATTTGCATAGACAATGTCTAAACATACACCCGATCTCATACCCGATCAAACCAATATATTTGTTGATCAATTTGTAAAAAACAAGTAAATAAATAAAATTATTACATTCTTCTGTATTTTCCTCCTTGACGATTCCATTTTCGGTTGATTCTTGTACGTTTTTCTTCCTTTGGCAACTGTGTTGATTGAATCGATCTTTGGTGGGAAATTTCCTATTGCATGACTCGCATCTGATTGGCTCTTCACCAGAATGATGAACTAGTAAATGGCAAGTGAGGTGTTGCTTGAGACGAAATTTTGAATTACAAAATATGCATGCAAATGGTTTCAGTCCTTTGTGAATAAGTAAGTGCCGATTTAAATCACCTCTTTTTCTAAAAAACTTCAAACATGCTTCACACAAATACTTCTTTCCAAACACATCTCTTACTACTCGCCACCCAGTCTTCGACTTTGATTGAGCGTTACTATTAGTATTATTATCATCAGGTGGCGGAGTGGGGCCACAAATATCAGATACACCACCTCCAGAAAGCTCTTCAGCACAATGAATTGATCTCATCAGAATGTCCTCAGCAGTATGAACTAGAATATGGCGACTCAGATGTTGTCTTAGGCGGAATTTGGCATTACAAAATATACAAGGATAAGGTTTTTCTCCTGTGTGAATAAGCATATGCCGGTTCAAATCACCTTTCTTTTTAAACGTTTTTGTACAAGCTCCACATCTATGCATTCTTTCATCTGTGATTTCCTGAACGAGATTCAAATCACTTTTATCACTTTTAAGATCGATATGAACAATATTAGGAATCGTTTCATTGGTATTACACTCAGATGGTGCAGTGGAGCCAAATATCTCAGAGGTAGAAGAAATTTCCCCACCAGAATGATGAACTTGTATATGGCGGCTGAGGTGTTGTCTTAGACGAAACCTTTTATCACAAAACATACAAGGATATGGCCTCTCCCCTCTGTGTATCATTAAATGCCGATTCAAATCACCTTTCTTCCTAAAACGTTTTGCACATACTTCACATATATGAATTTTATCATTACCATAATCCTGAGCTAGCTGTTGACTACCATTATTATATCTATACAAAATGTTAACATTACAATCAGGGAACACAGTGTCAGCGTATGTGTCAGGAATGCAAGAAATATTCTTTACTTCTGCTGGGTAGTTTTCAAATTCGTGGTTATTGAAATCTTCAACACACTCCTTTGATTCCCCAATTGCATGATCTGAACCAAACCTGCAACGAAGAAGAGGTCCTGCTTAGATTACTCATAACAAATACACAAAGTATTATCATTCCTACCGATGTAATAAAAGAACTTCCATTAGCATTTTCTATTAACATTATATTCGTTTGTCACTATAACGTACAAAAAGGCTAAATGTTTTAATGATGTAATGAAACGAAATCTTTACACTAAAGATGGTGAATAATGGGAAGGGCATGCTGATGGAAGAACTGGTGAATAAAGATACTGCGATAGGAAGTTGACCACCACAAAGTTATATGATGTGGAATCGAACCATTGATACTTCGCACCAAAGGGGGCTGTTCTACTACTGAGCCACCATGCAATCTGCCTTTGATGTTAAGTATAGAACTACAATAGTAAATAGGCATTGCACACGCTTTTTTCCTGATTCGTTTGTGAATTAGCACTTGGTGAGCGATCATTGACGGAGTTAAAGACCCTCGCTTTAGGCTTTAACTAATAATAACATTTGGCTGAGCACCTAAAAAGACCATCAATTAACTTTATGGTAATTTTGGTTCAAATCGATTAATCCATTCCTGAGAGATATGGTGGCTCACCACAGAAACCACTAATTACGGGGAATTACAATGTATGGCTTTTTGCAGTCAAACGATTATGCGCACTTCTGTTGTTCTTGGTAACTTACAAAATGTAAAAAGTAGCGAGATTAGTTTTTTTTAATCTTATAAGTAGTTCTAGAAATGTCATACTAAATGCTGACGAAAATGAAAATTAACTATACCTATATACATGAACATCCCACTGAAGACAATTTGAAAACCATGTAATATTTCCTCTAAAATTGAAGTAATTTAAGAAAATATTAAACAAAAATTCAGTATTTCCTTCCAGTATTGAACTCTAATTAATACACTTCACTTGCTTTAGCTTAAATTGAACGGTGTATAGATAGATAGATAGATAGATAGATATAGGCACACACACACAGTATATAGGACAGTATGTTCTTGTTCGTGTGTGAACAACCATTGCATGTTGTTGTGTTTCATTATATTTCAGCAAGTCAAACCTTTGAACTAGCTTCACTGCAGTAGAATGCACTAAACACCAGTAACGTCATCTTAAGAAACACTACCCGCCAGGATGCCAGGGATCCACTGATGATAGTTCT
Source organism: Thermobia domestica (assembly GCF_964235325.1). NCBI lineage: Eukaryota > Metazoa > Arthropoda > Insecta > Zygentoma > Lepismatidae > Thermobia > Thermobia domestica. Next base: position 70,084,293 of record NC_137456.1, read on the forward strand.
TTTATTATGTATGTAAATTATATGTTTGCAATTAGCTATTATAATGTTTAGACAATAATTTCCTCTTCCAAATACAAGAGCCATACGCCTGCGAGAGAGAAGCACAAGCAATGTGTATGCGTAAACTCAGATGTGGTAAGCTCTCCTTCCTTCTATTCTACGCCTGATTCTGCGGACGCCGAGCATCAGGACAAAAGCGACAATGAGCATCAGGGTTTCTGGCAACGAAAATGTGCGTGAAGAAACAAGTGGTTCTTGTCTCTCTTTAGTACTTGGATTCAATTGTTTTCCTGTGATAGATATTGATGAATTTCAAGATCACCAACTTTAAACTTTTAAACTAAATTGAAGTTTTTGTCTTTTTATAAATCCTCCGAGCTATAAAAATGCACGAAAATACAATGAAAAATATATTTAGTTCATCGTCTCTTGAAAACGTACTTTACACAAATGTCAGTATAAAAATAGGAATTATACTATAATTCCTAATAAAAGCTAAATAAAAGATAATCTTAATGCAGGTACATTATAATCCCCAACATGTCATTAATTAGGGATCAAGAATTGGCAGTATACAGTACACATATGTATTTTATGGCTGTAATGTATTTTTCAAATTAGTGGATGATATTTGTGCTTTTTAATTGTTTTAGTATGGTGACTTTTTTTTGTGCAATGTCCCACGATTATGCACCGAGATTAAGGGAGACGCTGTTGATGAGATAGATGATAGTAGTGAAACGACAATAGTGGGAAAACTCTCATAAAATTCTCGCACATAGTGTTTGCCCACCACAAAGCCCACTTGGCGGGAGCTGGGTTCGATGTATGGACCCCACGCACCAGAAAAATGTGCATGTTTGTAAGTAAAAAGTACAAGTTGAAGAGGGACGTGATCACCTGTAACAAGATAGAGCATTATTATTTTCATGCATATATTTTAGCAGTGGTGTCCATCTCCCTCAAGTGCTTGGGCACAATCTTCCCAAATTTACTCCCTCTAGGCGACCGGTATTGGTTGTGACAAAACCAAGACAACTAGTTTTATAGACATTTTAGTCAATTTAGTAGTCTTAAAAGCATCATTATGGTATTGTTAAAATTTTATTGTGCCATTTTCAATGAAAAATCTTGTCCCCGAAAAAGGCGTAGCGTGCGTCCTACAATCTACATATGAGTATCCTTGTATTTTAGGAAATGCTGTCTGCTCTAATGGTGCCGGACACAAATTTGGTGGACTGTTTGCTAATAATTTCCTAATCTTGATTGACTTACGAGGAACGATACTCGCTGAAAGAGATTACCTATCCAAAAGTTTCCCGTATAAATGACAAATACTAATCACTCATCAACATTTCATCCTTATTTGTGTGATAGATTTTCTTGACTTGATAGATGATTTGTAAGAAATAAAGTGTTCTGTTTTGACTGCAATGTGTTCCGGACAAAGGAGTGGTATTCAATTGGTGTCTTTGATTTAGATAACCTTATAATAAAAGCTATCAAACATTGGCCATCGAAGCAACACTTGATATATATTGAACCCTTGACTTATTAGATAAATCTCGAATTCAGCAGGCGAAAATGGTCTTTAAAAATATTTTGAAAATGACTCAAAATGTCATTTTCCACACTAACTTGAAAATTTCGAGACGGAAAGAGGTTATACCTTCACATTCCCATTTTGTTTTGTTGTATGAAAATATTCTGTCGTACGAATGACCGACTGGCATCCCCGTTTCTAAATTTCATGCCTTATTACTGCTAAAGACGGTTCTTCCAAATTTTTGTAGAAATGGATACTGAAATAATTTTATCTTCTATTTGATAACAAGTGAGCAAAAATATCTATGTCGACTCCACTTAGGTTAAATCAACAAAGTTAACAAATGCAAACCACAGTGAAGATACAAAGAGTGTGTATATTCTATTTAATCAAACGGTAGCTATAAATCTAATTTCGCATGACGGCGCTCAAAACTTTAGGTATCAAATTTAAAAAACAAGGTTATTTATTATCATTTACTAATGGTAATGTAAAATACTGTTAGTAAGATAGTTTAGGGTAGTTGAGACTAGGGCAGAATGCAGTTACATAAATGGGATACATATTTAGAAAAAAAGACCTGCTATGTAATAAACTGTGTTACGTGAGAAACAATGATAATGGACTCAGTTTCGATTAGTTGTATTTGTTAATAAGAATAATATATTTAGGTAGCTATTTATAGGAGACAGTTTGGGAAAATAATATTTTTTTTTTCTGCGGAGAAGCAATGGGTATCCATAATTCTCTGTTGATGTAACTGGAAGGCACAATATATAGAAAGAAGTTATCAGTTAGTACATTTCCTGGCCATTTGCTGTCTAAGTCCTAGTGGAACGTAATTTGTGGTTTTCTCTAGTTTAATAACATCAATTGGTGCAGACACGTAACTACGCTCCACAACGTCTAATTTATCAGTTTTCCAGCTGTTCAATATCGAGCAGGGCCATATCTTGTCTTGCAAAGATTCAAGCATCTTTGCACCACTGCTCAAATCCCGACGAGAGTAAGGTTTTGACTGCTTGCAGTAATAGAAGAAGAAGCATTCGTGCAGTTGCAGGAAATCTGCTAGCCAGATTTGCAGATTAAAAACTCATGACCAGCTTAAGAAGTTACTGGAATAGCACTATGTAGTAGAAACATACGTAGTAGCAGAAAGATACAAATTTCATCTATTAAAACAAAAACCCTATTGAAGAAAACTTGAGAGACCAGCTAATTTTTGGAATGGTGAACGATTCCACAAGGCAGCAGCTTACGTCTAAAATAGATTCATTTCAGAATACAATCGAATTGATTGGAGCAATGGAAAACACTGAAAGATAGTATAAAATCTTCTATTCACCTAACAGGAACATGAATGTTGTACGTTCGCCAGGGGCAAGATTTTCGTCTAGTAAGTTGCACCATTGAGTAAGAAAGATATAGAAAAGTCCTACCGATGCAATAAATGTAGACTTACTAAAGGCAACTGTCCAGCCTTCGGAAAAACTTATGAATTTGGTGGGCGGAATCATTTTGCACTGGTTTGTCCAAATCTGAATTCAGACAACCAGATGATGGCGGATAAGTACTTCTGTTTATGGTAACATATTCTATTTATGAAACAGGCTCTATAATAACACTATCCATAGCTTTGGATTGTTTATTATAACAAAAGAAACACTGACCAAAGCTTCAACACTCACTGTATTTTAAACTATAATGTGTAACGGTTTCGGATATCTAACATATCCTTCATCAGACATCAGACAGACAGACATCAGATACTGCCTGTTGAAGGATATGTTAGATATGCGAAACCGTTACATATTATAGTTTAAACTGTGAAGGATATGTTAAGCTTATGTGTGTGTTGAAGCTTTGGTCAGTGTTTCTTTTGTTACAAACAGGTTCTATTAATGTAAAATATATATCTTCAGTGAAAGTAATTTACAATGAATATTTATTTCTAAATCTGATACCATTGACCAATTTTCCGAAATGTGAAGAAATTCTTAAGCAGTTAGTGTGCAAGAATAATACAAAGTACAGTAAATACCTTGCATCAATTATAAAGTATACAATTTATACATAAAATAATAGTATAATAATAATAATAATAATAATAATTTATTATTATTATTATTATTATTAGGCCTCCAGACTGTGCTATGCAAAAGTATATAGAAAGGCTTTGTCTGTCAGTCTGTCGACAGGTATCAGAGCAAAACCGGTAAGAGATATCGAGATGCGGTTTTTTGCAATCGCTTTAGCGTTCCCAGAATAGGTTTAATTTATTCCGTTAACTCTCCATTCAAACCAGAAGTGGCAACGAAATGAGATTGCAACTAGACACATATTCATTTATTAATGTCCATGGCATCTTATATTCAATAATCAATGGAGTTCAATGCTCCTTTTGAGCTCCGACGCTTTGAAAGGAAACACGTTTAAAGCTATTAAGCCAATGTTCTCGGGATTGCTGCCAGAGTGAGTGTTGCTGTGCTGAGCTTTCGTTACCATACAGCGGCAACATCTTCAGAGCTATTCATCCGTACATACAAGCCATCCATCAACAGAGACGAAGGTTATCATCTACCTGACATCTGGATCCAGCTTCTCAGTACGAAAAGAACCGTAAGCCAATCAGAGAACAGTTTCCACCAGCAAAATCAGAGCACGCCATTGGTCAACAAAAACAACCAATAGAAATACAGCAATTCCTAAAGACTACAATATAAATTGTACGACCAGCACACTCCAACACATAGCTCTGAAGATGTTGCCGCTGTATGGTAACGAAAGCTCAGCACAGCAATACTCTGGCAGCAATCCCGAGAACATTGGATTAATAGTAGACGCCAGCAAGGCTTCAAGATCATATTGACGTTTAAAGCTGCTGAATCTGGTGGAGTCACCTAGTATAGCGGACACTCATGTACGATGTTGCACAAAAAGATAGATATTGGATACAAATATAATGTTCCCTTATGGTAATGAATGCCATAATACGATTGGCATACGCTTTTGTTGCAGACTAGAGTCCATCTGCAATCTGGAAAAGTTTGACTAGGAGGGTGCTGTCTGGAAATAATTTTCTCAAGAAAGTCTTAAGCGTATTCAATTCGATCTTACTCACTACTTCAAAACATCATAAGTAATCTGTTTCCAGGAAGTTATTTGTATGACTTGTTTTATGCAGATAGAAATTGCTCATAAAGAGGAATTCCCGTCCCATTGATAATGAACAAATAATCATTGTTGCAAAATCACATGCCGCCAGATCTGATCAGTTAGGTTATATTTGAAAAATTAGAAGGGCTATACGAGACCCTTACAACACCAGTCCAGATCAAGATACCATCCTCAAAACTGACCATTTTCAATATTGCTCTTTGACTTACCTGCCATTTTCACGGTAGAGGTATACAACACCGTGAGAGAATTTGGACTCGTCTGAGAATAACATAATCCCATAGACGGCAATCCTTACACCATATTCGTCAGTCTCTTTTGAGGGCTGAAATTAACTTGTTTAGGACCGATGTTTCATTATTGGAACATGACTTCTGAAGATGAGAGAAATATTAATAATTTTCGTAACCTTTTCGAGCTTCTTGTCGAAATGCCTGTGTTGCATTTGGAGTTTTTGGAGCTCCTTTTCGACCTGGCAAGAGTAAAACGCCTGTGTTCCATTTAATAGCGAATGGATCGTATTTATAGTCCCATGCGTATTTTGCAATGGTTTCTGGAAAACCACATTCAATTTTAATCCCTATTAATTATTTGTATAATGAGTCTATAAATGTATGGGTAAATTATCATGTGATTTGATGTTGACTAATGCGTATTACGTTGTTAAAAACACACGTGTTCCATTATTGGAACAACAGTCCTTAAAAGGTCCAAGAGTTTCATACGTAGGGCTAAGTACACATTATTATCTATTCTAGACTTACTGTTCACGAAACAGAAAATACACTAGAGGAAGACGAACCTATCTCTGATGCGGAAGTATACTCTACATCACTAGAATAAAGATAGTAAAAAAGAATATGTATGAAATTGAAAATAATTTATCAATAAAATGATTACTTAGTGAAGTTGAGGCAGTTGTGAAAAGGCTGGAGAGTGGGACCGTATTTGAACATGTGCCGCACGATCGTCTGCTGCGATTTTATAGAAACTTCATAACAGGTAAATTTTTCATAGAAACTTCATAGAAAGGTAAATTTTTAACACTCATTTCCATGTTGCCCAAGGACATGTTTGTGAATAATCACTTGCAATATTTCGAAGAATAATTTGCTTTTTAATTCTTCTGGGAGCAATAGATTGTGAATTTTACATTTCTATTTCTTCTTACATATTTTATTTGTTCGGCATCCTTACCAACATCCGACATATTTAGAAATATATACCTTCTGTCAAACTTAGGTAAAAACTTATAAACTTGGAAGAAAACTAATGTTAAGGAATCTATAGAATATACAGGTTCAATGGCTCCAATAAGGCAGCTTGCTGCATGACATTATTTATGATAGTTTTGAATGTATCGATATATATCAATGATTACTAAAAGCTAGTTTGATCAACAATTTTCTGCACAATAGGATGTTTCGGCTGTGAGGAACACTATTATATATTTAGGTATATCTAAAAGCAATAATTTGTTTTTATAAGCAGGCTAATTCGAACTAATGGACTTGTAAGTCTATTCTACAAATTCTTTTAACTCTACAATGCGTAGTTGCACAGATGTGGAACATAGTGGCAACTAATATGTTCTTTCCTATATAACGAGTTTCTAATGCATGTTGAACCAGATTGGCAACGTTCGAAGCTAGTTTAATACCACAATTTCCGCATAGATGGCACTATTAAGCGTACCGGTACTTCCGTTACTCATTTTTGTTTTCTCTCGCAAAACTATTTTTTCACAGAACATTAAAAAAAAAAAAAAAAAAAAATCTGCATTGCAGGGTTAAGATTGTAACGTTTTAAGTCTGATAGTCTGTTCAATGAAGAAAATATGTAAAAAGAAACAGAAATATGTAAAATTCAGAATATGATGCTCCAAGAAGAAGAAGAAGAAAACAGATTAGTCTTTGAAATTAAAGATGCTTATTCACAAATATCCGTCTTCAGTGATCACGGAGATGAGTGCTAAAAACATCAATATATTACATAGGTTCTTTAAGTAATTATAAGAAAAGTAAAATTGATAAAATAAATTGAAGATGATTGAGCAATGATATACATCTTTTACAATATGAAGAATGGGATCTTCGTATCTTTTACAATACAACTCTATACTTACTCCGTATGTATAGAAGTTCGGCTTGCAGGCTACCCTCATCTGAGATGCCAAAGGTAGTGTATTTATTACGGTAAGACATTTAGACCTATGGTGTAAACGGTTATCATTGAGATAAAGATCAATAGATGTGGGTTTTCTGTATACACTATGTTCCACGCTTGTATCGAATTTTCATGTGACCAGAATATTCAAAAACAGCAGGCAAACTATCTTTTTTATTTCCATGGTTAATTTTATGCTTTGGTGTTGGCTATTGAGAATTCCTGAAGGTATGTGGTAACTGCTTTCCGTATCGTCATAATCGACGTAACTATAAAATAAAGCTGGTTTTGATGGTGTTGACTGTAAAATCTGATGTTCAAATTATTTCACGAAAAGGTTTCCGACAACAGGCAAGGGTGGTGAGCCCATGGTCACACCATTTGTTTAATTATAATATTGTCCACATAGAAAAAAGTGGCAGATGTATAAGTATAGCGAAACGAACTACGACATGCTCGATGGAAATTGTTTCTCTTGAATAAGTGAAATATCATGGACTGGTACTTTTGTGAAGGCAGAGAGACAACGTCGAAGTTAACTAAAATTTTGTCAACAGGTGGTTAAATGTACCTATTTTACTAATTGTACCTATCGCTAGTACTAACAATTGAGGAGTTTGATGCAATAAGGGCATTAGTCTGAAACGATGCATTTGGAAAAAAACGATGTTGAAAATTTTAGTAGTATTTTTTTCCTTACATAAAACAATGTAATATGCAGCATTTTATTCAGATATTAAATTGGAATTTTACCAGGAGGCTAAACAAGCATGGCAAAAGCAACAAATACGTTTGATGCAAAAAGGGCGTAAACTTGCTTACGCGCTTATTACATCAAACTCCTCAATTGTTCTCAATGGGATGCTGGTTCTTGTGTAATTTTGGTAGTCCATATAAAAGTGGCAGTTGACTTCTATATGGTATTTGCATCACACTATCAAGAAAGCTTCAGCTCCTATACCAAGTTCGGATATATCGCTGAAAAAGACTTAAGTTTTCACCAGTATTGGGTTTCCAGTTAAAAATTTGAAAGCATTGCTACTTTATTCCATTCTGGCTACATGGCCTGCCTGCCTACCTGAGCCTCCTAGATTTAAAAACGTTAGGTAAATACGATAAATTATGCAATTCTTCGTTTCCCCACAAATCTCCAATTCTGTCCCTCTTGAGTCCGAATATTCGCCTCAGGATTCTATTTTTAAATGCTTTCAGTCTTCATTCTTCCCTCAAAGAGGCGACCATGTTTTGCAGCCATACAGCTCAACAGACCTAATTTTCATATTATATATTTTAAAATTCAAATTCTTCGACAGAATTGACGAAGACAAAAGAGCCTGGACTGAATAATAACAAGACTTCTTGCTTTCAGTTGACATTTAATTTCTTCGTGGATCTAGTTTTGGTCTGTTAATGCTGATCCTAAATATTTGAAAGTATCCGCTATCTACACTTGCAAATATTGAGATACTGCTAAGAGTAAACCATGTAGAAATAACTCAAGAGACAATACCATCAGTCATAATGTCCGTTATTAAATTCTGTAATACCAACAGAACAAGATAGCGAACATTTTGTATGGCTGACAGTAACGGTTCTTGAATGTTACTTTTACATGATTTATTCTCATCAATATCTTAATATTTAAAAATTTGGGACTAGAAGCTAAATTTTTGCTTACTGGCATACAGAAGAATTGAACTGGAATTTGGCGTGGGTGACTCGGGTTCGATTCTTGGCGGAAGCTCATGGGGTTTGGATTCCACGTTAAAACTGTAGGTTCATGTCTCAAAAACCTTCTATGCTGAAAGGGACGCTAAAGTCAAATCTACCCAACTAAACTGGAATTAACACAAGAGGAAATTCAAGATTTTTTTTCTTAGGAATTTTGACCTTAGAAAAACTTTCAGCAGTGAAGGAAACTGGAAAAAGCAAAAAATAATAATAAATAAATAAATAAATAAAAAATAATGCACACAAGGGAAGTCTCTTTAACTGAACAACTTTTAACTTATTTCATAACATTTTGTAAGTGTTAAATGGTTTACTTTTAAAAAAAATATTGTTTTGTTTTTATTGTTATTTACAGAAAATAATAAAAAGTCTTCGAGAACAGCATTATGTTCCCGATCATTTTTCTGAATTTTAGTCAGTAAGTTAAAAGACAACAAGAAGAATATTAAGATTTCAGAAAGTAAGCTACGTACATAGTATCTACAAAATGCCAATAAATAAATTAATAAGTATTATAAAGTGTTTTCTTACAGGCCAGAAATTTAAATGCGGAATTCAGGACATTATAATTGTCACGTACATTATTCAACATTCTATGCTGACGGCGTGCGCTTTTTGCAGAGATATACACGTGTATTGGAAACAGAGTTAGTTTCAGTGTACATAGTTTTCATGCTTGTCTTCAGTATTAATGAGTAATTAGTAATGGCAGTCATGCATATTGCGAGAATATAGGTATCTGTAACTGTGTGAGAAGTGTCTTCTACTTGTGATGTTACGATCAAATGAAACCAACTGTAAGACAAAAGATATTCGCTTCTTTTTTATTTTATTTATTTATTTATTTATTTTTATTATTTTCTTGTTTCCTCAAGTTCTCATTGTTCACAGGGCAAGATATTCAATTCATTTCGAAGATAGTAACTATGTGTGATTTTTTTAAAACCGAGTTCCTAAATTTAAATACAACTTTAACCTTTCAATTTCCAAGCGAGAACTTCAATCATTCATATCTCATCTTAATTTTAGAAATTAAAAACTTTCCATGTAGCGTTTTCTGGACTCCTACAGACTTCAGTATAGTTAATATGCCCTTTCTCCCTTCACATGCAATCTTAATATGAAAGATAAGAAGAAGAAAATTCTACCTCTTTATCACAGCCCACTTTCTTTCTCATTTTTCTCCCTGAGTATTACGCTTGATGAAGTATACCTGGAAATAATACTATATTTCACTTTAACTACGAAAGATATGGCTACCAGATTTGATGAACTTCCTACTTAGAAATTTCCTTTTTATATACTTTTTTATTATATAACGATCGAAATATATTATTTTTTTTAATTGACAAGGTCTTTGTATAAGAAAATATAAATATCAAAAACTTGAGATGTCTGTCCTTATTTACTATTATCCAGCTCGTGCACAGTTTTACAATGGAAATAAACAATATTATGATTTTGATGGCAAGATCATTAAAAAATGTATACAATGTAACTTTAGCACTTGTAGGAGTTATTGAGAATAGCGTTGTCACGTATGTCTTTGAATTATGAAGAGGTAATATGAAGTTTGGAAAGAAATGAATGTGAATTTCTTATTCTCTTGTTTTGTGAATTTCACAGAACCATCAAATATCGGGCTTGTTGACGAATTACATTTGAAATTATTAAGGAACCATTTTTAAAAAAAATGTTTCCCTCTTAGATACTGTCATAACGAAAACAATAGTTCAATTTATTTTAGATAAAAATTACAGATAACTGCATTTGCCTCACTCCATATCAGATATAGTTTAGTTACATTCCGCGAAAAGTAACGAGTTTTATATGAAACAGCTATTTTCCAGAAAAATAAATGCAGCCTTAGAATATGTTCTAGCTGCCGAGAAAGAAGCTGCTGAATTTTTCAAACTCACAAATAATAGGTTTGATATGATGAACTTGGATGTGACAGAAAATTGCGTTGATAAATTTAAAAGTACTCGAATCCCAGAGAATTTCACTTTGTTTGAGGCCAAGAAACCTACTGCCATTCCAATAAGGTATACTGTCGTCAAATATACTTCTTGATCTATATAATGAAATAAGAAAGACACAAAATATGTATTTCTTTACGACAGCTATAAGTTGAACAAATATGTTTAAAAAAAAAGTCTTTTCCCGGCTTTATGGATTTGAAAGATTTTATAACCATCAATTACTCATAGTGTATGAAAATAGGATACTCCTATTTTCCTTGAAAATATCAGATAAATATCAAGGCTACAATGAACAATCAATGTGTTCAGAGACTGGATGAGGAGAATCCTGTCACTAAACATGATAGTAATAGTATTACAAGTAGAATTACCTCTGATTTTGTAAGCGATGGTTATAATTAAGAGCAGCATGACTCATATAAAATACTATTTCCCACGAAATGAGACGAACAGATTGTCCAATAGGAACAGATATACGTTTCGAGACGAGACAGAACTCTTATGACCCTTTTCGGGACAAGACGGCCAACACTATACATATGACACAGCAGACATGATCGATTGCTCATGTGAAAGCCTCTGTTATTTAGGATAATTAGTTTACAAATATAGTACTGATTCAATTCTTAAAAAGCAGAACTGATTCAACCTCTTTGTTAATGGAAGTGACTGGGGTTGGATTGGTTTACTGTAGAGACCTATGTAAACTAGCCATATACTTCTTAATCCAAGATGACCTCCCATTTATTTTTTGAACATACGTAATTTTACCCCCAAATACAAGAAACGCTGGGTATATTTTCAGAACTTACTATAAAACTAAACTAAACATCAAATTAGATACAGAACTCCCTTAATATACTGTTCAGTACATGCTACGTCATTTGTCGCAAAGGCATGACAACTCCGTATCTGTAAGCACGAAATTGCGGCAGAAAGCCTCGTCTTGGATTCCGACATATACGGTAAATCTTTGGTTCAACATTGTACAGTCAGAAACAATACACTTGTACAGTCAGAAACAATATTAAGTTTAGGTTGGATGTATAAGAAATGATAGCTCCAACCTATACTTAATATTGTTTCTGACTGTACCTATAGCCTAAGAGGAAGAGATAACAAGTGCAAAAGTATGATTGTAGAAAAGTTGGTATACGTGTGTGAAAGAAAATACATAAAATGGGATACAACCAGGGACCCTTCGCATCACAAGTGAGAGATCTACTACTGGGCCACCATACCCCTGCCACATCATGGATTTCAAGTAAGATTCAACCTCTTGTATTTCCCTGTTTCCCATATTTCACTTTCCTTTTTCTTTCTTTCTTCAGCATACCAGGTAATATATTTTCTCGAACGCTGGTGTAACACATCATCCATTTTTTTTCTTTCATTATTTATACAATGAAAAGTATCATTGTTGATTATTTGGTATTTTATTATGCTATATTACGTTTATTTGATCATTCATCTGATACAATTTATAATTTACATTGAATTCGTCTAGTAATGATACACAAAAAGGTAATAAAAATAACAGAACTTAATTATACTATATTTATTTAATACGGAATAGATTGGAGGACAGGTGTTTAAAAAATCATACATAGGTACACATACTGATTACAGAGGCAATAAAAACAATAAACAATATATTTCAGACTTTGAGGTTTCTATGGTGTGAGAAGATATCCATGACAATTCGCAATATTTTTCTGCACTAGGAAAGATCGATCTGCTTCAAGTGAAGGTCTCCAGAATAATGTTCGTTAATCAATGCATTAATATATATGTGCAAGCTATAGTGTTTTCAATGTCGGTGAGGGCACGGAATCTCAAGAATCTATATTCTCAAGAATTTTATCATTAAGAATTTTAGTTATTGATCTTAGCTTTTAAAGATGCAGCATTCATGGTAATTTAGAATTAACTGAACTACCACTCTCTTCGCGGTTTGAATGTATAGGTTGCTTAAAATGTTCTACCCATGTTGATAACTTAAAAGTGATTGAGAACACATCACCTGCATAGATTTGGATTCGGTTTTTAACATTACATTGGTGTCGTTCATTGGCACGAACACTTTTCTGACAGGTAATAAGAAATTTAGAAAAGAGCTTACGCAAAAAATTGATCAAATGTTGGAAGTAAAATGTAGCCTTGAGGAATTCCGTTATGAAGTAATCCTATTTCTGATTTATTTGTTATACATATTATTTCTTGTTGTTCAGGTAGGACTTAAAATACTTGTAACTGCTTCCTCTTAACGGTATATGCATATAATTTGCAAAGCAAAATTTCGTAACCAATAACGACATTCTTTTTGGAGAAAAGGAAGAAGTTCATAAGTATGCATTATGCAAATATTTTAGAAGAATGAGGTTTGATATACATGTAAAACTTTCTCTAAAACATAAAAAAATGTGAAAAACACGTTTCTGTAGTATTCGATAATGAATGAATTTGAAAAGTTCGACATATGTATTTAAATGCCATTATAAATATAACGTTTCATTACGAAAGAGTTGCTATCTGTGGATAATACGGATAAACTTATTGTAAGATGCTTATTTAAACTGACATAAATAATGAAGCACAATATAAAAATATTAGAAGTGATTCAGAAGGATGAGTAGGGATGGAAGTTCTTCTACCATTTCTTTGCCTTTTGATGAAAATAATAATATAGCTGGTACTATTTTTGTACGATTAACTTCTTGCTTTCAGTTGTTGTAAGTGCTGTTGTATAACATGACGCCTAAGGTTGTGTTTAAGAGTAAAGGTTCGATGGCATATTTTGCATGCAAACACTTTTTCAATTTTATGAACCGTATAGTGATATTTCAGATGATGTCTTCGAATAAATCTTTTACCGCAGATTCGACAAGCAAATGGTCTCTCTTCTTTGTGAAATTCCATATGTTCTCTCAACCAAATTTCGTCCACAAATGTTAATGAACAGATACTACATGAGACCATTTCTTTACCACCACCATCAGAATTCCTGCTCTTCGGATTTTCTCTATTTACGCTAACGGTATTATCATAGTTTCTTGTGGTTTCATTATCCAACGTGTGCGACGACATAAGCATCTTCGAAGTAGCAGGTAAAATCCTTGAACTATTTTCAACACATGTAGAATTATCACGGCTCGAAAGATAGTCAATTATCTCCACAAATGGTGTGTTATCCACTGTGTACCTGAAACAAGAATAAGTTATCCATTAAACTGTAACGATTGTACGTTGTTTAAATTTTTTTTTTCGAAATTGCTAATACACGCACTTAGAGTTTTTCTTTATAATTGAATCAGACAGTTACATACAGAAATTAAGAAGAACCGCGCAGGAAACGAATAAGTTACATAACTAAACAAAACGACTGAAAATTGTAAGTTTTTGGATAGTGGATACGTCACTTCGGCTTTCTATTTTGAGATACAAAACTAGGCTTGTTGTATCTATTTACATTTTCTTGTGCAAAAATATAGTTAATTAGATTACATACATAGAGGATTGTATTTTTTAAACTACTTTAATAGTTTATTTCGTTACAATATGTTTTGAATTTAGTATTAGAAATTACATAAATATCATACTATTTCGTATTTCATTTTTCTTTCGTTTCGATTTTATTATTTAAAAAAAAAAAAAAAAACGTTAAAGAATTCTCATAAACTTCTAATCAACCTTTAACAGGTCACTCCCGTCTTTTATTAATATTATTCTCAAATTATTATTTTAAAAAGACCACCTCCATATACCTACTTACATATTGTACGTGTAGAGTATCTTGAAAATTGTAATAATAGTCCAGTCAATAAAGGTTTTGTGTCAGGACTAATTAGTTACAAGCTGAATTTTTCAGGAACGTTAGACCACAATATAAGGAGTATTTTCTGAAAAGTCCCCACCCCTCCCTTCTTGTTTTCCTCTCTATCCCCTTAACCCTTTTAGATTCCTGTATTTTCCAAGGAAAACGTTGATTTTCAGTTAATTAGCTACTACTTCAGTACTATTCGCCCTAGTATAATGGATTATACGTCATTCTCTTCAGAATAAAACATGTTTTCAAATGGTATCATGCGCATGTTTGCATGATGTACAAGGGAAGGGAAATTCGAGGTAAAATAGGGAACTTTCCCTCCGAAAAATCCCTTTTATGAAAATTAATGCCCTTTGGAGCAACCCTGGCCACAGGTATCTGAATATAATCTACTTTGCAAAATACTATGGTCTATATGTAATGTGTATTCCAAGTTTTATTGCAATATCTAGAATAGTTACGACGAAAAAATAGTTCTCAATCCTACTTGGCAATACTGAATTTCATATATAAATGAGGAAAAGTGGGACATCTATATACAAAATAAGTTTCCAAACACAGTACTCTATATCCAAGTATCATGGTTAATACGTCATTCTTTTCAGAATGAAACAAGACTTGAAATAATACCATGCGTATGTGTTTATAATGTACAAGAGAAAAGTGTTTTGGGATAAATATGAAAATTTCCATCAAAAATCTCTTTTTTGAAATTTGGGGACCCCTGAAGCGGTACTGAGTAGGCCTACAGATGCCTGAATATAATCTACCTTGAAAAGTACTATTGTCTATACATAATTTATGTACCACGTTTCGTTGCAATATCTAGAAGAATTACGAGGAGAAAAAAATCTTTCTTAATCCAGAGCACTCTTACTCTTCTAATATGCCACGAAAATATGACAAACGGAACGAAATATAACTCTTAGCTTTAAAATATATACATGTATATACATTATTAATAGTCTATGCACATAAGTTAATATTTTATTTATAACTGTTATATGCAACTTTATAGTTACTATATTTTATTAATCTGTTTTTTACTTGTATTATTGCTAATTAATATGGCCCATTTTGGTTCGGGGAATTGTTACTAACTTAGATTAGGGCCGTTTTATTATCTATCAACTATGAAGCCGCCATGTCCTCGACTGGCAACAATCGGTAGCTGCTTAACAGTGCAAAATAATGTATTTTATACTGTAATAACATGACGGACCACCCACACAAAACACATGGAATGTAGAAAGTAGAACTAAATATTCTACTTTCTACAATATTACTACACATTTTATACAATCGATGTTTACTTGTTGACTGATAAAATTCAATTCAGCTTTCAGTCCAATCTGGTTAAAACAAAATGCTACACTGTTCACAGTCGTCATAATCGAAGTTAATAACATCGTCATAGGCAGGATAATTATCGAAGAAAAGTCCATTACAGTGTTCACACATGGCGGAACAATCTAATCCTACATTTCTACATATGGTTAGCGCTAGATTATTCACAGCTGCGAGAAATGAGACGAAGAACACCAGGTGCAAAAGTCTTAGAGTTTGGTACTAGTATCAAAGTTTTCTTTTAACATGTTCCATCTTCACAATAACAGTCAAAAACGATAGTGACATTTTTTCCGTATATGTTTACAATGTACACTGAGTGCTCACTGAATTGCAACCTCCACATAAGAAAGTGCGGTCAGCAGCCGAGGTGATTATATGACCAGCCCGACTGGTAGTATTGCAGAGAAAGAACACACTCGAGGCTACATATTGGCAGATAGAACGGTGTTATAATGGGAGGTGGGCAGGATTTATCCGCATTTTAATAGGGCATGATTGAGGGTACCCGACCAATAGGTACGTCAATATCCAGACAGCAATACTTGTCGGATGCGCCCGTTCCTGTGTAATGAAATTGTGCAAGGAATGGGAAGAAAATCGGGTAACGGTCTCCAAGAGATGGAACTACGGGAACGTACGTAAGTTTAAAACGTGGAGCGAGCGTCGCGTCAAATAGCTCGTGACAGCCAAACGAACCACCAGTGTCTGGGAATTACGTGACAAATACAATGGTAGATACACAACACCTATATCCCACGCAACTATACGGCGTACATTGACACGCATGCAGTTCCACAGCAGATTACACACTCTTCACGACTCGTTAACACAGACTTCGTCGCGCTCGGGCACAGAACACGCTAATTGGACCATGGATGATTGGTGTGTCAGTCCAATTAATCTATTTGTACTACCCCTCTTGGACGGGCGTGTGGCGACAACTGCACGAAGCTATGGATCCCTCGTGCATGGTGCGTATTGTACGGGCGCCTTTGGCATGGACTGGGACCGTTGGTGTCTATGGACCACAAGGAGACATCCGTTGTGAATCTGCAGGTGTTAGAGGACCACGTACACCCTATAATGCAACACTTCTATCCACACGAAGACGGTATTTCCCAGGACGGCAATGCACAGTGCCACCAAGCCAGGACTGCACTTACTTGGCTTAAGGAACATTTCACGGAGATGCAGCATATGAATTGGCTCCGTATCATGGGTGGAATTACGGGGCACATGGGGGGGGGGCATTGCCCACCAACTTTTCGACAAAAAATAAAAATGCCACCTATAAGATTGCCACATACTAAGACCCCCGAGACCGACCAAAAGGTCTGCCCCACTGACACCCCAGCATACAATTCTTAGCTCCGCCCATGCTCCCTATCTCACCGGATCTTAATCCTATAGAACATTTATGGGATGTTGCGGAACGAGCTCTTCGCACCATGACTCCTGCAGCAACGTCTGTGGGCTTGTTGTGGGATGCCATCAGGGATATATGGTATCAGATCCCCGTGGAAACATATCAGCAACACCAGAATCCATGCCATGCCGTGTTCAGGCCGTCCTCTGATCAAAAGTGGACCAACAAAGTATTAGATAGGTGGTCGTAATTCAGTGAACACTTAGTGTAATTGTTACAGTTTTGAATAACATTTCCGTAAGTACAAGGAACATAGTAAATAAGAAATCCTCCATCAATCACTACAACTGATTTCATTTTCTGCTTTGATCAACTGCAATACAGCTACGATATATGTGGTTGGACACTTTTTCGAATTTATCATTATGGTAGTCATAAATCCACTCCATCCTGGCTGCGACTGTAATCCTACAAGCCATACAAGGTTGAGGGAATATAGATATTGTGAAGATTGGTCCGTAAGATATCTTGTTGAAGTTCACTTAAGTCTTCAATGACCATTGAAGAAAGACCTGTATTTCTCTTTTTTATTGGATATAAGTACTCTCGGATAGTTGTGGTGTTAATAAAAGATTGAATTGGATTTCTCTTAACTTGTTATCCGACGCAAGTACCTGGAATCCCTCCCATAGGACGAAAAGTGCCTTTGTTATCAAGACTTCACACATTTACGTCAACATTATCAAAAAGCTTGGAGAAATCCATCTGAATGAATAGCTGGGGAGCTAGCGTTAATGATTTATGTTAGGTAGATTGTGCCCTCACGGTAAGATGCTCACACTCCCATTGATGAAATATGTTTATGAAGTGTTTTGAACCGTATAATCGATGCAAATTTAGAGCATGGCTTGTCTACATGGGTGACAGAAACGATCTAGGTCTTACAGCAAATACGAGAGCGTGATTTATAACAACGAACTCACTTTCAGCTTTCTGGGATTCACCTGAAGTTGTTATTTTGTAACTTGTGATGTAAAAATGTCATGACTTTCTGGTATAAGGTTTTTGCCCCCTTGAATTAATCGTATTCTTAAAATTTGCACTTTCTTAATACACTTTCCCTAACTTTTCGCGCACATCGCCTTTTCTTTGCACACTAGCTTCACGAATAGAATGTACACCATTTTTACAACTACAGTGTCTACGTTAAGTTCATTTCCACAAATTATACAAATGAAATCAAAATTATTCTTTGCTTTTTATATTAATGTGTCTCAGGTAGCCTGGAACAATATGAAATGACTACACTCTTGTCAATGTAATATATTTAAGTTTTATTAATCAAAATGATATGGGAATTCAAGTTTAAAATTAGGAACATTACTTTCTACTTTGTGTTATTAATTACGGTAAGTGATATAATTTTGACAGCTCGAAAATGATTAAATATTGTATAATCACAAAACGTTATAAAGAGTTATGCATTTTAAATTGAAGTTTAGTGTTTGAAATGAAACACATTTGGGTTTTAACCAGGCATATTATATATTTTATACTATATTTTTCAAATTGACTGTGAATAATTATGTAGTGATTAAACCTTTCAATGCTTGCCTTGTACTTGAAAATTGCTATTTTGCATTTAAACCTAACGTAACTTTGTCTGTAGACTTTTAAACATATAAAGCTAAATTGATTATGAGCATGTAAACAGAATACTAAAGGCATAGTAATATATGCCTACATTTCAAATTATACACCAAAAACCTTACAGAAATAAAAACCTACTAGATACTCATTAAGTACTTCTCACTTTTACTGCACAAAATCACTTAGAACATACAAACTTCATAAATCTCCCACTGAAACTGCCAGATTATGGTGCGCGCCTAGCCAGCCCGGCAGGATGACTTTCCTGCACCTGCAGTCATTTGGTAAGAACTCTCTGGACATCGTTTTCATTCTTATAAACTTATTAATGCGTATATCATTTTAAAGCTAATAGAACAAGCTAAAAGTTTTATTTGAAACATTTTGTTGTAGCGTTATCAGATTTTTAGTAATAATAACAAAAATGTTGAACATTATATTGAAAAATCTACTTTTTCAGCAATTTATTTCATTAGCGCTAATACTTACTTTAGCTAAAAACATAGGACATAATTTAAAGAACGTAATGTGGGGAACCTAGCTTTTAAAAAATCATATTGATACGAGCTGGCTTAATCGAGTTATTGACATTTTAATGTAGGTATGCAAATTTACATGTTTAGGGCCGTGGGGGGAAAGCAAGAGGGGGAGGGTTGGGGACTTTTGAGGAAGTACTTTCCTTATGGTGGTGTAATAACTGGCAAAGTTTCAGCTTGTTACTAATTAGTCCCGACAAAAGCCTATTTTTTGCCTTTATTGACTGAACTATAACAAGTTCCTTCCAAATCGTCGATTCGTCTGCAAATTGCTTGCATGTTAACGCCATTTCTTGATGTCAGGCAATGCAGTTAGTAACAAGTATTAATCTGACTATGATTTACTGGGAATAAGCATAACTACAGACTGAGGGGTCATTCGTTTATAATACGGATTGAGTACATTAAATATTTTCATGTTAATGCCATTCGTAACTAACTGGTATGTTTTTGCATTATAAATACGATACGAGGTTGTCTTCAGTCAATGGTGATAGGTTTCACAGGCGATAGTAAGCAACCTAGCGTCAAGTGAATGGCATCACCAATCGTCTAGATTGTTTGGATCTCAGTTTATCCGTGATACATGAGGTGAACTTTCGTATTGAAGAATGCCACCAAAGATACTCTCCTGGCAAGCTACATAATGGCGCTCTCCGGTATAAAATACATTTACAATGTCATAATCAAGATATGTACGGAAGAGGATTCATCATCGAAGACTGGCATAGCGCGTGTTAAAAGAGGCCGGAAAGGCAAAGAGTGGGGAGATTCCTGTAGGGCAGAAAGAAGTCAATCCCCATCCTCCTACGAGATATCAGTTACTATTCGGAAAGTGCAGACTCTCGTCACAAGGAAAAGACTAGGTACACAAAGAGATACTGTGAACTATGTGGAAATATTATCCAACACAATTTACACCATAGTTCGCTGTGATCTGGGTTGGAGAAGCATCCAAATGGACATGTTCAGGAACACATTGAAGAACGTCGCACCAATCGTCGAGAACTCTATAAGCACCATCTAGCGGGCGAAGGCGGAAATACATTGTCACACTGGACGAGGTACATGTGTGTCTCAATGACTGAAACAGGCCATCTGCAATTTTCTACGGAGAACCTGGTGTTAAATACTTCCAAAGATGATACCCTGAATTTAGAAAACGTTTTGGCAAGATATTCACGATTGTTGCTGGTTTCAGTTACAAAGGGAAGTTAAAGGTACACCATGCTAGCGCAATTTATTATGATCAGATTAACACCCTGACAAATTTTTCGCCATGACATTCCTCATCAGTATGAAAAGGAGAAAATAAAGGAATTGTTGAATCAATACACAAGGCACTTATTCTAAGGCATACCACTTATTCTACAGCACTGTTTCTTCAACAAACAGCAGGACCACAAACTGGTATTCGTATCATTCCCTTCACCGAAATCTACGAACCGATGGACTATTGTGTCCCCGGCCCTCTCAAAGAGGCCTTGACACAGCGGTGATCCCGCACCATTGTTGACGGCCTATGAAAAGTCTGTGAAGAGGACTGATTGGGACATGGCATACCTACACTATATGGCAGCCTCCTTCAATGGAACTTCGATACCTGGTGATATCCAGAATGCACGGATATCAAATAAAGCATCGTTGTTGCTGGCGACATGGAATTTCCTGAAGTAGGTGTCTCGAAATCGGCACTATAGATTGGAAACGGCCTCTCTCAAGTTATACTTTTCAGTTTTCGTCCTTCACTTGATTTTTTACTTGAAGAGTCAAGGACACTATATATATTTCGTATGAGTTTGCCACAACTCATCTGATCGAAATCAAAGTTGATATGAAGTTGATATGACATGATAGAGTTTGACATGCTATATAGGTGTGTAAAATATTATGTAGTGCAGGTTTTGGGTTCATGAGTTATGAGCGGTCAAATTTTGCGTGCTATTTTTGAAAGTAAACAACCACACACCAAACTCATCCGATCGGGAAAAAAAAAAAAAAAAAAAAAAAAAGAAACTTGGAATGGTGGTAGAACTCCACATATTATATGAGAGCGTGAAATATTGTTGTCCAGGCTTACGTGCCTGAGTTATGGGTGGTCACGTTTTGCGTCATATTTTCAAAAATAAAAACTCATATATGTAACCGATCTAACTGGGATCAAATTTGGCATGGTAATTGACCCTGACACGCTATATAAGCATATGAACATTATGTTGTGCAGGCTTTACCGAATTATGGGCGGTGGAATTTTGCGTCGTATTTTTTGAAAACAAAAACCTATACAGCCAACTTCACGTACTATAAATGCATGTGAAATATCAGGCTGTGTAGGTCTAGGATTCCCGAGTTATGGGCTGTCAAACTTTACGTCATAATCAACTTAGCAACAATAACTAAATTGATTGTACACTGTGTGAGATACCCAGACTTAACCTTTCCAAATGTGTTACGAGTATAGGATTGAAGGTATCTTACATTGCACATTACAATGTAAGACATTTACAAATCCATGCACAACTTCGTTATACGTTCACCTCCCGCGACGAACTAAAGGGTATGGGACATGATTGCAACGGGTACTATAGGCACGATAGAATAATTAAACTATAATTAACAATAGAATAATTAACTGTTTCCCTGCGACAGTGGAAACAGGGGAAAAGAATGCATATACTGCGGTGGCTGTGAGTATAAATTTAGAAGCCAAAAGTGAATAGTTTACATCTTTCATTTCAGAATACAGCTAACAGATTGAGATTACATGTAATGATAAAAACCAACAGAATTTGACAATATATTCGAACTTCTTATTACCAAATATGATATGGGGAAGAAAGACAAACATTTCTGGGAGAGATGGATCAATTAGTTTCTTTAAGGGGGGGGGGTCAAAATATGATTGAGGGAGAAAATCATCCTCATTCTGCCGATAATTCGGACTCAGCTTAGTATCTTTGCTCAAGTTCTTTATTTAATTACTTTGATAGTTCAACTGAAATCAGAACAATGTATATTATGATGCTGATGAAGAGAATATTCATACCCACTCCCATATTTTGTATATACTTATATATGAGAAGATATACATGTAAGCAGTTTATAAGGAATTACAACAATTTTACGAAAACAGGATTTTAAAATCTACTCAGTATAACTGAGAGCAAATTGTACACATGAATTTTGTATTTCTAACCTGTCTCTCCCTGAGTCAATGATATTTTATTATCTTCTTCCATTTATATATTAATTAATTAATTATTTTTTGGTTGAGAAGAAAAAAGATATTTTGTTAAATATAACATTTTCTTTAATTTCTTATAACTTTGCCCTCTATATGAAAACAACAAAAATTATGTGATCAATCAACGCAAAATGTGTCGGCGAAGTTAAATCAAAATGTTGGTTATATGCTTCCCTTCAAATGCGATATGAATTTTAAGAATTGCACCAGTTTCATCACGAGATAAAATCATCACGAGGAATATGTAGGACCAGGAAATTAAAGGGAAAGTGAAAACACAGTTGCACTTTTTTCTTAACTCCATTTAATTAAATTATATTAGGGACTAGATAATTACACTTTTCATATACAAATTATACTGTATCATCAAACAAATTCCATACATATCACACGCAGAAATCAACACATGCAATACTTAAAATTTACAAGTTTTTCTTAATAATAGATAAGAATTCTAATATCAACCTTCAACTTCTGAAATATTTTAAGATTTTCTATCATTCACTTATTACATAGCTTGACAGAACTTGATTTTAAAGAACTTAATTTTTGAAATGAAAGTCTCATAAAAATTTCTTGTATGTCTTCTTGTTATTTCGGTTATATGCCTCATTAATTCAATAACCATTTAAAAGCGATAAATCAATTCAAATGTAATATATATATATATTACAGTCATTTGGAATCAGGAATTCCCATGGTACAATGATGATACAATATAATTTGCTATGTCAGCCATCTGCTTCATTTGAGTACATATCTCTACAGGTATGACCATATGGTATTACGCGTATAAGATGTTACTTGTTAAGTCGGATATTTTCCTTACAGAACCAGACATTACAAACTTAAGCAAATTTCACTGTGGTCCAAACACAATATGGTATGGCACTTGTAAAGATCTCTATTTTATCATAGATTACCACTCTTGAAAGATCTATACAGTATGTTCAACTTATAATTGTTCATACCTTATCAACTGAAGAACAAACTGAGACAGCAAAACGAAATTGCGTATTTAGTACATACAAGACATTTCAAAATAATTTGAACAATAAAAATAAGTTCTCATGAAATACATCATATTATCACGGATTAACTATGGGATTAACTATACATTCAGACAAAGCAGAAAGTATATTTGAAACGTAGCTAAATTACTTCAAAGTACTACTGCAAGGTAGCAGGATGAACGTTGCAAAATAAGTGGCTGCCAGTTACGACAAGATTGCCTTTTTGCGTCTTTCATTTCCCGTACTCGTAACAAATTAATCACATTAGAAAGATTCGAACTATTCACTTAACTACTTTGAGTCAAAGACAGAATTAATATAAAGATACAGAACTCATTTCGACAAATCTTTCTGATCCACCGAGCAATATCAGTCAAGTTTTACTTCGTGTACATATTCAACCTCTCGAGACTTGTTATAGCTCATAAATATGCTCTGTTCTATTACTCTGTCAAATATTTTCTTTACATTTTTGCCGACCTATTTTCCAGGAATTCAGGTAACTGCAAAATTTATATAAATCCCTAAAAATGCATGTGCAACAAATAACGGAGAGTTATAAGATAGACATTTAATATTTTGTGTTTAGTATAGCTACACACCTTCGGCGCTGAAGACCTAGGTTCGATTCTCAATGGTAGCTTATGTCTTCGGATCCACGTAAAGCTTTAGGTTCACGATTCATTCGGTCTCAGTGTGGCTTTCTATTACGAAAGTCATAATTAAAAAAAAAAGTAAAAAAAAAAAATGAAAAGAAATCATTGAGTTTTACGTCCCACGGTTATGCCGGTGAGGCTAAAGGAGACTGTGAGGATGAGAGATGAGTGAAATGGTGGAATGAAGAAAGTGGAAGGAAACGGGAGAACCCCGAGAAAACCCACGAGCACGGTGTTTGTCCACCACTGGGCTCGGAACAGATAGAAACGTGCTGTTTGTTTTAAAATAAGAGAGCATTTATTGTTAATGCGTGACAGATGGCAACACCGTACGGTACACAGAACTCTAGCGATAGCGGTGAGAGTGACGACTGTTTTTGATACTTATGTTACTTGTCGTTTTCTCCATTTGCGTGGTGTGACAGTGCTTAAATTCATCGCCAGTTGAGTCAGATATATAGTGATGGTGTCACGGATATGTCTGTGTGTTCGTGGATGTGACTGTTCAAAGAGGGCAGAACGTCGTGTGACAGCAAACCAAGACAATCTCGGTCTCGCACAAGCCTATCTGACGACATGAATGAACGAGTGAATAAAGTTGTTTTGGAAGATCGCCGAATGTGTATGGAACACATCAATTCCAAACTTGGCATTTCTGTGGGAACTGTGCACATTATCGTCAGACCGGCTTGTGCAAGGCCGAGATTGTCTTTATTTGATGTCACACAGCGTTCTGCCTTCTTTGAGCTGTCGCACCCACGAACGCACATTAGACACATTTATGACACCACCATCATATATCCCTCTCAACTGGCGATGAATTTCAAGTGGTGTCACCACGCAAACGGTGGAAACGAATGATTATTCGCTGTTATTGTAAGGAAAATGCGGTCACTTTACAAGTATCGTAAGTATCAAAAATAGTAATCACTCTCACCGCTGCCATTCAAGTTCTGTGTGCCGTACGGTATTGCCATCTGCCACGCATTGATAACGAGTGTTCGTGTATTTTAAAACAAACAGCCCATTTCTATCTGTTACCAATCCTGAGAGAGAGAGAGAAATTGAAGGTCTTATAACTTGAATGCACCTCGTAATCTTTCAATAAAATCGCTACACAACCTCTAGTGCGAGGAGTCCCAGGTTCGATTCCAAGCCTGTAAATTTCTAGTAGAGAACATTGTGTCCGTGGAATTTCTTGAGGTTCTCCGTAATTCACTCACTTTCAATAATCATCCGTTTCCTTTAGCTTAGGCATAACTGTGATACATCAAACAGAAATTTTATTTAATTCCAATCATTACATAGTATAGCAAACTAAGGATCATGTACCGGTGCCAGCTTTGTGGTTCTGTAATCTAGCTCTTGGATGTGAAATGGTGTAGTGGAGAACAACCTATACTCAGCCTTGATCTTGCACGATAGTCTATGTATTTGCCAACCAGGGGTGTAGTCGAGGGTATACGGTGGTACATGCCGTATACCTTCTGCTTCAAAGCGTATAATACTTTCTACTTTTATTTTGTTTATATTTATTTATTTATTTATTTAATCAGGCCATGATTCCAATGATAAAGGGAATATATCACCAGACCAAAACACAGAATTTTTAGTTTTAGGATATGGGGATACATCGGTGCAAAGTAGTATATTTTTGTTCTGAGGCGATCCTAGTGTTTCGAAGGTCTATGGCTCTGATATTTCAATTGATTAAAACCTTGTTCTCTGCTGAAGAGAACCAAACTTGTTCGATATTTTTAAACTAAGATATGACTATTTTCAATATCATGGGCTAATACGTAACTGAGCAATGCAGAACCTATCAATTAAAAAAAAATCATATATTAATGATTTTATAAAGTTAAATTTGGATAATTTTCTTACTTCTGGCAGGTCGGGTGCAATTTTCTCTGTTCCTTCTCGGAATGAGTTGGCTCCTTCTCCATACCTACACCCGTTTATGTTATTAATGGTGTTCACTCTTCATTAAAAATGCCTTCTATGTCTTTCATGACAATCATAGATGATCACAAAACAGCGTATACCCTCTGAAAATTTTAGAACTACAACTCTGTCGCCAACTGCATTGAATTCAAGTCCCGGTTATGAATCGGAGCCCACGTTCCGTCTTTCATTACCTGGGTGTTGTATAAGGACGCAAAACACAAAAACTGAAACCCAAATTAAAGATCATATGCTAAAGCCTCAGATGGGTGAAGTCGATAATAATGTCGTTTGAGATGATGTTTAAGACGAAACCACTTCATGCATACCTGACACTGAAACGGTTTTTCCCCGGTATGAGTTCGTGTATGAGCATCAAGATTACTTTTTCGAGAGAATATTTTGAAACATGTTTTACAAGTATATCGACAGAGTATATTCTCGATATTATATTCTGAATCACAACCAACTTGGCTATCGTGTCTGTCTATTACGTTGGTTGGATTTGAAAGTGACACTATATTCTCAGAAGATGAACTATCCAAAGATACTTGTACCATATAGGAAGCATCATACGTTTCGTCTTCAATAGTGGAAAACTTGGACGCTCTTCTTCTACGCCGCTCTGGTGTTAGTTTACGAAACCTGTAAACAAGAAAATGCGGCAGTATGAGGAATTTTAGAAGTGGAAGCCGTACTTTTCACAACATGAAAAATCAGTATATGTACTTCTCTCTCTAAATTTTCAAAGTATGAACTTAAATGGTTTATAATATCAAAGCCTAATTTCAACGAGTTCTCTAAGAAACAATTTATATCTCCTTATTGATGATTCAACGTACTGGTGCAATCTGTGTGTATTCGCTTTTCCTCTACCTCTTATCATTCACCCTGATAATTTCATTGTCCCATTTTGTCGCTTCCGAGAAACATCTTCACAGTGCCCTTAATTACAGTACAAGCATGGGCGCCCGAAGGGGAGGACAGGGTGGGCCCCTCTGGCTCACGAAAATGTATACGTAATATAGCAAAACACGTATATTAAATATCAGAAATGGAAGATGTAATATAGCAACCATGGAGATGGGCCCCTCCCTAGAAAATTTTCTTCGGGCGCTCCTGAGTACAGGCAATTCCTTTCTTACTGTTCGTAGATATTATGGTATATTATTGTTTCTGGTATCAGGAATGTTCACACAAAGGATTTTATCAGTTCCTTTTAAAATTTATTACGTGCAGTTAGAAAGATATCTGCCCTATTTGACACGTACATATCACCAGCGTATTAAAAAAAAAAAAAAAACCTGCATATAATTAGATTTCAGAAATTAATTGTCGGCAGATATCTTTTTCGTTACTCAAACAAGAAATATCCGACACTCATCATTGGTTTCCCCAAAAAACACAATCACTAATTTACAACTTACGTCTGCAACGTTCGTAACAAACTTTCCTACTCCTTATGAAGTACCTCCTGCGACCTTCATCTTATTAATTAATGCTAATTATGAAAGAGAAACGTCTTAATCTGTCAGTTATGCTAATTTCAGTAAACAGCCATGCTAATAGGTGTCGCTACCTGCCTGCACGACGCCAATTGGTGTCGCTAGCGTGCAGACAATTTACCGATTTAACACTACTGTGAAAATTTAATTGCAACTTAAACTGTATTGTGTCACTTTAATTATTTGAAAATAAACAATGATAATACTGAAGATGAACGTGCTTTACTGTTGATTATTAGCACAAGAGCCGTAACTTGCATATTTAAATTTAGGCATGAACATTTGTCGGTAACGGGGTCAGTGTTCATTTCAGGTATACTTCTTTCTTTTCCTTTCCCCGAAGTTGAAACATCGCAATGAGCCAGAGCTAAGATTTTATTTTGATTTCTTCTCAACAAACTTTCCTGAAAGAAACGTGAGTGACTGCTCGCTTATGAGCATATGATTTACTTTTATAAAGTAGATACAAGCAGGTTATATATATATATATATATATGTATGTATATATAAAGTAATCCAGAATATGATTACATACACAACTTTAAACCTGAGATAAAACAGGTTTGACAACAGTGAAAAACACACATCATCCTCACTCCCAAAATAATCTACGAGACAACGTTTGGAATAAGGTGATGGCTGGTGTTTTAAGGAACTCTGAAGGCATTCTTATGATGGACTCTTTACCAAACGGTGATACGGGAACTGGGGTATACTATTGCGAAGTACTAGAAAATATTACTATAGTATGCGAGAGCGTCGATTTCTCTGTAAATTGGGGGGGGGGGGGGGCATTCAGATGCAGACGGTATATATATGAAGATTTTAGGACAAATTGCACTCAAATTGTACCAAATATTGTATACTCATAAATAAAATAGGGGCCACAGGATCGGCGCTCTTGATAGTATGTTTAATATATACGCATACCTTTCTCTTCCTGAAAACTAGTCTGGTACATTGGATTATTCGGATTGAAAACACAATAACACAAACAACCATGAAATAGAAGTGTATGTACGCACTTTATTGAAATTGATATTATAGCACACTGAGTTATTCAGATTGAAAACAAGAAAAGCTAAGTTATACACTGAGAAATTCATATGCAATTTATATGACTTCTTTTCAGTTGTTACTGAAAGGTGGTTCATTCTAGACATATTTGCTTTATTCTTTTTGGCAGATATGCACATTCTAATATTGTAGTTAACTACCTCTTGTTAATGAGCTAGAATTGTTTTCCTCGGAGCAAAAGATATTTTGAGAAAATCTTGAGGGAATTCATATCTCAAAACCTCTGCTACCTTTTGATATGCAGTCAGGTGCCAATAAACGACAATTGAGCTTTAACCTTGAGAATTTTCCGGAATTACTAAAGCTTCCCACTGATGAAAGGAGCCGAAATAGCTAATGGTTCTACCAAAACAGACAGGGTAAACAAATACGTACAACCATTTCCTGAATTCCTGTACGTGCTTTTCCTTATTCACATCTTCCTTCACCACCCTTTTATGAGGGTAGTGTTCTGGTCATTGACCTCCAAGAACAAATCGTGCGAATCTATGCTTCTTTGTGTCCAGTCTCAAATACAGAACATCTGCCTCTCATGTGGGAATTCGAAAGTTAAGAAAAATAACAAAACTGCATTTTTTGTGGCCAAGATACTCAGGTAAATTTATCATTATCATTATAAGGTAAACATTGCTTCAGTGTGGCCAACTTCCAAGATAGACAGGTGCCAACTTATAGAGTAGTAAGTAACGAATGTCTTATGGGAAAATGCAGGTTCAAGACGAACTAGGCCAAGATAAGCAGGTGGCCAACTTAGAGAGGTGGCCAAGTTAACAGGTTTCACTGTATATATACAAGTTTAAGTATATATAGTTTAAGTATATATAGGGTAGCCCATTTTAATCTTTCCACGGAAAACGGTTGAACATGAATGAACTAAACAAAAACTCAAATAGGAAATGTCATGGGGCACATCAAATTGTATTGTCGCGGTGCCCCCCCCCCCGGGGCCGCCCTTCATGGAAGCCCAGGGCCCAACTTTCAAAATTTTAAATAAAAACATGGGCGAGCGATAAGTCGTTTGATATATCTTTAAATACCGTTTTCATTCTATGGGCACTGGACGTTTTATCTGATACAGGTATCATATCTTGGTCATTTTGAAAACTGTGACCTATATCAACAATTTCTTGCCACAGCGCTCTTTACTTTTTAAATGTCGAACGAGGTGTCACTCGCCCCATGCTTTCATTTAAAATGTTGAAATTGGGCCCCATGAAGGAGGCCCTGGAGACAGCAAGACAATACCATTCGATGTGTCCCATAGCATTTCCTATTTGTTTTTATTCGATTATTTATTTCAAGCATTGGTAATGGACGTTTTATCTGATACAGGCAACATGTCTTGGAGGCCACTTTGAATACGGTAATCAATATGAAATTGTTTTATTGCCACAATACTTCTTAGTTTTTAAAGATCTATCGAACGAGAGATATCAGTTGAACCATGTTTCCATTGACAATTTTGAAATTGGGCTCTGGGCTTCCATGAAAAGCGGCCCTGGTGGGCACCGCGACATCATTCGACATGCCCAATGCCATTTTCCTGTTTCACTTTTTGTTCTGTTCATTTACCTCGAACCATTTTCTTATTATTGATACTGGACGTTTTATCTGATACAGGCATCATGTCTTGGTGGTCATTTTAAACACGGCCACCGATACGGAAAATCTTTTGCCACAATTCTCTTTAGTGTTTGAAGATCTACCGAACGAGGTATCACACGACCCATGTTTCCATTTAAAATTTTAAAGTTGGGCCCTGGGCCCCATTTAGGGCGGCCCTGGGGGCACCGCGACAACACAATTTGATGTGCCCCGTGGCATTTCCTATTTGAGTTTGTGTTTGGTTCATTTATGCTTAATCGTTTTCGAGATATTTAAGTGGGAAGATTAAAATGGGCCACCCTGTGTGTGTGTATATATATATATATACACGTACGTAAGTGGGATCATCATGGAAAGCTGTCCGAAATCTGATGCACTAAAGCAACATAAAGTTTAGGTGTAACATTAAATTGCGAAGAAATAAAATGTTGCCTCACCAAATTTAGTGTCCTCAAATATTTTTTCTGTTCCCTGGTTTATAATAATAATAATAATAATAATAATAATAATAATAATAATAATAATAATAATAATAATAATAATAATAATAATAATAATAATAATCTACCTCCAATAGCGATGAAGGAGTTATTATGACTAATAGTGATTTCCTGAAATCTAGCACTTCGTGTTTTTATTTTTTATTTTATTTTATTTATTTATTTATTTTTAAGGTTTACGAAAATCTTATGATTCGATGTAAGAAGTGACCTGGACTACGAAGAATCACATTGGGAAATATACGAAAGGTTTCACGCCCGTGCGTTTTACTTTTGGTTAGGTTACAAAGATGCCTGTCACTTCGGTGTAAAAAACTATACGGCAAGAATAGCAGAGAAGTTCAATTTTCGAGCTCCTTTGTGGCTAGCGGTTCGCGTATGCGCCTTTTGTCGTGGGAGACCCGGGTTCGATTGCCGGCGGGAGCTCATATAGTTTGGATTCCACGTTAATCAAAGGTCCACGTCTCATATAGCCTCGCTGCTGAAAGAGACGTTAAACTCAAAATCAACTCAACTCTTCACCAACTTTCCTTGTTTTTTTACGTTTTTTTTTTTTGGACAAAAAGAGTATTTTCTTCAACTACAAAGAAATTTCTGCATTTGCCAAGGTACTATTTTTTCTACAAGTATCATTACATTAAGTAATAAGGGAACAATCAACAAAAGAGAAGTTGAATATTTCAAACTATGAGCTATGTTCGGAAGTTCCGTTTTTTAAATCTTCTTTTTATGTTACTTCCCCACCTAATACTTGGACTGCGTTGTCATAAAACTGACAGTTTTAAGGGACTTAGAAAAATTCAGCCGTACACTTATATTTTGAAGAAGTGTACATGAGAAATCTCATTCCTGTTATCACGAAATTAATGTATTTATTTAGAAAAAAAAGTACAACAAAATATCAAAGGTCGTAATACGAGTACAAAAAGCGAAACAAATAGACAAGGATAGCCTCATAACATGGACAACAAACTCAAAGAAAAATATGCGGAAAACAGTAAAATCCAAACTTGATAGATGATACAATCGAAATAATTTAAGTAATATAGAGTTGGTAATAATAATAATAATAATAATAATAATAATAATAATAATAATAATAATAATAATAATAATAATAATAATAATAATAACACACTCAAGTAAAGTTGCAGAACATTTCAATAGATTTTCCTGAATCAGCACATAATTATTAATGACAAAATACGTAATGTATTAGGCAATAAGCAGATTCCCTTTTGTAAAAGGACGATATTCGTGGTACCTAACGCAATTTGAAATGAAAAGTGCTATCGAAACCCTAAAAAATACAAATGCTTGCAGTATAGACACCTGTGATTAATAATTACGAAAAAAAGTTCTTGCTTTCTAATAAGGTCACTTTTGCATCTTAGTCATGAGTTACTTACACACTCTCGAGTATATCAGAGTGTACTTCTTGATATACTAAATGCAGCAATTGTGAAGCCATTACATGCGAAAGACAATAAATAGGAATTCGAGGTTTGTTGACCAATTCCTCTATTTTCTCTAATCTCCAAATTACTTCGGAATCATGTATAATCGTTAAAGGATTTTTTTTTTAAAAAAAACATCGAATATACTAAGTTCTTCCGAATAGTTTTGGAAAAATAAAGACTGCTCAAACAACTATCTTCTTCGTGCTGATGTGATCCAGTTATTAGAATACAAGCAATTCACTGCTGGTATTTTTCTCGATTTAACAAAAGCATTTGATATAGTAGACCATAATATGCCATACTATCAAACTGTACTTATATAATGTAAGAAATATTTGTCATAATTGGAGAAAATCTCATTTACGGAAATAAAACATTGTAACTTACATAATGATGGTCTTCAAATCCGTTGGTCAAACTACGGGCAACTAATATAGGGTTTCCCCAAGGGTGTATCCTCGGTCCTCTGTTTTTTCTTGTGTACATAAATAAAATCATTAATACCTAATTCCGTGTCAAGTGTGTATTATGCAGATGACACTATAATTTTAGTGCCAAAGTGCAAGTGACTTATTGAAAATATGAATTTTTCAACCTAAAGTCTGAAGAACTGGCTTATCTGAAACAAATCGTAACTGAATATAACTAAATCAGTGTGTGTAGTTTTTCTTTTTTTCCTTTTTTTTTTCGAAATCACGAGAGCAATTCTTGTTTTACTCAGACATTTAGGGAAAATCTTAAAACAGTAGATGAAGTTAAATTACTAGGTATGTGAGTAAGTAAGACCTCAAGTAGAGAAAAGCATATTTATGAACTTAATGATAAATTATCTAGTGTCATATATTTAGAGATTTAAATACATACTAGTTATCTGCTGAGCAAAACTATATATTTTCATTAAAAATTAATTGTGTGTTATAGATTCACCAACTAACTCTTTGGCTTCATCAGACACTGAGATACAGGATAACTGTACAGTCTTATATACAGCTGAAAGATCTTTCTTTTATTTATACATATTATTTTAATTATATACAAAACAAAGCTTCTACTTATGGAAAATATTACAGATTTAATACAAAAAGAATAGTAAAGAAGTCTTAATTAAGGTTTATTTTACACTATTTGTCTCTGATTCAGTACGGAAATGGATATTAGTTTCTGAGATACTTCTAACGTTAGCCAATTAATATTTTTAAAAAAACGTGTTTACACATAATTGAAAATCTTTCTCAGGGACTGTTTTATAAATAACTTTTTAAACAAATGAATGTATTGCCTGTCATTCTACGTTATACACTAGTATTATTTATCAAATCGTACATAACTAACACAAATGGCGAAATTCGATAAAGAGCGTATATATATGTTGTTAGATCAGTTTTACAAGAGAAGGTTATGATATTCAAGGGAATTAAATTATTTAACCACCTACCAGAAACGCCTAAAACTAACAGAAGAAATATTTGTTTCTAAGAGAGTTGAAAAAACTTATTAACAATAGTTTTTGCAGTATTCAGATATTTTTAAATTACAAGGTTTTTGATCAAATTTGTGCAAAAATACTACTTAATACAAAACTCAAATTTATTATATTATGTTACATTTATTTTCTTTCAAAGGTAATTGAAGAATTGTATATAGATTCTGTGTGTGATGATTTCAATGTACCTTAACAACTGTAATTATGTACACCAAAGATAGCAAATAAATATTATCATTAAAATTTACAAGGCTTTTCTTCTGCAGTGCCGCAGCTTGGGTTAGTGATAATAATGATTTATATAGAAAGCTACCACATTCTAGAAGGTCACCCTTACGACTCGCATGCCTTCTTAGAATTTCCTAGACTATTCCTTTACCGTATGCGCATATCAATTTTCCATCTTATTACACACATTATATTCCACCGTGGTGCTTCGATGGGTTTGGATTTTTTAAGTTTAACGTCCCTTTTTAGCAAAGTGGATCAGTCACATAATCCCCCACTGAAAATCGAACCTAATACTCCTTTGTCGAAGGCGGGAACGTTAACCATTTAGTCACGAGGGAACTCTTGAAACATTATGATTTTGCATGTTGACAAAAAGTAGCCGAGTAGCCGAAATATGCATCTATGACCTTATGGAAATTCACGCTATTATCCATAATGTCATGGATGCGTAAACAGTTAGGACTACTCTTCATAATTCTTTGTAAAAGTTTTGTCACAATTTTCGATCTCAAACGTGCTCGGTACCCCAGTCACCACATTTTTCAGATTTATCATCTAAGTATCCTTCTTTAATTTATTCATCATTTGCACGCTGAACTATTTCATTAATTTTAGTTTTTCTGTGTTTATCACTCAGATTTGATTAGCCATGATAGAGGGTAAATTTGTACATTTTCTTCAGATAATGCTATGACGACTTCTATGTACTATAACTTAAGATGCAATGATTGAGCTGTGCGGCTGACAACGGGACAGGCATCAACTTGAGTCAAGTTGGTATTTTTAGTGAAACATTAAAAGGGTCTTTCCTAGTAAGACAGTGAAATCGGCCCTTGATCCAAATTGGGTCGCTATTGACCCAAAAGATTATCCTTGACCTAAAACTACCTCAAAAAAGTTTTGACCCCTTACCCCCTCCACTTACCGAATTATCGTATCATACATGCTCAAAAGTGAATATTTTTTAAAATTTTGGTGGGGGTAGTCGAAAATTTTTGAAAGTTTCACAGATTGTAGATACTATCTAGATGTAAATGTGCAATTTTTTTTTCAAAATTATCGATGCGTATTTTCTTTATTTTTTTGCGTGTTGAAAATTTCTAAAAATTGAAGAAAAAACTTTGGGGGGGAGGACACGTCGCTGATTTTTTGGTTAAAAAATCTGTTATACTCTTAGGTAAAAGTATATATTTTTCGGGACCTGAAAGAGATGGCAACATTATCAAAAATAAATAGAACTGAAAACAAACGTGTTTTTCGCACAGTTTTCTCACTTACGGCCCCTTCAAACAATCCTTTGCCAGAGTTCACAATTTTCCTTTCTCTTGCGTCCTTTCCGATTCTGTCGTTCTTCGGTTCCTTCGATTGTATTCGTTCGGAATATTATATATATATA
This sequence comes from Thermobia domestica, assembly GCF_964235325.1. Taxonomy (NCBI): domain Eukaryota; kingdom Metazoa; phylum Arthropoda; class Insecta; order Zygentoma; family Lepismatidae; genus Thermobia; species Thermobia domestica. The sequence goes on from NC_137456.1 coordinate 70,119,737, forward strand.
TCCATAACAGTGCTTCTACTTCTATCGACTCTTGCACAACGAAGTTACACACACCTTGCGTCGGCTCCTCGTATCTATCAGTGCTTGCTTCACTGGTCACACACAGTGGCGCTCTCTACCGCGAGCTGTGTAACTTTGTTGTGCAAGAGTTGGTTGAAGTGGAAGCATTGTTACGGAGATATATTTGGTGTTTCTATTCCAAAATGGATACAATCGAAGCAGCCGAAGAACGAGGGAAGCGGAAAGGACGCAAGAGAAATGAACATTGTGAACTTTGGCAAAGGATTTTGTTTGAAGGGGCCCTAAAATGGAGGGAAAACTGTGCGAGAAACACGTTTGTTTTCAGTTTTATTTCTTTTTGACAATTTGTTTTTAGTTTTATTTCTTTTTGATAATGTTGCCATCACTTTCAGGTCCCGAAAAAAATATATGTTGTACCTAAAGGAATAACAATTTTTTTAACCAAAAAATCAGTGGCATGTTCCCCTCAAAATTTTTTTCTACGATTTTTTTGAAAGTTTCAACACGCAAAATAATAAAGAAAATACGCATCGATGGTTTTGATAAAAAAAATTTGCACATTTACATCTAGATAGTATCTACAATCTGTGAAACTTTCAAAATTTTTCGACCACCCCCACCAAAATTTAAAAATATTCAATTTTGAGCATGTATGATACGATCATTCGGTAAGGGGAGAGGGTAGAGAATAATTTTTTTGAGGTAGTTTTAGGTCAAGGGTAACCTTTTGGGTCAATAGCGACCCAATTTGGATCAAGGGCCGATTTCACTATCTTACTAGGAAAAACCCTTTTGGGTTTCTCTATTGTGTCAGGGTCTATTTAATCAAAACGTCACTAGATAGCGCTAAAGGCTTGGTCCACTTGAACGAGCAAGAGCTGAAATTTTTAAAATTGTCTCTCCTGCAAAATATGCTCGGTAGCGCTTGTCCCGTTGTATGGCAGCACGTCTCAACTCATTTCATTCAACTATTACAATATACAAAAATTCAAATAAAACAATAAAAAAAATTAAAAAGCTACTTCCACGCAACTATTCCCTTTAATTCTCTCTATATTGCATACACCGTTAGAATGAATGCATATATCCAACTCCTCCATATTCCTTACCCATCGTTTTTGCTTAATCCTCTCACGTTTAATGTAATTTTACCTGTTTACATAGTATATTATCATTATTCACTATTCTGTGTGTTCGTTTATAAATCCTGTCTTCTCAGTTATTACGACCAGTGATGGGTAAACTACACTCCACGGACCAGATATGGCGCCCCTGAAAGTTCTATCGACATGGCTTCTAACATGATGAGTGAAGGTACTGGCTGCCACTCTGATTTCAATAACTTACACTGGCCTGTCTAAAGTACGTTCTTTCTTATTTGCTTCCTCCCTTTAAAAAAATGCCCATCAGTAAACAGACCAATCAAAATAGAGTAACATACAGTACATAACATCACAAATTTATCGAAAAGAAGACGTAAACAGTAGTAGAAAATTAAAGCAACGGAAAAAAAAAAGAATAAACTACCCCTTTGGATTATTGCGTGTCTATTAAACCGTGATAAATAATTTCTTCCTCATTGATCACCTATTATGTGCTGCTCGATTTAAATTTCAAGTAATTTTGGGCACTGTATTAACCTATTGGGTGGTTACCGGTGACATACGGCCAACACCTTTGTGGAAACAATGGAAGCACCGTTCTTAGCACGTGTGCAATTAAGTAGGTTACGATTCCACAGATTTAGATTAATATAAAGGCTTCTTTATTGCAACACACCGCTGAACTCTTATTATAATGCGTAACAAAATATTTCAAACCCAAGTTCAACAGCCGACTTGTTTTCTTTTTGGTTATGGGTCATACTATGTGAAAGCAACCAAGTCCAAAACCTCATGGTGTCATATTTCGATTAAATTTGGTGTACATGAGAGAGATGCTACTATGAGAAATGATCATGCACCAAATTTCAGCCTGTACTATTGTAGTTTCAGAGTACAAGGTGGTAAAAAATGGACAAATTTGATTTTTTTTTTTTTTTTTTTTTTTTTTTTTAAGAATCTTGCTGGCTTCAATTGGCCATATCTCCCGTAAATATTGAGCTAGAGAGAGAAAAATAATATACCATTTTGAAGAGGAAAGAATAGGCTACAAATATATGTCAGGAACATTTATTTCAAAATGAAATATCATTTTCCGGGAAAATTTTGGATCAGTGGTTGATTTCTTCGAAATTTGGTACCAAGGTAAGCCTCATATATTCGACAAAGTATGCCAAATGTCAACTTGGGCCAAGAATGGACCTGGAGTCTACAATGATTTTCATGTGACCATGTCGGGAGAGACACCTGGAGTGCCAATGTGGTAACTTGCCAATTTGTTAATACTGGTGAAGTAAGGTGTAAGAAATATTTTACTATTACTGACCTGCTGGAAGTGTTCAATTGTCAGTGGAGCCTGTGTTGAAGCAGTTGACTGGCTTCTTCCATCTCTTTGTTGCTGAGCTTTCTTTGTGTATATACGGCCAGTTGCAGTTATGGGATCAACAAGAGAGATGATGTCACAAGCAGGCAATGAGAGCACATCTGGTATATCTGGATACACAAAGGAAGGTGCTGGTCCATGAGGTCTCAGAAAGCACAACTTTGCTGTTTCTTGAATCCCGTCGACTTGCAGAACACAAGCAAGCCACTAGAATCCACCATAGGTACAAGTAACAAAGATCCTGATTCTATCAATGGTAATATCAGCTTGTGAGTCATCTGCTGCAATTACTAACTCTTCCTCAAAGTCTGGTTTAGAAGAATATTCCTCATTGCGACCTTTCTTTGAAACACAGGAACTACAGAGCGAAATTTACGGGTTCCAGATATCTGTTAAGTTGCATCAAATCTGTTCTTTAGGAAGGTGGCTTCCTCTTCATGTTTCCCCTCTGTGCAGTACCCATACACCATTTTGGAATCCTTGATGATTCTTTTAGAATGTTCCAGATGATTCTAGAACTTTCTAGCATGTTCCAGACAGTTCTAAATCCTTCTAGAATGTTCCAGATGATTCGAGAACCTTCCAGAATATTCCAGATGACTCTAGAACTTTCTAGAATGTTCGAGATGATTCTAGAACTTTCTGGAATGTTCCAGATGATTCTAGTACTTTCTAGAATGTTTCAGATGATTCTATAAATTTCTAGAATGTTTCAGATGATTCGAGAACCTTTCAGAATGTATATATATTTAGGTCAGTGCAATGTACTACGATTGATAATGGAATGTTCCAAAGATCCCCACAGGATTACTGAATTACAGATTGCAGGAAAAAAAAAAAAAAAAAAAAAACATTACTGCTAGGTCAGTTACACCTTACTTCATTAGCACTGACAAATGGCAATTTTCCACATTAGCACCCAAGGTGTCTCTCCCGAAATGGTCACACGAAAATCAATGTAGACTCCAGGCCCGTTCTTGTACCAAGTTGACATTTGGCACTCTTATGCTACCTTTGTAACCAATTGCAAGGAAATCAAATGGACAGTTTCTGAGATATCACTGATCCAAAATTTTCCCGGGATTTCCTGGAAAATATTTCATTTTCAAATAAATGTTCCTGACATATCTTGTAGCCTATTCTTTCCTCTTCAAAATGGTATATTATTTTTCTCTCGAGCTCAATATTTACAGGTGATATAACGAATACTCACTAACCCAAGGTTCTACAAAAAAACATAAAATGTGTTCATTTTTTATCACCAGTACTCTGAAACTACAGGGGATACAGGGCTAAAATTTGATGCATGATCATCTCTCATAGAAGCCAACATGTACACCACGTTTCGTCAAATTCTGAGACGACGATTTTTTTTTTTCCTGAAAATTTGGTTGATTTCACATGGAATGTTTCTTATCTGACTTATAAATTGAAAGATACTTTATTCATAGCATAAACAACTTGTGTAATTCTGCTAGTTTTTCATGTTCATTAGTAGCATGAGAAACTCCTGTATCTATGGATATTTTTGCCTAGCTGCAAATTTTAGACTTGGGCTAGAACCCACCCAGAAGTATATCAAACGATTCAAAACTAAAAATAAAATATTCTAATTTTTTCATTTTTTAAATTTAGTTTATTCTTTTTAATGCCGTATGTGCTATCCAACATCAGAAATTTCGGAAAAAGATATTAATTTCTTGGACTAACTGTAATGTCACCAAAGCCTGGTTTACAAAAGTGTTATTGTTGTAATACTAGTATAAATCTCAAAAAATCAGTTTTTGCAACTGCACCTTTCATACGATTGTGAAACAGAAGTAATACATTAACATTTATGTAATATTTTTTTCATAACAATTTACTTCTAAGAAAGCAAGTACTTGTGTACGATCAAAATTCACAATATTTTTCACAACAGATAGGAACTTGTAAATTATTTCTGAAGCCACAGAATGGAAACAATGCACTTGTTTTTGCAAAGACGCGTCATACACACGTAAGCATAGTTTCTCTAAATGATGCTAGCGCTGTCACATTACATTCAAACGGAAATATCAGTTCATTCCACTACATTAAACAAGCAGAGTGGCAGAGTGTTACATGTTTATACGGTTTTGAGGGTAAATAAAACAGCGTCTAAATATATTTTAAAGCTGTTAGGATATAATTGAAACGAATGCATGTATAAAAATTTGAATAAATGAAATTTTAAAATATTTTTTAAACAAATTCATACGTACATATGCAAAGACAAAAACGATTTACGTGCATGCAATATTTAGTGAACAGTTTCACTGTATCTCAGCTACTGGACGGATTCGATGTAATTACAACTTTAGAAATAGTCCCGCCAATCTTTGATTCTAAACAGTGTACTCGATGACAAATTTACAGCCGAATTAATTCAAAAATTTCACTCCATTTGATATAAGACGGTTACTTAATATTGCTGAAGTCATTGCAAATTACTGCTAATAAGTATATAGAATCATTGATTACTGAAGTGGTTACTGACTTCAGAAGATAGCTATTTGCACCATACTCCTTGCACTTTTTCCAAAAGATATAGAAAGTAGAGCCACTAACCAAAGGCGCCCATCAGGGGGGTGAGGTGGGGCGCTTGCCCCCTCCTAGAGGAAATTGTATTTCAGAATATCGAAAACCCAACAGAAGTTTTACATTAATTACAGCAAAATTTGTTACCTATATTTGAAACGTCGCTTATACTTGCCCCCCTTGGAAACCACAACATGGGCGCCCTTGCCACTAACATATTTAAACGCACTTACTGGCTATCAGAATTACCTATTAATATACCTATCAGAAAACACTGAAATATATATATATATATATACTAGTCATTAGCTAGTATGTTTCAATTTAATATGTCTATTAAGAGAAGCTGGCTGACGAAACTTCCGGTTACAATGCTGACAAACGAACGATGGACTCGAAATGTGTACTAGATAGTGAGTTCTAAGGTGCTGCTGTTGACGGAATCTCTTGTTGCATACGGTGCAATCAAATGGCCTCTCTCCAGTATGAATTCTTGAATGAGTGACCAAGTAACTTTTAAATTGGAACCGCTTGCCGCACACGTTACAAGGATATGTTGAGGCGTTTACGTTACTTTTCATATCTGCACAAAAACTATGATTCTCCTTTATTCCAGAATCACAAGAGTTTTCCTTAATCCGCGAATGAAACACTTGCATTTTACACTTCTTCAAGCTATTCTCTTCGCCCAAAGCATCCAAAACACCACAGGATCTAGCTTCTACAGGAGAAACATTGACAGAAAACCTGAAAACAAGGAAAATTTCGCTTGTATTACATAGAACTTTTTTTTTTTTTTTTTTTTTTTAAAAAAAAATATTTCAAACTAAGTCTTAATATGATGCACTAATAACACTGTAAGGTTCTGTTTCCTTTATTTTACATGTATTAGGTCACTTTCAATAATCAACAGAAATGATTATATACCTATTTACATTTACGCATTATTCCACAGACAGTTTCCAAAAAGATTTGGAAACGCACACATATAAATTATATTAGTTTGTAAGGGTTTAAGCATTACTGGTGTCAAAAGTATGGTTTCTTGTCACAAACTTAAAAATCAAAGGGGATCCCTTTCAACATACCCCCTCCCTTCTTTACACACATTTGCATACAAAGTTTCCATTCTTGGAAACAGTTGTGGAAATCTTCAGGTGGAAATCACCACCTTGAATATCGCTGCCGTTTTCTGCTTCACCTCTTTTACAGTCTGAAAATTAGTTTCCTTGAAAGCTCATTTCACTTTCGGGAAAAGAAAAAACTGAACAGTGCCAAGTCTGGCGAATAAAGTAGGTGTACCAACACGAATCTCCTTCGCCGCCAGAAACAGTTTAACAGTCAAAGCAATATGCGAAGGAGCATTGTCGTGATGTATAATCCATTCATTGATCTTCCACAAGCCTGTTCTTTTTCACAAGTTCTCGCAGCTTCACCAAAACCTGCTGATAATACTGCTTATTCACTGTCTGACCTGATGGTACCCATTCAATCAGGAGCAGGTATTGATATCAAAGAATACAATGAGCATGACCTTCACTTGCGTGCCTTTTTCGTTCGCGGTGGTAAGGGTTTTCCAGTGCATGGATTGCCTTTTCGTTTCAGAACCACACTAAAAGATCCATGTCTCGTCACCAGTGACAATTTTAGTTAACAAGTCCTCCTTTTGCTTAAAGGCATTCCATTGTGATACTGTACACGTGCTTTCGGAAGTCGTTCTGCTCCTGAGTGAGGTTTTGTTAGTACCATTTAAGTGCAAACTTTGGCATGTTCAAATGGTCGTGCAGAATTGCACGGACAGATTCTTTATCGATGCCTACTATGTCTGTTATCATTCGAATGCTGAGTCTGCGATCTTTCCGGACAACGTCAGTCACTTTTGCCATGCCTTCTTCTGTTGTTGCTGCGATAGGACGACTCGGTCTTTCATCAACATTCTCGCTGAAGCGTTTGTGCCATTCAAACACTCGTGTACGTGACATTGTATTATCACCATACACTTCCTGCAACAATTTCACACACTTACTCGACTCGATTATTTCTTTAACTTCACAAGGAATTTCAAGTTAATGCGCTGCTCAATTTTCACATTTGCCATTATTTCTGCAACACGATTGCACACCTCTCTCTTCAATTGCTCCTCACAGAGTAAACCCGACTGAAAGCGGCAATTTATGTACATCATTCTCTTCTCGAAGGTTTAAGGTTGCACTGCGCTACCCTCTGCTTCACGTACACTACTGACAGGGTTGCCAGTCCCACTTTTTTTTTTTCCTTAGCTGTTATATAGATAAATAGATTACAGTGCACAATTTTTAATATCTCTGGTGATGCTTTATCCTAACTAAATATGAATAAAGTCCGATAAGATACTTTACTTTTTTCATCAATTTACTTGATATAGAGTAACATACTTCCTTAAAGTAACATACTTTGAAAATCACAGACAAGGGAATTCAGAAAATTACTAGAAATAAATAAATAAATAAATAAATAAATAAAATTTAAAAAATGCCAAAATACTCCAGCTAGACCCCACGAACATTAAACGTCTGAAGGTCTGAAGCTACAGTCCTGTCATATGCTGCGTATATCATATCGTCGGCACATTGCTAAACGAAAAGCTAAACTGCCGAAAGCTATGTGAATACATTCTACCAAGTGATAAGTGAAGCATGTGGATAGATGAGGAGGCATAATATACCTACCTTACAATGGTCAAATATGGGCTATTAACTACCGTCCTAGTGATTCAAAAAAGACAAAGCAGCTTTGTTCGATATTATGGGTCAACTTTCCCAAAGCGATTAATGGTAGTTACTGTGGGATTTGGGTATGCTGGGAAGTTGGTGATTTGTAAGGTTGACAATAATGTGAAGATAAATACCGCATAGTCAGAGTCAACCATTATGACTCCCATTTTCCTGATAGATATTTCATGAAGTAAGCTTTTACCACCAAATGGTGCACGAACAGGCGTCTGCGTTATTCCATTTTCTCATATTTCAGTGAAGGAGCCTAATCTCAGTCGAACGGAGTTTTGGGCCTTTGGACTCTAAAAGACGTTTTAAATATCGCCATATACTAACTATTTGGTTTCTGGAAAGTTTAAAGAGAGGAGTCGGAGGAAATATTCATTCCCATTCTCCAGCGCTATCTCCTATAATGAAAATTAAAATATCGGACGATTGATCAAAATGCTGTTGGCCTAATCGAACACCACTGCTGGTGGTAATATGGCATTTATTGAGGTAACTTATTCGAATGAATTAAAAACAACGTTCTCTATTCTATGATTTCGGTGAACCAACAATAAAATATATACTCAATAAATCAATCTATCATAAAATGGTCCATACTTGAGACAAGGTACAAGTTCGGTAGAGATTTTATCTTCAAAACCCTGGAGAAATATAGTCAGTATCCGCTGTTTAGTCAATTATAGTACGCTACTAACAACTCATAACTACATAATCCATAAAAATTATACTTAAATATACAACTTATGAAACGAATTTTCACTTAAAGTAGATAACCGAAAACTGTTATAATAATGATGAAATCCTTAATTTTTCTCACCAATAATAACTTTAATAAGGTAATCTAACTCAATCTGGACGAAAAGTTTTGTCACTCACTATTTCCAGCATTACACTTGTACTTTATAAGTAGCATTTGGATTGAACTTGTTCAATTTAAAACAAATATATTTGATGATGTACTGAATGTTATTTCATAAATATTTTCTGTCTCCGTACATAACTTCCAATTTCTTTGTTTTTACTTTGATCATTTAAGTTTCGTCAGTTATTTTAGAGGTGTACTGGAACTTCTCATTTCAAAAACGTTAAAAATAGATTATCACAGTGCAAAGTGTTTTAACTTAGCATGCCTTTTAAGAGAAACTGGATGTCGGAATTTACAACCACACAATTTACAAACAAATAATGATGTAGAAGTATGCACAAGATAATGCGTTTTGAGGTGTGGTTTTTGACGGAACTTCTTGTTGCATATATTACAAGCATATGGCTTCTCTCCGGTATGAAGCCTGGAATGAACGAGCAACAGATCTTTCCTCGCGAAAGACTTGATGCACACTTTACAAAAGTACTTTCCTGAAATTGTATTTGCATTCTCTTCCATGTAATTATTTTCGCGCCTTCCAGAAAAACAAGGGTTAGTCTCCACACATCGACGTGAGAATTCCTGCAATTTTTTCGCAGACATGTCCACAAAACCATGGCATACATCTTGTACAGGAGAAATATTGAACGAAAACCTGAAAATAAGGAAAATTTCGCCTATAAAACAAAATGGACTTCAAAAAATAAATTCAAAGTATATCTTAAAAAGAAGCAATAGTAACTGCGGAATACAATAATACAACAAAAAACGGATTCTAGATACGAACTGAATCACAGGAGGAGAAACTTTTTTGTTGTTTAGATACAACTTCTAGAGTGCCTATTAATTCACATTTTAATATATTACAATCTGTAAAACTGAATACATTGCAACGACCTGCCTTCATTCGTATTTTAATTTGCCAGATAAAATACTAGATGACGGAAAGCTGCTAACAGAAGTCTTCTACATGCTTAAGTTAAATATCAAATATTTATCGGCAAAGACTGATGAAATCCTTCGAAAAATCTTGCAGAATAGTTGGCCATGGGATTCGAAGCCAGAGATTGTAAATTGTTAGACGAAAATGCGCACCGCTTATCTAAGCAGACTTGTGCAATAAATTTTCCATTGCATATGTTCGGTGCAATACAGCAAACAATAGTGTCATAATCCGACTTTCAACAATACATAAAATGATTGCCTTGATGAAAATGGGAATGGTCTATTTACGGAAGATTTAGTTTTCTTAATGCCATTAACAAGGTACAGTGTAAAACTGTCGAAAGCCTTGTTGGACGCGTAGTAAGAATAGGATTTTCCCACAAACAAGGCTTTACTTATAGCAAACGGCGAAAAACAATAATTAAAAAGTATACTATAAAAGTAACCAACAAAGCTCTGTCGCTTTTTGTGGAGGCCTGTGTTCAATTGGCCCTCACACCGTGAGTAGAATGCGAATGGAGATAAGGCGAAGACCAATTGTTAATGTGAATATATCTAAAATACTACCTGGTTGTGGCAGTTCAGTTACATCGTGAACTTGCATAAGGACAAGGTGACCATGGGACCTCCACAGAGCATCATAAGGGCGTGTACGCTGTACGAGTTCAAACTGGGGTCAAACGCCACTGCAGCGGGCGGACCTTTGGTGAGGGTGTCATAACTACGCGGACAATGCAGCGGTGGTTTAACAAGTATAAGGACGGTGATGAAACATTCGAAGACGCACCACGTACCGGAAGACCAACACATGTACAAGATGAAGATGGCGAACAGTGGCCAGACATGTGAGAAATTGGGACTACAATTCAGTGTGAGTGGAGAAACTACTCGGCAGCACTTCCATCAACTTGGGAAGTACTACAAGTTGGGTCGATGGGTCACACATGATTTGACTCCGGACCAGGAGACAACGCGAGTAGACATTTGTTTCTCTGCTGTCTCGTCTGAGGAAGGAGCAATTTCTGGACAGGGTGTTGACATGTAATAAGAAGTGGGACCTGTACGAAACACTCCGGCGCCGTCATCATTGGTTAGCATCCTATGAACCGGTTCCAAAACAGCCGAAACCAGTACTGGATCAGAAGATCCTCCTGTGCGTTTGGTGGACTGCTCGCTGAATCGTGCATCGGGAACTGCTACCAGCTGGTCAGAGCATCAATGCAACTGTGTACTGTCAGCAGTTGAGCCGTGTTTAAGAAAAACTCAAAACCCTGGAGCCAGCACTTCTGAATCGCAAAGAGGTCCTCGTGTTATAGGACGACGCTAAGCTTCACGTGGCTAGGATGACCTGGGACACCATTCTACCCCTTGGATGGAAAACACTATTGCACCCCCACACTCCCCAGACATTGCACCGTATGATTATTACCTGTTTCATTCCTTGGACAATTACCTTAGAGGAGGCCAGTTCAAATCCCTAGTAGATGTGCAAAATGCACTTGATACCTTCTTCGCTTCACGATCCACAAAGTTCTACCGCGATGGAATCCATGGCCTTCCAGAACGTTGGCAGAAGGTCGTCGATGCAGATGGGGTCTATTTTTGATCTTCCAGGTACATCTTAGGTGACATATCGATGTTCGAATGTGGTGTGTGAAAAATCGAAATAACTTTATTGGTTACCTTTATAAAAATAGTAACTAATTGGTTCAGATAGATCTTAAAAGAAATCCTTTATAGTCTCTCATTTTGATAACATAGAAATAGGCATGTTAACTAATGGAGAGGAAAACCTACTAGCTGACAGAAATTATTTTGAGAGCATTATCAGGCTCAAGATTCACATGAATCAGTTATATTTATATGCTGATGCAATAAAAGTGGTAGTTATGTCTCTAGTTACGTTTCTTTGGCTTGTTGCTTTTTATTTTGTTTTCTATGAAGACGTATACATTACGATCAGAGTGTGCTCTTTCAGATTACATAGTAGAGTAATCTTGAATGAAAGACTTCCAGAATCTTCTTTTATAAATTTAAGCTTGTTCAAGTTCAAACAGCTACTTCCGATATTTTTCGTATATCTAGTAACGAGGAATTATGTTATTCTTTTCCATTTACATCCTAATTATAAAAGGGAGACGTCTTACTCTGTGCATCACACTAATTTCTAATAGTTAACAGTCATGCTATCTACCTACCTATCGCCAATAGATGTTACTAGCTTGCAGACAATTTGCCAATGTAAAACTACTATGACGATTTACTTGTAACTTAAAAATTGTATTGTTTCAATTTTATTATTTCAAAATAGGATAAGAGTCGTGAACATATTTAATTTGAGCTTAATATTTGTAAGAATGCATAACGTCCCACCTTTATGCTGGTTAGGCTAAAAGAGACAGTGATGAAGAGAAATTAATGCAATGGTAGAATGAATAAAGTGGGAGAATCCCGAGAAAACCCACAAATACGGTGTTTGTCCACCACAAAGCCCACTTGGCGCGAACTGAGATCGAACCAAGGACTCCATGCACCAGAGGTGAACGCTCTACGATTAAGTCATCGTGCGCCCGCATTAATATCGCATATTGATTGATGAGCAAACTAAAGAAAAAAGTTAAAAGTAAACAATTAAAGCTTCTCAATAAGCGTAATTTTAACCTATGATGTACAACGGGCCGAAAGTCTTTTTGGGGGAGGGAAAACTAGTACGAGATGAATATTGTAAGGTTGACAATTCGTAAGCAGATGGTGTGAGCCGCAAGCCCTGTTGCCAATTCCGTCCTCGAAACCAAGTTCCTTCCAGTCTTAAGAGTTCGTAATGAATTGTTTCCCTCTTCACAGAAAACAAGCGAAATCCAAAAGCAGAAAAAAAAGTGGAATATTAGTGATCACGACGCACTATTATATTTGGTAAACTCAAACACGAACATCAAACGCGGTACTTCTCTGATAATACTAGAGAATGCTGCAGCAATGATCAGCAATCAAGCTAAAGTTTTCTCTTTACATTAGTGTTTTCGATCTGCAATGTAAAATAATAACTGTCAGCACTGAAATAACTTAAATCGAATTAATCATAGCTGTATAAGACTTCACTCAACTAGGAGAAATTAACAAATACTACCACAATGACCTGTGTTTCTATTATGATGGAAATGGAAACGCAGAAATTCTAACCTTGTAACAGAGGAATTATTGAATCGAGATGGGGTTGTTCAGCTACACCGAACATGATCTAAACAGTAATGTCCCATTATTTTTCATACATTTCATAAGATAAAATGTAATAATTATATGGAATACAATAAAATTTTCCCCATGTCATATATTCCTCATCAAGATAATAATAAAAAGAACATATTATTTCAATTTATTAATGATTTATTTTTCTCAAAATTATTTAAATCCAATTACAAACAAGGTAATAATAGTAATAACAAAAACTTCTATACTGCATATACTTCTATGCGGTATGATTTTAACCAATGATCAAATGATTTTTAAAATTAAGCTCAGAGTTGTATCAAATACTTCGAATTTTCTTAAATACAGTATAACAATTTCAATACATCTTTGAAGTTAATATTAGAATTCATTTAACAGCATTGTAAACTAGATCAAATATCACATACTTTATAACCACGGAAGTCATTTTTCAGTAAAAAAAACTTAGGAGTATAAATAATTTTGAATACCCGAAAATGAAGAGAAACAGTTGCGTTCATTCTTACAGAAAATAAACAACTAAGCCGATTCATTTTGGAATTTTTGTAATAAATAATGTGAACGCTAGGTGGGATTAAATTCATGAGTATCCGAGGGAACTGGGATCCCATACTAATTTCATAGGGGGCGCCGCAGCACCCATAAATCGCTCAGTTAAAGCTATACTTAAAGCTATTGGTCTCAAATATTTAAAACTAAGTACTTCGTAGTAATATTTTTGACGGTATCGTAATCTACAAGATGTAAATGGCATCTTATTTCGCATTTTATAAATTTTTCCATGAAATGTACCTAAGATAGCTCGATGACACTTTGAATGACAGTATTCATGCAATATTTAATACATTAAGTATCCAGTATTTATTCTTATTTAAAATTAAGAATCTATTTCTGGGATAGAGGTACATAATTTAAGTTGCCTCTTTCATCCGAAGTTTTTGAGAAAAGAAATTACATTTTTTTTCCTAGTGACTACACAAAACAAAACCGAGATTAAATTCTTACAACAATTACTATTTACTCATACAGTCACTTGATGCATTACTTCACTTAACTAATATGTCTATTTTTGGAAAATGAAGTGAGAGAGAAAGAATATACTACAGTCCAGTCTAAAACGTGATATTAGGTTGATTATGATAAACCGTTTAATTTCAAACTCGAAAAGAAAGCACGGTGAAAGATAACTTTGAAAATTGTAAAAGACAAAGCATTACAGTTTCGGAAATAACATGAAAAATGAAATCTTTAAGTTTTACGTCCCACAGTTATGCCGGTTAGCCTAAAGGAGACGGTGATGATGAGAGATGACTGAAATGGTGGAATGATGAAAGTGGGAGGAAATGGGAGGACCCTGAGAAAATCCACGAGCACGGCGTTTGTCCACCACAAAGTCCACACGGCGCGAGCTGGGATCGAACCAGGGACCCCAAGCACCGGAGGTAAACGCTCTACCATTAAGCCACCGCGCGCCCCGTTACAGTTTCGGCAAAATATCTTTGCCTTCATTTGAAACATTAAGAAATACAATTTCTAAGACCAGTCTTATAAACTGTATTTCATAATGTGTCTGATAAAGTCAAAGATACTTTGCTGAAACTATAACGCTATTATTTATTAGATCATATACGCTTTGGTCAGTATTTGTCTTTTACTTTGTAGTTCCAACGCTAGAGTGAGTGGTATTTATTTTGACAATACAATTAGAAACTACGTATTAATTTTCGTATTGCTTCTGTATTTAAACTAATTATTACAATATTTTTCTTTTATTATTTTTTTATATATAATATCATTCCATAAAACAATATAACATATGTACAATTTACACAGCATATACGTATATACAAATATAAACACGAATTTTGTACATATTCTAAAACAGAATTGAATACAAGAATTAAAATTTGAGCATCGTACTATAATTTATACATTTGTTATGGATTTTATATTGATCCAGATCATAAGGTAGTTTTCGAAGTCGCCAATTCAGGTTTGGAAAGTAATATATATATGTTGATACCTAGTTACAGCTAATCTGAAAGAAGTCTGCTAAGCAAGAAAACGAGGCATATGTGCTAAAGCTTTTATGCATAAAATATACCAATTTAGGGCCAGAAAGGAAGAGAGTGGTAAGGTTTCAAACACAATGTATACAAGAAGCAAAATATTTTTCAAGTTATTACTTTTAGGTAAAATTGAAATTAGTTGTTATGAATACTATTAGCTTTTCACTTTATACATATAATTCCCAGTTACAAGTATGTTAAAAAAATATATATATATATATCTGATAAGTAAGTAGATTACCCACAAACCAAAACTAGATTTCAAATTTATTCGAATTTTATGTTGAAAATATACGGATACTAGTAAGAGTCTGTAATAAATAAATATATAATTGTATCATTTGCTTCCCTGACATGTTCTGTATTTTTCCAAGAACTGTACATGTAGCAGCTAAACAACGAGGCAGTCATGGTACCTTTAACATATAATTGGACATTTTACTCACTTTTATGAATATTCTTACTTTCTTAATCGTATCACTTGACTATCAGCTTTACATCGAAAAAACATTAAGTACCCTACTTGGTACAGTGTGGAAGTACCTGATTGTATTACTCGTCACAATGCAAGATTTTTAAAGGAAATATTCTTTGATATATTAAAGATGAAAACATCACCTTTTCATAATTACCCATTCGTAGCTTAGATAATTTACACTAATTACTCATGATATGGGGCTAGTTGGATATTTTCGCTTTGATATATGTTAATTACTAAAACTAACATCATAGAAAATGTTACGGATATAAGTTAAGAAGCATAAATCAAACAAAGGAATATTAGATTGAGCTATGTTTCAAACTCTGGTCCTGAGGTCTCTTGGTGTTCTAAAATAGTACATCTATTAATACAGGAGCTTATTCTGATTGAAAAAATTAATCGAATGTGAGTCAAGCTTATTCGCTAATGCATCGGCACTAGTTAGATAGGGGATAGTACTTGCCAATATCTTTGCACCAAGGACGTCGATATGTATCTTACCAGGGTTATAAAGAAACTAACTCTAAATTTATACATATCGATCCACGAATCCTCTTTTCCTGAAATGATAACCTGATATTTTTCTTCCGTTTAATTTGCAAAAATTTTCCTGGTTACGTTAAAACGTAGGAAGAGGACCTAATTGTCCAACTCAACGAGTGTGGAGTATTAAAACTCATTTCCTAGATGAAGAAATGTCTTGTACGTAAAGAATTGAAATGTAAGTGTTTTAAGCTTCCTCGTTAGACAATATATTATGTGATTGACCTACGCCACCAGACAAATGATCGATCTTTATTTTCAAATTTGAAATACGAGCATTTACAAAATACCACAAATCAACTAATAAAACAATTACTTTCCCATTACCAATTTTTTTGGTCATACTACAATATTGTGCATAGCCTACTCTAGCCATTCCAACTGTTTCAATCATTTTGAGCATGTTGTAAGCAAGAAAACGACATGTGTCGGTGTCTATACAATAATATCAAGTATGTATAACCGTTTCCGGTGAAATGTTTTCCTATCGAATACTCTTTCAATTATTCAAAATGCCCCACAGGGTTAAAGTGTGGTGAATTGAGGAACCATCTGCGAAAGTTGATCAAAATTAAAGCTAGGAAGAAAATATTAATTTACTGAAAGAATTTAATTGACGCATGATTATAACAACTAAATTAACTCATGGATGCGACGAAATATTTATTAATGCTGAAATTTTCAATGGGAACTTCCACCTTCGTCAGCGGCTTATTTGTTTACATAAACACACATTGTTGTTTCAATCACAATCCATGGTTTCCATTATATAATAAAAATTCACTTAAGTTATGCTAAGCTCATCTGTAACACCCTAAAAACAAAATACATAAATCATACCATGATGGATAGTTTGCATCGAATATAATAGCTTCAAATACAGTAAGTTCCAATAAGTGATTGGAGTAGCAACAAACAGAAAAAAAAAAAAAAAAAAACAGCAGAGTCTGTTTTTGCATTCAAGATTCTAGACAATAAAACGAAACGTCCCACCTCTACATAACGAGGAATAATAGACTGATGAAAGAGAGAGTGATGCAAAGGGTAAAAAGCTGGAAAGACTTCCACAGAGTTAAAGGAGCCGCCAAAGTAGTTCTGGATGTGACAAGTAAGCTTAACAATAACTGAAATGAGAAGCTTCGAGATGTGACTGAAACAGCAGTGTGTGTTAATGTAAACAAATAAGTCGCTGACGAAAGTATAAGTTCCCACTGAAAATTTCTGCATTAATAAATAATCAGAAGTATATCTGAGTTTAACTTTAAAATTAACAATTTTATGTCAATTAGCGTAAATAGTTGAAAACTCCAGTTAATCCAGTCGACTATTGTATCTAGGTTCGATTCCTTTGAAACAGAAAAGAACTCCCTCATAAGAAGCGTAAGCTTATACAAGATCTACGACTTCAAAACGTCAATTTGCACAACTGTATGGTAAATGCGCGAAGAGCGATCGCTGTATTGCGAAGTCTTTTACGAAGGAAAAATCAGGTAAAATTGTGAACAGGAAATAATGACAACTATAAGATAATTCAGTCTCTGTGACTACATATATTGAAGATGCTTCATATCACAGGATACAAAGAATTTCTTGTGGTTCCGTTCATAGTATGAAGTAAATGAACATTTTAAACAATTTTACAGCTGCAGATTGAATTCAGAATTACAATGCTTCATGGCATTGTTCCAGTTCTCTTAACATTTGGTTTCAGGAAATGATTACATACAAAACCTGGGCGCCCCAATTCATATCATTTTAATCCTTCAGAAAACTTAAGGTATATTTTAAGCAAAAACCCGAGGGAAAACTGTCTCCATAACACCGCAAATAATGGAAACAAATATACACAGTTAGTATCGTTGTCTAGATGTAGCACATGTTCTCTTTCTCACAGCATGTTCAGAAGGACAGCATGAGCTAAAGCTACTAGAAAGACCAGATGAGAGTATGCAAAAATTATCAACTTCGAAAATATATTAAAAACTTCCGTTTTTGTATTTTCCTAATACACGAACGAGTATTTCCTTCATTTTTTTTTTTTTTTTAACAAATACTACAATCAGATACTTCCGCACTCTTTAATAAATGACATTTAGTATTTTATGTCATGTAAAATACTTAATGTTAACATTTATGTAGGTTGCACTGGATTGAATATGAGTTGAGTATCCTTTCAACAGAGAAGATATATGAGATGTAGACCTACAGCTTATTGTGAGTTTCAAACCACATGAGCTCTCGCCGGGAATCGAACCCATCTCCCATGCCAGAGACATGTATGCTAACCACATAGCCACGAAGGAACTCATTTTACGTAGTGTACGAACATTTGTAGTAGAAAAAAAAAAAACTGTTCTAAACGCATACTGCATTATCGTTATGCTACATGTACTACTAGAAAATAAGTAACAGAACATATTAGAGAAGCAAGTGACACTTTTTTTTTTTTTTAACGGACCATAGCTGGAGGCCCAAATTATAAATTACACTATTATTAATTATACTGTTAAAAAGTAACTTTAAATTAACTTAGATTTTGTTTAGAATTATATTTATCTATTTACTACATTATTTATCTATTTTGAAAGGAAACTTCATATCTCAAGAGATTCATCTATAGTTCTATCTTATTGACTTAAGTTAGTTGTTTTGACTTTGAAAATCAAAACGGGATGTCGCTAAAATAGCTTCAGAGCTAAGTCAGATATGTAGTTCGACTCTGATTATACCACCTCATGCATCGAAACTTATGCACTCATAGTGTGTATAGTGTAAAAATATGATATAACACAAGATGATTATATAATGAAGTAACTTCATAATTTAAATAATTCAACAGTTTAGTGTTATGAATGAATGCTTTCTTCTCATATGTCTTTTCACGGATTGTTTCTCTGTGAACCTCTGATCACAAATGGAGCATCTGAAGGGCTTTTCGGAGGAATGTGCTCTGTAATGACTTAAGAGATGTGGTTTCTGTCGAAATGCTTTATTACATATTCCACATGTAAAAGGTCTTTCTCCAGTATGGGTCCTCAGATGAATGTGTAAAGCACTTTTAGATTTAAATGGCTTCCAACACACTTCACACCTTTGTACCCTAATGGGATACATTTGCGTTACAACGTCAGTAACAACAGACTGATTTTTTCCATCACTATAACTAGTATCATCATTCGAACCACCAGTGGCAACAGTCTGTATGTTTATATCAGGAATGAAGTAAGACATATTGCTAACATAGCGGTTTTCTTCATCACAGAAACCACGTGAACCTTCAGACGTGTCTTGTACAGATGAGCATGCACTTAACCCAAACCTGGAAGCAAGAAAAAGTTAACTTGTAAATAAACTTAAGTAGTGTTGTAATTAAGTAATGTTTTTGAATGACAAAAGTTTAAACTTGAAGGCTTTGAAGAAGCCTAAAAACTATTACATTATTGAAAAATTCAGCAGAAACTTACAATCGAAAGCGCCTGTACAAGAGCAGAAGGGGTCATTTATAATCGGTTAGAACTTTGAAAGTAAAATATTAATAGTTTTTTTTTTTCCAAAGGTCAATATATTTAAATCACATATATTTACCGTAATTTGTGTACTTTAATTTACTATCTACTCAAGATTAAGGTCTTTAAACATATAGATCATATTATTTGGAAGTTCAATTTAATGATATTAAAATTGTAAATCGAAATATTAACCCACGAAAGTTAGGTAGATTTCCGAGAAAAGTTTGGATAACATTATGTATGCCAAGTGTCCATAGAACAATTATCAACTGAAACGTTCAAGTACGTTCCCACTGATGGTTAATCTTATCTATAAAAATGAAGGAACGTATTGTTTCATCAACTATATTAAAACTGAACTTAGCAATCCTACTTAGCAATCTACATTTTGCTTGTTTTGAGAAAAACAGAAAAAAAAAAAAGAGTAATGTTTGATAATTAAAGTTACTCTTAAAGACTTTGTTTCCTTTTCTATTACCTTTTCGACAGGCATAATAGGACAAAAATGACATAACCAGGATATGTACAAGCTTAAAATAATACGAGGACCATTGCAAAAGTCATGGCAACTATTTTTTCCTCGAAAATGGTAAAGAATTAAAACATTCTGAAATATGCAAATGGAAGGTTAGTTCATATGTAAATATAACATGTAGGGAGATGGATGGACACACACACCACTATAAAGATATAGCACGAAAAAAAAAGACGAAAAATTTTTTTGTCATTTCAAACGTTGTCAATTGTAACTGTATATAATAGTGCATTACAAACTACGTGCATTCCATGACATCACGAGTTTTCCCAAGAATCCACAAGATGGCAGGGACTCTAAGATATCACAGGTACGTGTTCCTGCCCTGTACTATAGTGTACTGTTGCAATTGACAGTAAAACACGTTTGAAACGACAACTTTTTTTCGTCTTTTTTCTCGTGCTATATCTTTATGGTGGTGTGTACATTCATCCATCTCCCTACATGTAATGTTTACATATGAACTACCCTTCCATTTGCATATTTCAGAACTTTTTAATTCTTTACCATTTTCGAAAAAAAAAAAAAATAGTTGCCATGAGTTTTGCAATAACCCTCGTACATGTAGTACAAAACACGAAAATGTCGCGAAATGCAGTTACTTCTCTTTACCTTTTGGCAGCCGTACGGCAAACAAACAAATACAAAATCATATTAGAATTGTACGAAAATCTTCCACTCTAAGAATAAATACACTCACTCGAAAAGAATACATCATATCACATTGTTAAAATTATCAAAATGTTACCAAATTAAAAAGCTGTAATTGATATATGATTTATCACGTTCATGTCACCACATGCACCCATTTGAACTTGGTGCAATGGTGTATAGTAGCCAACACATTAGAAACACTATCTACGGAAGTGTATTCTATGATTACACAATATAAAATAAAATTACGCAATATAAAATTGTCACAAAAATTTACATATATTTGTGATCAACTTATGTACATTATCAATTATCAAGTAAACATTACTGAATAGAAATATTTATTATTTTCAATGTAATAATCATGCAATCAAACTTAGCAGAGTAAGTAGGGAGAAACAAGTTCCCTAATTTATTTGAGGGATATGTTGTCAATAATTGAATGTAATCGAAGGTAGCTTTTATCATTTGAATATGCATATACAACGTCTTTTACGAACAACTGTTTTAACACTGAAGAATATCGGAAATAGAGGAGAACAACATGGCATTCAATTAGTTCTGAAAAAAAAAAGAAAAAAAAGCAAGCAGCCTCGCCCGGCACACTCTAAAATTTTTCCTTTTCTCCAAGCAGAAGAAATACTCGTACCTTTGACGCTTATAATCTGATGACACGATAAAATTTTAAAAAGACTGCTTGAAAATGAATACTAAGAAGATTCCTACTTCCCCCCTAACTACTAGAACCGACTAGTCGAGTAACTGGCACACTCATTTTTGATGAGCATAATCCCGAATTTGACTTCTGGTAAGGACTTAGCATCAATAAGCCAATATGACATATAGCCCTAACAAAAACTTAAAAATAAATTAGGGAACCCAGGTCATTGCCTTGAAAAACATATATCAAATCGAAAAACAAACATAGCAAATCGATTTACCTTGTTCCCAAGAAAACTGCTATTCGGAATTGATTTGCTGACTCTGGGTTATCTCCATTCTTCTCACCTTGCATCTCGGTCTCATATCAAAGCCAAAGGTATTGGCATAAAATCGATGGTGGACTTAAAATGAATTCAATTTACAGTTAATTCTGTAGGGCGTAATGTATGTAAAAGATCTGTGAGAATTTGTGTGTGTCTGTATGTGAATTAGCTCAATGTCTTATGCTAATTCTTATTATTGAATAGATATAACATTGCACTTGTCTCGAAGCATGGCTTCAAGACTATTTGTCTGCTATACATTGTTGTTACAAACAAATACTTAATAAACTCAATACATACACAAACTTATCAATTTAATGGAAACACCTGGAAAAAGTGCAGTTTACCAGATTAAAGTGATGTTGGCCCACCTCAGAACAGCTCAGATGCGATATGGAATGGAATGATGGAAAATGTGAATGGTAGAAAGTGGCATATTATACCATTTCGCATATAATGTATCACTCAGTTCCATGATAGAGGATGAAGGAGGAAATCTGCGCCTGATTCATGTCTCTAAAACGGTCCAAAGATGTTCATATCTGGGGATCGAGCATCCTACGGGAGGTATTTAACTTCATCCTGATATTCCTCAAATCACTACACAAGAGCTCCAGCGATGTGAATGGGTGCATTATCAGCCTGGAATACGGCGGCATAGCAAGGGAACGTCTGATCCATAGGATGCCATGGTTCCCTAAAATGGCGACGTAATCATGACCTGTGGCGCAATAAGTAAGCATCAGCACAGGACCCACTGAAAACTAGGGCTCCAGTATCACAAAGCCTCCGTCATGTTTCACGGTTGGGAGAAGACATTGCGGATCATACGCTTCTTTGGGCGTCCAACAAACATAAACACGATCCATGGTTTGAAATAAGGTGAAATGACTCATCCGACCGTATCACACGCTTCCAATCATCAGCAGTCTATGTTTCATGTTCGCAGCACAACTGCTGTCGTTATGTATGCCCCTTATCAGAAGTTTCGCCCGTACTATCCGACCCCGTAAGTCATGTAGCTCGCGATAAAATGTGATTGGCGACAGAGGCTGTTGGAGGTGCTGCTTGAGTTCCTTCGTCACTTGCATTGCATTCGTACGATAGTTTTGAGTGACAATGATTAGAGACACGAATTTTTGGTGACACGCGAAAACGCGAAATGTATCAGTTTTGTGCGAAAACGTTGTGTACCTTAAATATATATTCTTTTTCACTGTTTGTTAGGCCATATAACGCTCGCGATTAAACGCGAAATTCTGTCGAATTAGCGAAATTTGCAAGTCCCGATATTCCACGAAATTTACTCAAAAGTGACAATTTTTCAACGCAATGAGATGAAAATTCTCATTTTTGAGAATACAGACCACCATGAATTTTTGAAATTTTACATGCGAGCTCCAAACAGTATCTACGGGTGAAGTGGATAGTGTGGAAAGAGTGTTGCGCGGTATGTTAAATGAGCATTTAGAAATCGCTGGAAAGTGTCTCCAACTAATGTACACTCCTGTCCAAAATTATTGTCGCATGTCTATAAATATGTTGTTGTAGGAATATAATTTGATAACAAAGTTGCCCCGTATTTCTTACATTTTTAGTATGTATAATCGGCAAAGACATGTATGTGACACATTTCATGTCAAAAGAGCAGTAAATAAGAACAATAAAACGAAAATAAAACTTTCTCGTCCATTTAGCAACATTTTGTTTCACTCATACTAATTTTCGTATTTATAATTCTTTCCCTATGAAATTTACCACAAATATTCATTTCCCGATTATACACATAGTATCAATATTAAAAGTATCCCACAAAAGCATTATCAAATTATGTCTTACAAGAAGACAGTTATAGATATGCGACAATCATTTTGGACATGAGTGTATATACCATTTTCGAATGTTGAATGTTGATGTGGAGAGGGCTCTCTCTTCTTACAATGACATACTTACCGACAAAAGAACAAATTTAACACCAGAAAACAATGCTTAAGTGCTATTTGCATAAGTAAACTGTGAACACTAAAGTTTTTTTTTTTCTATTAATGTTATCTGTGTGTTTTTTCTTTAAATAATACTTTTATTCAGTGACGATGCTTAGTGTTATTTTTTTAAAACTCAAATATTGTTTGATATAGTCTTGCATAAGCTCATATCATGGTGATTGATGAGTGGAAATTAAGGTGAAATAAAAGGTAACTAATTGTAATTGCCAATGAAAATAGTGTTCTTACATTGAATTTTTATTCATGATTTTATCCCGTTTTACGCGTATTTTTTACAACGAAATTGCGAATTTTTATTTACAACAAAATCGTGTCTCTAACAATCTTCTTTCATGATCGGTGGGGCCTGTCACCGAGGATTTTCTTCCGACCACTGCTCCTCATTGACGATGTCGATTTGCAGTGAGACCGTTACCACTTTGGACACTGTTCCTCGCACACGGAACACCTGTTTCACCTTGAACACTCCCAACACATTCGCCAATTTTGTTACGCTCGCATTACATAACCGAACGCTAACAATCTGTCTCTTTGCAAATCAAAGAGCCCTCTTATTTTACACTATCAGTCTCTGCTTAGCTCACCACACACTGCTGTTTTGCTACTCCTCAAGTAGTACCGAGTTTGTCTTAGCAAATCACTAACAGCCCGGCGTTGTGGTCGCCGTCCGTCTTGTGCTAATCCAGACATCTGACATATCTCCAACTCCATGTGTTTCCATGAAATTGATAAACATCCTTGGTTTTTACAATACAGTACAGGTATCAACAACAGAAAGCTTTCCTTCTGGATATTGTGAAATGCAGGATATGAAGAAATACTACATTATTACAATGGGAACAAATTAGAAAATTAAACTATTAAGCAAATAATATGATAAATAAAAATCCACTGAGCAAAACGAACGCTATTGCATGTTAAACATACAAAAAGACAAAATGAAAATCTTGAGCTTGATTCATTCTTGTCGTAGTTTTAAAGTGTATAGTCATGTTATGTTCAAACGAAGAAACAAGAAATCTTGAACAGTCTTCTTTCTTTCAGAGGCATGAATATTTGAGATGGCCCGCAGAGACATTTTTGTTACGTGGTCAGTGCCGTCTTAAAAGCATTATGGGCTCCTTAGGAAAATCAGTGTGCTGAGAATCCTGAAACTGAATTTTACACTCCATATAAGTGATTTTGAGCACGGGGCTCTCAAGCACGTGACCATCGGGCTCATGCGCTAAGAAGGCCCTGGGTGTAATCTTAATCTGTTAAATTTCAGCTTCAGCATCATATCAATCAAACAAATACCTGTGACTCATTTAACTATCCAATGTACAAATTCTAGCCATTCACTGCGTCACTTAATCTGTTATTTTTCTATAATTTGATAATATAAAATACTTATACTATATATATTCACATTAGATCCACGGTTTCCTGTGCGACAGATAAATATTGTGACGTCACGTGTTCTCATTGCTATGGTGATCAGCGTTGCCAGGCTCACAGCTCGGAATTATTCCAAAACCTAATCGAAATTATGCTAGATTCGGTCAAATTATGCTAGATCCTCATTATTACTAATTCAAGAATTTTAAAAGAAAGAGAAAAAACGAAGTTGAGATACGATAACGTAACTTAAAATACACAGAGCGCAAGAATGCGTGGATAGAACTCAATACTTCACGCACCAAAACTTTAACTCAACTAAACTAGTGCAGTCGTTCCAAGACTCAATGGCGTAGATATCGTATAAATGAATGCAAAGTGTTTGTTTACATATTTTGAAAGAAAATTACCTCGCAGCATATGCGGAGTTGAGAATTGTCTGCTGGGGGGGGGGTCAGACTTTTGGTCGGTCTCGGACCTTTCATTTCAGGAATAAAGATGGTGAAGTTGTCAAAAAGTTCGGTTGAGAATGGCCCATGCCTCGCAGTTAAAAGATTAGTAAACCCTGGGTAAAGCAAAAAAAAAAAAGTTTCTAATTTACTTCGGAAAACGAGACTGCTTGTATGATTTACCGAGTGTATGAATCAATGGAAGAAGATACATTTCTCCCGTTCTTTTTCTTCCCACCAACTTCTTTCTTATCTCCAGGTTTTACGGCTTCTTGATAAACTTGCTGAAATTATGCTAGATTTGGGCAGGATGCTAAAAGCAAGATGCTAAATGCTAAAGGCATGCAAATTATGCTAGATCTGGCAACGCTGATGGTGATCGTCATCTTTCTTTCCTAAACAATACGAGCTAAGAATTATAAATACAAAGTAAAAATAATACCATTCTTTTTTTTTTTTTTAAAAAAAAAAAAAAGCAGATCACGTGCGTATTTCAGAATGTTCTTATACACAACCACTCGCCCCTGCTTGAGCTAGGGTCAATTCGTGAGGAACAATTCTATAGCAACGGATGCTTTTGTCGAGTAACCACACTGGGCTGTGAGATACCAAGACTGAAAATAATCTCTGAATACTAGTCATTGGATTTGTCTCTATGGCCTCGCGCAAGTCCTCGGTTTTCAGCCTGACCTTGATTCACTGACAAATTTTTTGATCCGAGCTAGTTCTTACTGTGCTTAGTCTACTTTGATCAACGCCTCTTCACCTTTTACACAACAAATGTCTACAATTGCTTCCACGGCATTATGATCAGTTCGAAATCGTAATGCCTGGATTGGAATATGTTCCACCTTCAGCTTTGCGACTGTAAAATCGCATGGTCCGCAGTCTTTCAGAGACCTATTTATTGTCTATACTTGGGCTTGAACTGTTTCTGCCATGCGACAAACACTTCAAACGAGCACATGTACCAATGTTGCAAAACTTATTAGCACTCCCTTTTGTATTTATTTATAAAAACATCGAAAAAGAACTCACCTCAAATCAGTTTTTTATTTTTAATTTTTAAATTTCTGTTTAAACTTAATATTCGAACTGTTAAATGGTAAATATTTTTTAGTGCTTTGTGGACACTTGGAGTATTTTGTAAGTACAGGATTAAAAACTTTATGTCTCAGCGATTTCTTCCAGTTTGTGGTAGGAGTTTGCGACCATGGCCCTAGCGCTGGCTGAAATATCTAATATTACGTTTTAACAGTGGTAAAACAGTACCGAATGCAAGGTGAGTTCCTTTCCTATATAAAATATGAAGAAAATAATCGTAGTTAATTATGAAATCTAGATAGTTAAAAGCCGTTTTCATTTTCATTATCCAATAAACTACCTTTATATTTTGGTGTTGGAGGAAAGTTCAAAACACTTCAGTGAAGAATCTCAACCTTTCTATATTCTCGATATGTTTGAACACTGCAGCCTCTATGCCTTTGTGTATATAAAAATAAACACACAGAAGGAATCCAAGAATCATTTTTTAGACATGTACAGGTAATGGAAATTGTATATCCATCAAAATCTCGAGTTAATTTATTATTATTATTATTATTATTATTATTATTATTATTATTATTATTAATCCTTTAATGATCGTAAGACTTCACAAGTGTACTCCCTAAAGCAATGGTTCTCAACCTGAGGCATGAAGAGCGAGCAAGGGGAGTGCAAGCTACTGACAGCAATAAACTACATTCGTAATTACAAATATTACGATGTTGTAACAAAGAGGTGTTCAATTACGTACCGTACGAAACACACAATAACTATGGAGTAAGAACTGTGGTTCTATTAATAAAGAAGTTGGTTTAAAAAAATATTTAAAAAACTGCATTACAATGGTATGCAGAAATTTTGCTGGAAATAAATGTAAGTTGGTGAAATTTTTTAATTATTATTATTATTATTATTATTATTATTAAAGATTTCAGAATTCAATGCTAAATTTGAAATCGCTAAAAGGGTCAGATCAACCAATGGCAAGGAGAAGGGCATGAAGTATAGTGTTCACGAAAGGGACCACGTGTTCACCAGGTAAATAAGGTTTGGAACCATTGCTCTAAAGGAAATAAGGTTTTTTTTTTTTTTTTTTTTTTAAACTTAAAGTACTCCTTCGGCTTTTTCCAAGGAGAATGAATACTATATTGTAAAATTGTAAAGGTAATATTCATTTACGAAACATAAACAAATTTGCTTGAGCTGTTCTTGAGGAAACTCTCCGAAAAACACAACTCCATGAATAAATAACCTCCTGCGGATTTTTTCCGGAAAAAAATATTTTTTCTACGCTGCATAACTGTTAATGGGATATTTATTTACGAAATATGATTAAAATTGCCTTAGTCATTTTAAAGTACGTTAACCTTTAAATATATAAATAAATATATAAAGCAAGCTATTCCTTGTGTAAATTTTCATCAATGTTTCCACCATAATGTCCTTCATCAAGATGTTTTCTACGCTAAATTGTAAATAAATCAACATCTTCACAACTTAGCTTAGAAAACATCCTGTTGAAGGACATTATGCTGGAAACATTGATGAAAATTTAAGTCACTACAACAACACATAATGGTGAGTATTGTGTATGTTTTGAAATCTGTTCTATACGTTCAATAAGTTGTAACAGTCAATGAGTGAAAATAAAATCATTCTTAGATAAATTTGAAAGTACTAATCTTAAATTAGAGTGCACTTCAGTAGACATATTATTTCTTATTGCTACTGAAGTGGTAGACCTTAGAATGTGAATAACCTAAAATCTTCAAAATTTTTGCATTATGCTGGATATATTAATAATTTGAGTCAATCGATCATCGCTAGACGAACACACAACAGATGAGCACTGTGTATATTTTGAAATGTATTCCATAGTTATTCCATAATTCGATAGTTGTTATACTCCTTGTGTAGTTTCTCAAGAGAGATTACTTTTGCCATATTATAGAGTTGTTAATGGTATTTTCATTTTTAAAATATGAATAAAATTGCCCGGGCCATTTTTGAGAAAATTAACCATAAAAGAAAATCGTCACTTACAAGAGTAATGCACCTACAAAACTGGTAAATCAAATGGAATTTCGAAGTATATATACATATATATATATTTTCACAATCACATTTTTTCTTCTCCCCTACCCGTCGATAGAAAGTTAAAAATTAATTAAATAAAATACGTTCCATTTACTCTTTTCAATTTCATCCTTTATTTGGCATTCTTCGTTGTATGATGACACTTATAAACTGCAATCGTCCACTGTCTACGAAGCTACATCATCTAACGCAAGTCATAATAATATGATTACCCGTTGAAATTTTTCCGTACTTCAAAGAGCGATGACAAAGTGAGTGATGAACTGATAACCATTTTCTTATAATTAAGCCGTAAGTTTAATAATCTTAATGGGTAAGGTACGGAATACATTTGTAGAATTACATTGATAAAATATAATAAAAGTAACGCAATTTAAGATAACCAGGTAGTATTACTGCTGCATGCATATCAAATAAAACTTGATGTTTGGTGTTCCCTTTAATGCATCAACTTTCTCATGTTATACCCTTGCGTTTTGCTTTCTTTATTATTTTTTATATTTTTGGAACAAGAATCTAAACCTAAGTTAGGTCAGCACGAATGAAAGAAGGAAAAGAATTATGCCCATGTTTGCTATAATTTTACCTAGAGATAAGAATATGTAAGTTCTCAATTCTGCTTGTTTGGAGTTTAATGTCCTTTTCAGCGCTGTAGCCCTACGAGACATGGACTTACATGCTAACATCGAGCCGAGTCACATGCACTGCCATCGGGACTCGAAGCAGAGTTTTGTATCAAAGATAGCGCTAAAAATTTAGTCACGAAGGGATCTTAAGATTTTTTTGAACATAAATAAGTGATTGTCAATGTAAAGAATACGAGGAAGAGAAAATGGTTTTAGCTCTGAATATATACAAGCAATTTTATATTAAAAACTATACTTACAATGTGTTACAGTTTCAAGGACCTAACGTCCTCTTCATCAAACACAAACACAGTGTCTGTGTCTGATGAAGAGGACGTTAGGTCCTTGAAACTGTAACACATTGTAAGTATAGTTTTTAATATATTTCATTCTGCTCTGGTCAGAACTATGTTTTATTTGTTACTCTACTTATCCAGAGTCATGGAGTTTGTTCAAGCAATTTTAATTTATTAATTTATTACACACACACAACGCACACGAAACTTTCGACAGGTTTTGGAGCGAAGTTCTTTATTAGTTAGGAACGGGAAACACCAAGCTGAACAAAATACACGAGCTCACATTCAAAAACACGTAGTGTCACGCTGGTAATAAATACTCAGTGGACCATTTCTATTTTGTTATTGCCCATTAATAAATCTAGTTTTGCCAAAGACTGCACTACTGTAACATATTTTCACGTGATAGTTGAGATATCGTTTGTGACGGAAATTTTTAGAGCATAGTTTACACTTAAAAGGCTTCGAAGAACTATGTACAGCATGATGCTGCTGCAAATGTTTCTTCTGAAGAAAGCTCTTACGACAAATTGTACACTGAAACTTCCTTTCAGCTAGATGGGTTTTAAGATGAGAACGAAGCTGAGCCTGAAGTTGAAACTCTCGGGAACATATCGAACACTTGTGTCTCCATGTAGAAGCACTAGTTGCTGTGGTAGATATATACTGGGGTGGTGTATGGTAGTTAAGTATTGCACACCTGTAAACAAGAGAAATCTTATTGTAGAGAGAAAGCAACACCTGCTTTGAATTCAGAATCAAGCTCTATGCGACTACTTCAAATCGCGAATTCGCGCACTACACGAGAACAAAACATTTTATAAATAATGAAATCCAGCATTAAATTTGAGCAATATTACAAAATGCTCCCAGAACATCCTATTTTCGACAATTCACATAAATAATTATCACTTTATTGAAGCAGAATATTAACTAGCATGCACTTTTACTAAAATAAAGTACAGTACTTTAAAAAAATATATTTTTTGAAAATGTTTTGTTTTCCTTACTTTGACACATACCCTCTTCAAAATGTCCATTCTTCCTAGACCAAGAGACATATGAAACAACTGAGACAGTGCCCCATTATAGTGTGTCAATAATTACAAAGAATTCATGGTATCTAAACGCTCGAAGCGGTTAGCCTTTCTGAAAAATAATAATTTCTCACCTGCCTTTCTTAAAAATGAATTTTAACCCCAAGAGTACAGAATTTTTGTCTGGTAGAATTTCACAAATGGATGAGAATATGAAAATTTACACGAAGAGAGAAGAGGAGCCAGTTTTAAACAGTATATGGCTATTTGATCCTATTGCTAGTTGTTTACAACTATATGGTTGGATTAAGTGAAATGGCGCATGATGACTGTTTCGTCGAAACTTTGGTTGAGTTTGAATCGAAATGACTCGAAGCAGTTCTTCAACTGTCCGAATATAAGGTAAGAATATTTCTATTTAAGTTATTTAGTGGGATTTCTTCATTGACGAAGTCGCTGAAGGTAGAAGACAAGTATCTAGGTTCGGTATATTCAAGGGCTCTGATTCTTATATATCAGTCGATTAGCAGGAAAGGTTTACCACAGCTTACCTTCCCTCCTTATTTTTTATTTTGCTTATTATTATTATTATTATTATTATTTGCACGACTTCATATTTTAATGACTCATGATAAGTCCTCTGATCATTACCTTTCAACAACAAGTTTATTCTTGCTAATAAGATCCTACTAATATATTTATAGTAGAATTCTATTCGGTGAAGCAGACATTTGTCTTAACTAAAAATACAGTATTAATTTGAGCGTGGTCGCTCAATTCATCCTGTCATATTTTACGTTTGAATGTATTGATGTTAAATACAATATCATTGATTTAACCACATTTTTCGCACCTTTTTGCACAACACGTTATACGAAACTGATTTATCATAAGATGATCAGAAAGTTCATTGAAAAGCACTTCTTCCATGTACTTCTTCTGATGCATGAAGTGAGCGGAAGCAAACGAAAAACGGATCTCCAAAGTGAATTCTGGTATTAAAAATTTCCACTGAAATTTTAAATCCAGTAAACAATAAACGTCAGTGTTTTAGCTTTTAGCGATGCATTTTAATTTTCTGTTCTAAAAATAGTTTAACGTGGACCCGAAACTGTTATATTTTGAGAAGCACAAAACAGAAAAATCCACATTGCAGTAAAGGGTTTTAACTGCGAAAGGCCCTCTCTTGAGATGCATTTGAAGCAAAATAAATAAATAAGAATCATTTTTATTTTTATCACGGTTTATTTCGATTATTTTATGCTTGCTGCTTCCAGTATATTACGTTTACATTTAACCATTATCATACGCATTGTAACTAAAACTCTGGTATGCAATCTTTCGTAGAACACATTAAATAATTTGCTTTTTAGACAACGTGTAGAGCAGAGTTTCTCAAGTTTTTTTTAAATGGGGACCACTATAAGTAGTCAGATTGTTCTACGGACCACCTATTTGTGTCCCCTTCGAAAGCAAATTGATTATTTTCTTACAGTTTGAGAATATGACATTGTACCAGCACACTTATATTGTTAAAATCGTGTTAATTAAAATTTTCTTAATTTTATATTGGTGTTCATAGATGAAAATGTAAAGTGTTTTTTTTTTTTTTTTCCTAATAACTGAAAGCTATTAACAGTACTTTATAATAATACATCTATAAAGGGTGTTACAAAAATATGTCAATATTTTGGAGACAGATTCCTTACATCAAAATAAGAAAAATTCATGTGGACCTGTGCTCAAAAGTTGATAGTTTCGGAGTTACAGGGTGCCGAAAACGTGAAACAAGTGAACTTTAAAGGTTCATAGCTCCACCACTGTGGAACCTATCATGGTCGGATCAAGACATCACTAAGGAACTGGTACGTGCACTATCCAAATATCCATGTTTAAGAATGCTTCAGTATTTGCACACCAATTTTTAGAGAGGCAGGTGGAGAGTGATCAAGTACTACCAAACAGCCTCTCTAAAAATGGTTGTGCAAGTACAGGAGGTTCTGAAAGATGGATATTTGGATAGTTAACATACTAGTTCCTCAGTGATGTCTTGACCCGACTACGAGCAGTCCTACAGTAGTGGAACTATGGACCTTTAAAATTCATTTTTTCACGTTTTCGGCACCTGTAATTAAGAAACTATGCACTTCTGAGCACAGGACCATGTGAACTTTTTTCTCCTTATTTTGACATAAGAAATCTATTCCCAAAACATTCTGACATTTTTCTAACACTCTGTATAAACCAGTAGAATTTGTATAATCGTTACCTTGTTAAGTTGTGTAATCAATAACTGTTAGAGATTCTCAACTGCAGTGTGTGATACGGAATTCATTTGATTTTTTTTTTCTTTTTGACTAATGTCAATCTAAGACTACAAAGCCAGACCTCGAGGACCATAGTTTGAGAAACTGGGCTCTAGGCTTATGTATCAACTGAAAGGGTAACTATATCCTTTCAAAATACTTCATGAATAAAACAGTTACAGTAATATCATCATTTTTATAGGAGGAGGAACATTTTTGTGGTTCTACACGCAGAACAGTTAAGCGATTAGTAGAAGGTAATAATGAAATCTGTTAAGGATATTCACAACTCCTCAATATCTGTAAAAAGTTTCTAAATTTAAAGAATCTAATGTGAAATTTTACACGGTATTTTTAAAGACATATACTCAATTAAGCTATAAACATAACGTTTGCGACGAAGTTACTCAATATTAAGCAGTACATCATTAAAATACATACGCAAAGTGCTTGAAAATATATTACAAAATAATGAAGCATACTCATAAGTACTGGATATTTTATAAATGTATTTAAAAATCTATTATAATTTTAATATTACTCTTCAATTTTTTAAGTATTCTGATAAACATAAAAATAGTGCAAAATGGTCACGTTCCTTTACATAAGTAAGAATTTACATATTTAAAATGAGGGATACATAAAACAGAAAACAAACTCAAGAAGCAAATATTTAAGAGTGTGTTTGGTTGAGATGTATTTACATTTTCAACACATTTAACTCCGAAAAGACTTCCGATGAAATTAGCATTTACTATGAAACAATAAACTAGCGGCACTACCATATTAACAGCAGAACAATGAATTCTCCTATCCTAACTATTCGAAATCGATTAAAATAAAGTGTTTTATTATGTTATCATTTGATGAATTGTTTTTCAAATTTTACTCAACGAAATTTTATGTACGATAAAATGGCGTCGAAGATGTTGCTTCTGTCTAAAAGCCTTAGAACATATTTTGCACACAAAGGGTTTCTCTCCCGTGTGTATCCGCGTGTGTTCGACTAAATGAGATTTCTTCAGGAAGAGTTTACAGCAAAAAACACACACATGTTTATGTTTAGTTCGAGCCACAAGATCAATGCTCGGAACATTTACACTACCATCAACAACACCATAACTGTACGAATCTAAAGCTACATTATGAACACTATCACCAGATTCCGAATGAAAAATATTCCTTGAATTGGATGGAAAATAGTCTCTATGCGAATCATATGCCCGACTTCGATCTGACGATGATGGGACATTAAGGGTATGCCTGCAAACAAGAAAAATAAGTGTCAGATTTTTACCTTAGCTAAAATAATAAAATAGTTTTTTTTAATATAGTTATGTGTGTGTAAAAATATTATGACAGAAAAGTAGAGGTAAAATTTCCTGAAGCAAGAAACTATCAGAAGTTTACCATCTCTGCAATGAGAAATGTGCTGACTGAAAAGTACACCGAAAGCAAGTTGCAACATATACTCAACTTCAATTATTTAACTAACCGAAATGAATTTCAATTATTTAACTAACCTAAAGCAAAGGAATGGGGCAGAAAGCACTCGGGCTAGTTTGAAATTTATTAAAAATACCGAAGAAACTTTTAGTACTAAATATTTCTTGATCGAAACGTATATTTAATCAAGCATTCAAATACATACTTATCAAAAACTGACATTAATGTACCACTTGTGCATGTTTTCAAATATATTCCAATATGCCCATAAGTAGTAAACAGCATGCAGTCAGTGTCAAATGGATATAATTTTTATTAATAATGAAGTATAAGAAATACGAGGAGGTGACTGACACGTTTCCAGCCTAATTAAGAAAAAAATGTCTTTCTTTCTTTCTTTCTTTCTTTCTTTTTTTTTTTTTTTTTTTTCACTTCTCAACGTAATCCGCTTTCAAGTTCAAAGCACTTCTTATATCGATTCAGAAATTATTTTCGTAAATGTTAAAAAAAAAAAAAAAAAAAAAAAAAAAAAAAAAAAAAAAAAAAAAAACCCTTTTAATGCTGAGGAAGACACTAACAGCCACCATAATTTCATCACTAATAAAACCTTGTCCCTTCAAACATGTTTCTAGATGAGAGGCAAAAAAGACTGGGTGCGAAAAATCCTGGGAATAAAGGGATCTGACATTTCACAGCTACATTCCTTCCCAATATACTGTGATACCACTGACCTATGAACTAGTGCGTTGTTTTAGTGCAGCAAGACGAGTTTGGTCAGCTTTCCAAGACGATCACACTTGCCTGGAATGGTGATTAAACACACATTCGCCGCTAGTTTGTCAACTTTCATTTCCAGCGACACAGCATAACAAAATGAACCCCGTGGGCACCGACTAACATAATGTCCGGATAATTCCTCAAAAACACCGTGGAAGTAGACCTTCAGAAAACTGTGTATACCAATGGAGACGAGTTAGGCATAAACCATACCACTGTTGTTCGGAAGATCCGTGTAATCAGTACGGCGAAAATGTTGGAGTGCCACATGAGTTGAATTGCTGTTTGAAGGTATACAGTTCGCAAGGGGAAAGATAAATCGGGAAAGTTTTCTGCATCGGATTGTCACCTTTGATGAATAATAGATCTACTACGACAATCGTGAACAGTCAGGACAGTGACTAGATCTGACTATTACTGAGGATCGTTAAAGTCCTGAACTCCATGAAATGCACCCAATTTTCCCGCATGCATCCAGAAATGCTCAAAAGATATGTCATCTTCCTGTTGCACACAATGCACGTACACATGTCGCTCAAAGGAAGGCGTAGACTCTCCATTTCTTGCAGTATAAAACCCTTTCTTATCTATCGTATTCTCCTGGCATCTCTCCCATCGACTACAATCTCATCCAGAATTTCAAGTAATTCTTAGGAGACTGTACCTTCTCTGATAATCGGGCGGTGCAACGTGCGATTGAGGACCTCTCCGCATCGCAACTTGAGACTTCTTTCACCACAAATCCAATTCTTGGTTGTAAGACTGAAGTGTGTAGCTGCCGATGTCAAGTGTTCAGATCAACTAGGAATTCTAGGGATTTTTTGCTCCTTGAAATGATGCATTTGAGGCAAACATTTTGTTCGCACTAACCAAATATTTATTAATTTTCCTTGCACACGCCTTAATAGTTTGCAGTAACACCTTTCAGTCACCGTTACCAACGCCCTCAGAGTATCATAAAGAAAAGTGGCCATCTCGCGAACGGTTTCACACAAAACTTTTTGGTAATGGCGAAGGAAGTTGGGACTCCACTGCTCTGAAGCCCCTTTTCTGCGTCGGAAAGTGATGGACGTAAATCTTATCTTGGTTCACATATCTTGATCAAAATCTGCTTGAATCCAGTTCATAAAAATGTTTTTTTTTTTTTTTTTTTCCATTAATGAGAACTTTACTTTTCATTTCTGCAATACCATGTTATGAATGCCATCAACGTTTCCTTGGGTCAGTGCTGCAGAGTATGCGCTTCACTGAGATTTTCCTATTCAATGGACGACAGGCCCCTTTTGAAATATGCAACCCAATTACGTTTAGGTTCAAGGTTCCCCAAACGTTTGCCGCCTACCAAGATGGCTTTCTTTAGTAGTCACTCCCTTCTTCTGGAGGTACCAACTTCTGGAGGTACCTGTACATGACTGCTTCGTCCACTCTTCCTTGGCTATGGCTAGATTATCATCTTCTATGACGTGTAAAACAAAATCCATTAAATGCAATGAACCCAAAATTTGGCGCCATAGCTTCCAAAAGATGATACCACCAACACATATACTGCATTTAAAACTAGTGGAAATACTTCAGGGTCAGGGTAGAAACATGTCAATCACCCCTCGTCACAAAATAAAATTCATACCTTACAGTTTAGAATGGAACATATATCAGGCCGTGTACTTGGAGGCACTATGTACTGCTGGTGTAGAATCAAATGGCATAGCAGAATAATGTTCCTGTTTGACCTGGTGTGAATCGTCATAGAATTATTCAGACATGAACAGCATTGAACACATGTGCAATATGCTGAAAATATCCTTTTTTATGGAGAGTAACAGCAACAAACAATGATATTAGGAGATCCAGGCAACTACACAAAAGCAAAAGAATAAAATGTATTTGTACAAATTTTAATCAGCCATTCGAAACGACATGAAGAAGTGGCAAGAAGTCTGCCACCATAGTTGTCGTACAGGAATGGTGCATCCTTTCCTTTTACTCTTAAATGTCTCTGGAAAAGCAGCTTTCGTGCTGTTATATGTTGCGCTTTACCTACAAACCACTCCACCTTTTTTAATTTTATCTGCTTCATTTTTGTTTCACCTTTTCACTGGAAGTTCGTTTGTAAAGTACATTATATATATTAAACTAATAATCTAACGTTGTTATGAAACCCTAATGTTAGTTTACTTAAAATATCATTATTGTCCTTTATTTCTTGCAGAGTGACGATGGAGTAGGAAAATAAAGAAAATCGTGTTGCAGTTTTGGTCTGTGTTGACAGAAAAAGTTCGTGGGTATCGATTTCCAACCCTTGAAGATCCTGTGAGTGCCTACAAAGAACAGTTAGGTATAGACCCTGAAACCCAGTGGCATCAGTGCTTCCAGGATTGGTTTAGGAGGATGAAACATTGTGTGGAATGTCAGGAAAAATACTTCAAAAATTTATAATAGTTGAAATAAAGATGTGTGTACCCAGAACTGCACGTAACTTTTCTAGTGACTCTAGTATTTACGTATTTACGACATGCACAAGTATCTTTAACATGTGGATTCGAAGTAAAATATAATTATATTAAAATATGAATTCATAACATTTGTGCTTTCATGTCTTTTGCCATATTCAGCAAATAGCCATTCTACACTTACTGTAACAATCAGTTATTTATTTATTTTTATTTTTTTCATTATCTAGTCATTTTTGAAGAAATTTTCACTGTTATTACGTTTGTCCACAAAATCTGTAGAATTCATCAAATTCTGCCTGTTATGAAATCCCATATGGTTGTTTGCCTACATAAACTTTCACATGCAAGTATATGTGTACAGTTATGCAAATATCAGCCTACTTTGAATGACTTTAATGGTTCTATTCTCTCAAGTTCCCGATACTTAGTTTCTTCCTTTTCCTAAGTGTGGTTCAAGTTGATAAGCGAGTTTTTTTAACTATATTTATTTGTTTATTTTTTTCATAAATAAAAGCAACCTGCAGGATGTAGAACAGTAGCAGTCCAGATGTTATTCTTAATATACTTGCCCGAAGATGCTTCCACCAAGGTACAATGGAAGGAAATAGCACTGGATTATTATTAACACAACACTTCAACGCGTAAATTATTTAATTAGTCTAATACAGAAGATTACCATCACGTATCTAATGCGTTCTTTGACATTTTGTCGACATTTTAGCTGTTTCCTTTTCTCTCTTTTTTTTTTTTTCTTTCTTTTATTTTCATTTCCTCATCTGCTCTATGGACCATTTATTTATTTTTAGGTTTAAATTATTTCTTATACTGGTTTTGATTTTTTCTTTCAACTTTATTAGTTATGGCCTATCATGTATTTCG
Organism: Thermobia domestica; assembly: GCF_964235325.1. Taxonomy (NCBI): domain Eukaryota; kingdom Metazoa; phylum Arthropoda; class Insecta; order Zygentoma; family Lepismatidae; genus Thermobia; species Thermobia domestica. Next base: position 70,158,177 of record NC_137456.1, read on the forward strand.
CTCTTCTGTGTGGTTCATGCGAAACAGTTTATTGTGCGAGCTAACCAGGCGTAAGTTTCTTGGAAAAATTTTGTCTCATGAATTGTCATGAGTAGCGACTATTCATTTTATAATAATTTGTTTTCTTCTTTTACTACTAATTTTTATATTATGCATGACAAAATCATGCCAAAATTCCATGCTAAGATTTTGTTCTGCATTCTAATGATTTTAAAAAGAAAATAATACAAGCAAAGGATAAAATCTATATTAAAAAAAAACTTGCCAATTCTATCTCGTAGTAAATCATATTTTGATCAACTACTAAATATTTCCTTTCACCTAATATTTAAAAGTATTGATTTACTTAATAGCTTTCTTGAAAATAGCGTAACAAGATAATTGATTAACAAATTGTTTATTTACAGAGGAGTTAAAACAATATACTCACTGTTTGCTAGTCCATATCTTGTGACAATTTGATTTGATGTGACAATGTTTTGGCATTGAGAGACGGTTATGATATATTTTCGAGATGACCATCAGTAGCTTCAACGCCCATCGCGCTGAACTGCATACCGAACTACAGCCGTTAGTGTATGTGGTATAATGGCAGCATATGACTACGATTTTTTCATGTAACTCGTCGATTGTTCCTGGTTTTTGTCATACAAATTATTCTTGACGATCTCTGAAGATAAAGAAGTCCGGAGGTCTCAAATAAGGGGATTGAGGTGGATACTGAACACGATCTCTTCGACCAATCCACCGTCCAGGTAGAGTTTTATCGAGGTACAACCTGACATCCCGATGGTAGTGAGGTAGGGTACCATATAGGTTTTGGACGGTAGGCAAATTCCGTGTGTGAAGTATATTAAGATACGCCTCACCAGTTACGTATTCTCAAAGAAGAAGGGGCCAATCACACCACTGATAGACCACACCATACGGCATCCCCCGGCAGATTCACTGTCCTGTCTACATAAACATGTGGAATTTCAAGAGCCCAGGAGACGAAATTGTAGAAGTTCAGAGTACCGTTAAGTTTGAATTGCGCCTCGTCAGTCCACACAAACTTCATGCAAATTCAGCATCCTCGCCAACCATGTGCTGAAACCATTCACACTACTCCATCTGGGTCATCCTCATTCATTGCCAGCTCCGCCTACTAAGACCAATTTAACACCTTACACTACACTACGCATTAGATTAGTGAGTACATTATTATGCACTTCGTATTTTAGTTTCAAGTTTTATTTATGCCCTGCAGGCGAATCGAAATGAATAGACTACTGTAAAAGCTACATCAATCTCTTCAGTATAATTCAGAGATACACTGTGACCTTGGTTTTACTTTCCCGTGTTTAACAAAATAATAATTTGGTCCCAAAAAATAACGCTGTATAATACATAATAAATTTAAAAAACACTATGTTAGTAAATTTTTCGCATTTAACGAAAAAATAAATAAATAAATAAATAAAAATGGGAAGACATATCATCAGTAAATAGAAAGTATTGATATTACATCGTTCGCGGGACACCATATTTACTAGAATCGACTTACACTTGATCGATATTTCCATCGATTATCTCAAAACCTGATTTCGTAATGATTCGCATGTATTTCGTGAAGCTCAATTTCTCTACATGCAATAGCCATTATTCATATTTGTATTATTCTTCTGAGCTCAAATATGTTCCTATTAGCAATTCCTTTTCTTCAGGTTTCTGTTAGTGTTACCTTGATGTGTTTGATCATTTTTGCTCTTGACTTCAGTATGACGTTTTTACGTCTTGGGAAGGTGAAACCCCTGGCACTGTACATACTTTTAAAAACAGTAGATTAGATTTAGTGGTTTATCATTTGATAACCTGTTTGCACTATGATGTTTTCTATATTTATTTAAATATTTTAATTTTGCAATTTTTTAAATAAACCAAAATCATTTAGATATACTGTTTTAAAGAACAAAATTTGTTAAAATATTAAAAATCTCACATTATACATCTTAGTGAAACTCTTTCATGATATTAACTTCTCTTAAATGAAGCCCTACTTAATGAACATCACCACCTAAAAAAAGGGGAGGTACTGTATTAATAAATTATACGTACATCTTAGAGATATCATTAAATCACTTATCCATTTGTTCAGTGAGACTCCAATCCTGATTTAGGTTAATTTACTCAACAAATGAAATAAGAAAATTGGACAGTGCGTCATAGAACCGACATAAAACTAAACTTACCGCTTCTGATACATAAAATGATGATACTTTTTAAATAATAAATTTGATATACTGACTGCAAGTTTCGCCAAATGGATGTCCGAGGAAGATTTAAATTAAGAACAAAATTGAAAAAGAGGATTAAACATAAGAAAAAATCAAAAAAATGATTTAGATAGGGTTCTTGAACAATTTTCGAATGGTGAAGTAGGTATTCAAACTATGTAACATCTTATACTGTTAGTTTATAAATGTACTTAGATTCTTCGGAAGGTGATAATTAAATCTTGCCAAATCTTATTTGAACAGGGTGTCTACTGGAATACCAGAAAGTAAATTCATGACTTTTTCATGACTTTTTCATGACTTTTCATGACCTTTTTGTTCAAAATTTCATGACCATGGCGATAAAAATTTACCATTAGTAATAATAAATCCCTACCATCAGTGGGGCATCGGAACTATGCGGGTCTTAAATATCCACGTTTGTACTATGTCTTGTCCTTAGAGGCAAATAAGATAGTCAATGCTGTTTCCACCTTCTGCTAGTTGTTGAAGCAATGTGATTTTGGAAAGTGTACCATGGACTGAAACAGATAGTAATCACAAGGGACAAGGGCAGGACTATATGCCGGTTGAGATATCCGTTGGATGCCTTAAGCATCTGAATTTTGGTTGCATTTTTCGACCCGAGTGTGGTATTGCGTTATCATGTTGCACCAGGGTGCGCTTTCAGTTCACAAATTTAGGATATTTTTGGCGTAGTGTAGAATATATTTGCTTTAACTGTTCGGAATAAAGGTCGGCACTGATAGTACGGCCGTTAGAAACGAACTCGATGAAATTATCTCTTCGTAGTTCTATCACACACAGAGCATGACTTTATGCCCGAAAGGGCCCTGTTTGATGACCGCTTCCGGAAGTTGGCCCCTGCTCAATCATTATTTTTGTATATTTGGATTTCAGAAAAAAAAAAAAAACTTTTCGTCCATGTGAAAATCTGTTTCAGGAAACGCACATTATGCAGATTTTGCAGCAGTTGTCGGCACACAATCACTCTCCTCTCAGACTGAGATGGAGTCAACTCATGTGGCACAATACAGCAGCCTTTGATGTCTTCCCGAATTCGTGCAGATGACTCACTACAGTGGACTGAGACATGCCAAGTTGGTTATTTGACAATCGTCGTGTGGTGGAGGATGGATTTTCCTGAATAGTGTTTACCCTGGGGCGGCCAGATCTTGCCTGATCTTCGACATTTTTACAACCAGCACGAAATTTTTGGAAGCAACGAGTTACTGTGCTGTGGTTCACTGTACCTTCCCCTGTCAAATGACAAATATTTTGGGTTGCTGCTGTTACGTTATACCCGAGTTTGAACTCATATGGTAACAATTCACATATTAGACGTTGTTGGGTACTCATCGTTAGTGCTACCAAAACTGACTGACAAACTGACGTAGTGCTAGCCTCCGTGTTACAAAGTCCGACTGTCACGCTATCTCTTGGGCTAGTTTGACCTTGCATTTACGCTCGATCACGGCGTATACACGCGCCTGCTGTTTAGGTCGTAGAAATATTAAAAGACTTACAACTCACTCTTCTAATTTTTCTTGCATTTGTAAGTCACTTTGTATTCTCAAGTGGATATTTCACTCGTCTGTGTTGAGGACAGTTTTAAAGTACGACAAAAGAAATTATTTTATTAGAAAGGAGTAAGTGTATTCCTTAACCATGCTCGGACCTTTTCTCTGTATCTTGAGAAAGAATACAGCAATCTGGGATAAATATAATTCAGACGATCAATAAGAAAATTAAACTGCGAGTTATCTTGATACAGAAATTTATTTAGAAAACTAGATCATTTTAAAATTTTTGACTTTACCATTTACAAATAGTGAAATGTGTTACTCACGTTATGTATATTTGAAAAACAAAAGAGCTGTGAAAGCAAACATCAGAGAATTGTGAGAAAAGGTTTACATATACATATTAGACTTGGCATCAACAGGTGAAAAAAAAAAAAAAAAAAAAAAAAAAACATGTAGGAAAGACTTGTTAGGGAACTATATTCTAAAATCCAGAAATCACATATTAAAGATGCTTAAACAGTAAAAAGAGTAAAACTACAGTGGAAAGATTTTCGGTAAGTGATCAATGTTTGAGTTTTCCGAAAGGAAATGGAGATCCTAATCTTCTATTCTGCATGAAGTGGGGCTAAGTCTGAGGAATATCTTGAACAGTACCAGTGAAAATTTTGTCGTAAACACATTCTACTAACTTGATTTCCGTATCTAACATTTCTAGCCAATAATACATTGTTGTTTTGAGCTTCTTCTTGTTTCAAATTTGTTCAGCACTGGAAAGTTTTCCCAAATGGCCATCTCTTTTGTCCTATTCTCCGAAGTGTGTTTTTTTTTTTTCTATTTTTTTTTTCCTTGCTATGTAAGTCATTCAATGCCACTTCAAATACTCATATCTATAAGCTCTCTCAGCATTAACTACTGTTTACTGAAGAAAAAAAGTTCTACACAGCATGTATAAAGTCACGATGCTTTATAAAATAATGTTTTTTCAGATTATTTTTTCGATGAGAACTGTAATTGCATACCTTGCACGTAAAAGGTTTCACCGACTGATGAATCTCATAATGACCTTTTAGGTGTTGTTTCATCCTGAACGGCATGAAACATATTTCGCACGTAAATGGACGTTCTTCCGAATGGTCATTTTTCATGTGACACTGGTATTCGTATTGAGTCTCACATACTTTGGAACATATCTTGCATGTACGAGTATAACGCCGTTTTGCGCCCCACGTAGTTCGTACGTGAGATGACTTAAGTAAATGGTTAAATATGTTCACTGCAATATCTGAGCTTCGACTGGTTGGCTTGTGTGACGCTATTGATGAACCAACTTCTGAAGAGTTCTGTGTATCATACCTGTAAACAAGAGGGAAATAAATCACACTAATATACTTTTAATATTATCTTACGTAATCAATTATATATTTTTGATCAATTAATTCCTTATCAATGCAATGAACTTCTTCTACAAATGTCATTCGAATCAGATAAAAATTACTGTCTTATAATATCAAAAGAATAATATAAGAAGATTTATGGTAATGACATCTATTTTTCTGCACGAAATTTATATCGCTATATTTAATATTAGTTAAATTTTCTACATGCTGAAAGAAGTCATTCAAATTGACGCTGTACATAAATTGAAGCCATTAGCCATGACCTTTCAGTTCTGTATATTCTGCAGGAATAACAAACGTAAATAAACACTGAAATAGTAAGTGGAATACTAAAGTTGAACAAATGGAGTGAGTATACCAAGAAAACGTATCTACAAATTATGCATTCACCACGCTGTCCAGTTAATGCTGCTCTTTACTCTCCATTCCAAACAAATATTTATATTTGTCAATATTCTGTACTCATAATGTAGACAGAACAAATTAATACACAAATATGATGGTAACTTTTAGATGATAATATAATTTTCATCCAGAAATCCCATGATGTATGCAACTCGTTGTGATGGCTGATAGTTATTTTATTTTTGGTTGGGCAAAATATATTTGCTAGGACTTTTTCATTGCGTCACATTTAAGTTTGATTCATTAAGTTCTGAAATTGTTTTTCAACTAGCGCTCTTACTAATGAAATCAACCGTACATTTAGATATTCTTCCACGATGGATGGACAAATAAATCGTTATTTTTCTTTGAATAAAACGCATCGAGGTTGAAAATATTAAAGCTCAAATACTAGTAACCTGCTACACTCTGGAAGTTTACATTCTAGCGACTATTCTTGTTTCTATTACACTCCAATCAATTCGTCTTTCCCAACTCCTGACGTTGTAATTCAAAGTTGGGGAAGATAGTTTCTCTTTGCACAAATTATGTTGAGTTTATACTCATGCTCTCTCTAGAAACAGCATAACGTATCCCGGAATCCGCACACACTCCAGGATTCGAATTTGGAACCCGAACATCTGGCATTATCGAAATCTTATTCATGTGTTTGTTCGTATGTTTCCCAGAATTCGGTATGCTTTGTCGTTCACTTCGTTATCGGAAACTGCAATGAAAGCATCTCACATGATTTTCGCAGATAACTGTTTGTTGTGCCTGTTTGAAGTAATTTTATCTTCCATAATGTAATACCGTACATAATTTTATCTCCAAATTCAGTGCATTTACTGTAAGTTAAAAAGGGGATTAATCTCGTTTCTATTATTTTAAAGTAGGAAAAGTTGTCTAAGAATTCCAACGGCATTCTGGAACGGATTCCAAGGTATTATTGTACTGTTATACAGAAGGTCAATTCACCTAAGGTGGCCAATTTTACAGAGCTGATGACGAGCACAGCGTAGGAGAAGGAACCAGAAGTCTGTAGTCCGTGAATGCAGTAGTGAGTCACGTACAACGATGTGTGAAAGTTGTTGTGTTGAACAGCTATTATGTCTGTTAAAGTGACACCTTTTTGGGAAGGGTACATATGTGTACTTTCCGATACACAATTCAGTGCATCAGTGATTGTAAAAATGTGTGCGGCAAGGGGCAACAATATCAGCAGGCGTACAGTAGCAAGGGTAAGCCAGCGGTGTATAAGCACCGGCCTTAAATATAAGGATCAAGTCGTGAGAGTAAAAAGGAAACGGGCATATCCAGCCACGACACCACGTGTTATGGGAAACATCAGGGTTTCAGTTGTGAAGGAGAACCCCCCACCCAAAGCAACCTTGCCACCTTATGCATGATATCACAGAGCATAGCATGTCGTATCATGGAACTGAAAAAACGTCATAAGGCGATGGGGAACAAGTTATCACCAAGGCACATTCAAGAGACTCACGAACGCAAGGAAGTTGTACGAGCACTATCTCTCAGGTGACAAATGGCAGCGGGTTGTCACTTTGGATGAAGCCAAGATATACCTTGATGACACCAGTAAGCCCAGGGCTATTTTTTATTCACCACATGATGCTAAGGGCCGCGTCGAGTTCGTCCGTGAGTGTCGCGAGAAGTTCTCGAAATGTTTCATGGTGGTGGCAGATTTCTGCACCCGTGGGAAGTTGCCAATGCATCGTGTGGGTTCGGAGGCCAAGGTGAAGCAGCCTACTTTCAAACGAACATCATGGAACCCTTATACACAACGCACATCCCATAGTTGTATAGCAGAGACACAGGGAAGGTGTGGATCTACATGAACAAAACATCCAGTCACATTTCTCGCAATTCTGTCGCGTATTATCGGCGTATGGACACGGGGACTGGTGCGTCTGTTATACCTTTCTCGTCCATACCTGTGAAGTCACCAGATGCGTCGCCGATGGATTTCTGCGCCTTTGACCTTCTGAAACAAGGCCTCGAGCGAAGGTGTCCCACCACCAGAGCGGGGCTCTGGAAAGCTTGTCAAGAGGTGTGGTCTACAATTTCCCTCCCACACCTTCAACGCGCACTGCCTCAGTGGAAATTGCGTTGCAGGGCGATAGTCCAGGCTCGTGGCCACCACATCGAGCACAACCGTTGTTGGAAGAAAGGATTGTCGTGAGCAGGTGAGTGCACAAACTTTGGCCATCTTAGGTGAATTAACCTTCTGTATACCATACCCATTCTCTCCTCCACTTTCCAATTTTCGTAGCCAAGTTTATAAATTAACGAATTACATAAGTAATTCCTTGTTCAGAAATTTTGAAACAAACCCTTACCCTTACCTTTATCACAATATTAGCTACGCACAAGGAAATTTCTATAGAGCGTCCCACCCTTAGATTGCAGTACAGGAGTAAATGGCAATGCTTTTCCTTATGCCCATTGTTGCCAAACTTAGCCTGAATTTTAGAAATAGTTTCTTTTGTTGTCTTTATTGTAGAACATTGTATTCTCTATCAAATAATCTGATTTTCTCACATCGAGAAGAATTTTCAAGTATTGAAATACATTGAAAGAGTGAAATCTTGCTAATGGCAAATTCTAACGTCGCGTTAAATATATCACGTCATAAGTTCGGAACTCTAAGAGATACACCATTGAAACTTATACAGCTATTAACACCATATTTGGTGCCAGTGTTGGAAAAGTCTGCATTCAAAAAAACTTTTTGAATTTTAAAATAAAAAATAAAATGTAAGACAAAGTGCGTATACTATTGCAATGCAATATATAAAAAGTTGACTAGTGAGAAACTTTTTTATTTTTCAGGTTAGATGGGGGTGCAAAGCGAGAAAAATATTGAGAAAGGATTGAAGTTATTTTTAAAACAAATTGCAGGTCGATATCTTTCTTTATTTAGGTTTTATGACTTTTAGTGTTAAGAGTCAACTTTCCAAAGCGCGCGCATCTGACCAGAAGAAAGGCCCTGACAAATCTTGCCAATGTTATTTTCCTTATAATATTTGTTTTAAAGTTACTGATGTAGAGTATTGTGCTATACCGATGAGTGTTTACTGTTGATGCTATGCGAGCACGAATCTACTGCTTAACGGAAGCATATTCGCAAAATCGAATCCTGGACCTCACCTACGATAAGCATTCCGTCAACTCCACTCAATCTTAAGTTCCACTACTTACTTTGCTTGTTTTCCTTGAGTTGCACGCACGCAAAACCAATTAGTTTTGTAATTGATTCATTATGGTTCGCATGTAGTCCTTAATGCTGTTTCAGATGCTGACAATTTTGACAATAAAAGTTGGTTTCGTTTGCAATTCCACTTCTCTTATTTACTTTGAATACACAGATGAAAATGACAAAAGCGTTCATAACAAATAACTTTATGAGCTCACAAAGCAGAATGAAAGGTCTATTTATCCCCCCCCCCCCCCAATGCTTCTTTAGGAAGCAGGGTTTGATAATTCTGTTTGGTTTTGTTTCCTCGCCCAATGATTTGTATCTTGTTGGCTGTCACTATACGTGATTTAAAGTCACAACTTGCGCGTTTGTTTAGAACGGATATAATGGTGTTTATTTTCACTCTTCTTCTGTTTCCAGACTGATATTGTGTGTCTGAGGTGTCAGAAGTGAGTATAGGAACTAGGAGGTTCAGTTCCTATTCATTATTGCATATGTCATCATCAGCATCATCATATTTTATTGGCAGACCACTTGCTGCAACTCAGAAGCTTCCATGATCCACGGTCTTCGGTTAACTTCTTCGTCTTCACGCATTATTTTTCTATTTTGATATCATCCAGTAATTATAGTCTCTTTTCGTCCCCTCCCTCTTTTTCCTGCCACCATACCCTCTAGCACGTCCTTCATGATACAATCTTAAACATCAGAAGTGGGAAGAAGCCGCCTTCACAATATACTTTATTATGTAACTTGTCTGACAAACGGAATTGGATTAGCGGATATTTTGTGTACACAGACGAATGAGCGTTCTCGTACGTCACATTTTCTCGTCACTTATCACTATCCCCTTACTCCAGTTTTCACTCTTATCCAACTTCAGTAGCAGTATCTTACCCATTGCTATTCCTTAGTTTTCCGCACAATCGGTGCAGGAAATTTCTGTTTAGAAGTGTTTAGCCTGCCATTTATTTCAATCATCTGTTTTCTATTCGTTTCATATGTTCTCTCGATTTCGTATTGCTTCCATCAAAATTTTATTGCAACGATTTATAAACCATCATAAAAAAAAAAAAAAAAAACTTCTAACACACAATTGCTAGACTGTTATTTCGTACCCTCCAATTCGCCGTTCTAAATGAATTTGCGCGATTGGAATGACAAAAGAGTTGAAAATATATAAATTTAAGAAGGATTTATTTACAGATTCATCACTCTTTCTTGTTCTTTCTTCGAAAGAAAACATACGGCGGAAGAAATGTGGCAACAGCGCGCTCCATTTACTCTGTACTGCAATCTAAGAGTGGGACGCTCTATAGTCACATGTTATCAGATTTTAAGACTTTTGTCTATCACACTAGCGTAACACTATCCCTACAAAAAGACTTACATTTCCAATGGAAAACATATGACTGTTCCACTTAGCTTCGCTGAGGCTATACTATCCAAGTAAATGAAAAACGAGGGATATATCTTGAAATATTAGATTCTAGCAAATATCTCTGCCAAGTTTTGAAACAGAGAATATACGTTTAAAAGCTTCTATTTAGGTTTCTCCGTAACAATGAATCTACAGCACCTAAACCAGTATAAATTTTAACTTCTATGAGGTGTAAAATCATAGGGCTGTAGGGAAATGATACCAAATTTAAAAGCAATAAACCTAAATAAATTTAAATTTATTTAATAATAATGATGGAACTCCACTTGCATTTAGGAAAACAAGTTCATCAATTTATCTTGACTTAAAATTAAGAATGTGTTATTTCACAGATTATAATTATATCCGGAACAGAATTATAAACAGTCAACAGCAGATGGTGATTTGGGCATAAAATAGTACAGGAACACGGAAGCAGATCTGTTTGCTCAAGATCATCGTTACTTATTCCAGTCTACAGTTATTAATATAAAATCTTTGTACCGTTGTATCTGATCATATCCGATGAGGTAATACGCAGTATTTACCGGTACTAAAAAAAAAGGGTTATTTTATGGAAGTTAAAAGGATTTGTAGAACAACTCACATTATGTTTCATTTATTTATTTATTATATTTTACATTTTTACATATTACGCTTTATTTTATATTTGTATTTAACAAATAATGTAATGCAAACAATATTCAACATAACTTATGTTTATTTATTAACATCTTATACATCAGTTTCTTTCATACCAATAAAATGAAATCAAATACTAACTGTCAATACTCTTTCTTTTTTTCTTTTCTTTTTTTTTTTTGTAACAGTAAGATAGTATAAAGTTATACAAGTACATACTGCAATAATAATAATAATAAAGCAACGCTGAAGAATCAAGTTTATTTAATTTAAAATATCTACAAAGCTGGATGACTCTTTAAAATAATTTTCAGATCACATCTGGTTATTTGAGGTTTGCTTCATAAAATTCTAGTTCAGTAACAGAAGAGATTGATGTGCGCCAGACTGGGATTCGGTACATCACAACTCAAGCTAGATTCTTCTTCTTCTTAACAGATCCTAGTTTTCAAGCCAGGGAGTTTTAAAACTTGATATTTCACATTTTCGGCGGTTTATAATTCTAAAAACAGGAAACGTGACCCATCTTGTGTCTCTGTGTTTGTTACTTTAATTGAATATTCTCTTCCTCTCTGTGAACGTCATCTGCACCATTTTTATTAAAGTAATCACCGAATCCTTACTTTTGCATCTCCAATTATAAGTTTCGTTTTCTTTAAAGAACAATTACTGCAAAGTATTCGGTGACTTAATTTCGATTTTTGATTGTCCCGTCAATTCACTGTTTTTACAAAACACTATTCACATTAGTAATTTATGCGAAATTCCATAATATGTCTTTAATTTATGTTCCATGTGGTTGTTCCTCAATTTGTTTTTGGTTGTTGTAAACATTAATTCTACTGGCAGATTTAACACACTACAAGTTTTGTGAATTTTGTACACTTATTTTAGCTTGTGTATGAGTTTTCTTCTGAAAGCTAGTTCTGTGAATTAATTTTCAATTGACAATTCACCTCCAGGCACTAATTGTTCTTTAAAGAAAACGTAACTTACAATAGAAGATGTACAAGTAAGGATTTGGTGACAATAATAAAAATGGTCCTGATGATCTTCCCAGAGAAGAAGGAAATATTCAATTACAGTAACAAACACGGAGTACAATCTCTTGGACAAAGACGGAGGATGGGCCTCTTTTCTTAAGAATATGTACCCTAGCCAATTGGATTGGACACATCTTGCGAAAAAATTGTCTTCCTCATACCACCATAGAAGGAAAGATAGAAGGAAAGCGAGGAATAGGAAGAAGAAGAACACAAGTGAACGATGATTTGAAAAATACAAGAAAATATTGGGAGTTAAAAGAGGAAGCTGAAAATCGAGAAACGTGGAAGAAACATTTCCAAGTCCAAACTCAAAATTAAGAAGAAATAAGAAAAAAGCAAAACCTCACTAGTCCTAGGACCTGCCAAAAGGCAGAATACTTAATAATAATAATAATAATAATAATAATAATAATAATAATAATAATAATAGCGCCTATAAGTAGATATTCTTAAAGCAGATGTTTTTTGACCTAAGTTTTAGAACTTTTTTCTCATTTGATATAAGGAATCGCCTCCCAGAATTTGGTGGTATTATTTTTCTGCACACTGTCAGGTACTTCTCCTTAGTGCTTAATGTATGTTAGTACTGTAATGTATTTTTAAGTTATTATATTAAAGTTTATACTGCCACTGTAGATAAAATGTTGATTTCGATTCCTTAGAGACAACTTCTTCTTCTTCTTCTTTTTTTAATTTTACATTGCGAACATACCGTAACTTGGAATAACCTTACCCTTTTCGTCTGAATCAGCGAGAATTCATTGTATAAACAATTAATATGTTAAATTTTTGTGCGTAAGTATACAAGGTGTTATACAAATTTGTCACAATATTTTGGGAATAGCCTGACATCAAAGTAAGAAAAAAAAAGTTCATATGGACCTGTGATCGGAAGTGCATACTTTCGTAGTTATAGGGTGCCGAAAACATAAAAAATAAACTTTAAAAGTCCATAGTTCCACTACTATAGGACCGATCGTAGTCGGGTCAAGACATCACTGAGAAACTATGGAGCCTGTTTGGAAGTACTTGATCTCTCTCCACCTACCTCTCTAAAAATTGGTGTGCAAGTACTGGAGCATTCTTAAACATGGATATTTGGATAATTCACATACCAATTCCTCAGTGATATCTTTACCTTACTACGATAGGTCCCATAGTAGTGGAGCTATGGACTTATAAAATTCACATGTTTCACGTTTTCGCCACCCTATAACTCCGAAATTATCCATTTTTGAGCACAGGTCCATATGAACATTTTTTTTTTTAATTTTATTTTGATGTAAGGAATTTGCTCCCAAAATATTGTGACACATTTTTGTAACACCCTGTATAAAGTACAACGAAAAAAGATAGTAAGAGCACTTTACTTACCATTAAAATATCAGATTTATCAGCACTGAAGTTTGTGAGTTAGATACTCTTGAAGTTCAAAACATTCCATTCTTACACATGTCAGGAAAATTGTTTCCCGTACATTTTTACGTGTATCAAGAATGTATTGTTTAATATAGTAGACATTATTAGCTAATGGCTAAATACGTTAATGGTAATTTCTTTAACACAAGCTTCAGCCAATGACAGAAATAAGCACTTTTAGTCTGAATTTATAGATTCCAGTAAGTCGGATTATCGTTTTACACTTATTATATAAAATTAATGGTGTTGTAGTGTGCTTAGTTTGTAATACTGAATAATAAATTTGGTATTGTAAGTATTCGTGTAACATGCAATTTGAAATACGTAATAACCTGACGTACTTAATATTCTGGAATATTTTCCGTAAGCAAAAACTTTGCTTTGTATATACTTAAACACAAACAAACTATTTGCTGAGCAAAACAATATATTCACATAAAAAACTACATACGAGTTACAGTTTCGCAAACTAACACTTTGGCTTCATCAGACACTATCAGATAGTGTCTGATGAATCCAAAATGTTAGTTGGCGAAACTGTAACACGTATGTAGTTTTTTATGTGAATATATTGTTTTGTTCAGCAAATTGTTTATGTTTAATATTCTGGTGTTGGTGAGTATTACAAATAATGACGCCCCTGTCAATATTTGCACGTTACAAAGCTTTATCGATTTTTATCGATTAGTTTAAGTCACAAGGAAGTTTCAAGATAAATGTTCCACTCTGTGTGTATTCAGACGATAGACAAATTCTTGTTATGTAAGGGCAGCACATTGCCCACTATGAATCAGGCAGCTGTAGCTATACGATGTTGTAACTTCATACATTTAAGACACTGGTAACACGAAGATAACATCCTTCATGTATCCTGACACGAAAAAATTGAAGGGGTATGTGTGGGTGAGCTGAGTGGCTATTTGTGATATATCCCATCAAAATCAGTAACATATGGCCAATCCAGCAATGAGAAAGATGCTTATTCAAAAAACGTCGAAACACAATTTACGTACTAAACTTAGGCGAGATATTTCCTATTAATTGTTTTCTCACGCATCTTTCGACAACAAATAATAGTTGTTCCATTCATTCGTAATTACCCGTTATTTAACAAGCTACTGAAATACCATTTATATTTTACTGCTACTTTTTGGGATCAGCCAGGATGGTTACCTTTTTCCATCCGGAATCACATTCCATCTGGGATAATACTCTTTTATGTGTCAATTAATAACTTTACACAAATCCCTTATTTTTATTGTTTTCTATTCCCGCTATCTTGTCTCTCACATATTCGTGCTTCTTGCTCCTAAAAGTAATTTTATATTTATTATTTTCGAATATTTATCTATTCAGTGCTCGAATTCTGAAGTCACTGTAATATAATACCTTTCCGTTGTTCACATGTATATATTCCTCATCGAATTACATTTTACATTTCTTGGATCTCTCGCTGCTCTTTTCACAGCCTTATGTTTGGCTTTCTAAGTTTCGTAAAGACCGCAACTAGTTTTATTTTTATAACCATTTTCGTCATTCTAGTAATCTGTAGAACCTTTATGAATATTAATCTGATTCTGTTTCAAATTTTTCTCCGTTTACGAGTCCTCTTTGCTGTCGAAGGTCTTCTTATAAATTTCGAATAATAATAATAATAATAATAATAATAATAATAATAATAATAATAATAATAATAATAATAATAATAATAATAATAATAATAATATGTCAAAAGAACACGCTATAACAAAATACTATAACTATGATTCGTATGAAAAGAAACAGTAATTTGGAATACCAGAGAATAAGTTAGTGAGATCGTAAAGGAGAAAATTTTCCTGAGTTTTCAAACCATGCCGCAAGTTATCGCTCCTTTCTCATTTTGATACCTAAGAACTGTTCCTGTATTTCCTGAGGGTGACATCCAGAAGTCCTAAAGTGCAGAAGTCCTAAAATGCAGAAGTCCTAAAAATATGGGCACTAGACCTAAATTTTAGGACTTCTGCACTTTAGGACTTCTGCACTTTAGGACTTCTGCATTTTAGGACTTCTGCAGTTTAGGACTTCTGGCTTTTAGGACTTCTGCCATTTAGGACTTGTGCCTTTATCATTCACTTGCTTTAGTTCTGAAATTCGCCACCACCACACGAAATTGGGATGATGCAGCAACTAGTTGGCAATAATGTTACGAACGTATCTAATTCCAACAGTAACAGCTATATTTGTACTACTAAGATCGTTATTATCACTATCTGTTCTGCACTTATACACGAATTACATAATACAACCTATTTCATTCTAAGAATTAATTACATAATTTGTTAAGAAATTCGTTTCTTTCGAATGGAGATACGAGAATCCCAAGACAAATTCCTAAAACAAAAATAAATAAATAATAAAAAAATGTTTAAAAAGCATATTTTACCAGACTTCTGAAACCAATATGCCATTACAGTTTAATGTGATTATGTTTTTAATAGGAGGGTGCCCGAAATTTTTTGTACCAACTGTACTTGACGTTTAACAAAAAAATTCTGGCTGTTCATATAATTCGTAATTTTGTTTGTTATTCTATTTCAAATTAACATGGAAAACTGTAAAAAATTTATTAGGAATTATAGTTTTGGGAGTCAATACCTTTATTTATATTTTAAATTAGTTATAAGTCTTGTATATGGATATGTAAATGGATTATTACAATTCTTACGGTGTCAGTGCTATCTGAAAACATAGGTCCACTATTGGACGGAACTTTTCAGATCAAATAACCAATCTAAAATTCGACAGAATTTTCAGGACCACCCTTCACCTCTCTTTTAGATACCTAGGTCCTTCTAAAATCTAGTTTAATCCAGATTTTACCAAATTTTATTCGTTTCAAAGCCCCACCGCCAAAATGCTTTGTTTTGATTGGAGGATAAACCCACGCTATGATATTAGGGCGCGATTATTCCCATTCCCTGCAAGGATTTCACTGAAGACGCCGGACTAAGATCTTCCCAGCTCAGAAAGTCAAAAAGGAGCTAGAAAAGCTGCAAATAAAGGTAACATTTGGATTTTATTAACATGTAAAATCGCTGGAGGTCTCAAGGAGCCGTAAAACTATTAAATTTTCAGAACAAAACTGGACTAAAAAGCAAAAATAGGAAGCATAATTTAGTAACGCCATGTTGAGCAGATATAATTAGTGGTGGACGGGTTCTGTGAAGTGCATCAGTTTGCTAGTGGTTCTTAAATATCCAAAGACAGTTTCGGAAGAGTAGTGTTTTTTCCCTTTAAATACTTTTATCCTTAAAACTATTCCTGTTAGAGTTACGTTAGGCCTGCCCCACTGCCGTTTGTTTTCGTCTATGTAGTGGACGTGATTTCGTTTGTATTTATTCATTAGTAACATGGCGGTATTTAATTTCGTTGTAGTTAAGATAGGTAGAATAATGCACGTTTAAATTTTCAGTAAGGGCTCCTATCTGACTCCCAAATTGGGAGTACGGCTTCCAGCGGAATGAGTTGAACATGTAGTTTGTTCCGGGTTCCTGCCCCTTCAGGGCAGGGGTCCTATTGTTAGTCAACACTTTGATACGTCCCCTCGGGGCATTGATTAAACAATACGTAATTTCTTAACACAGAATGTGATTTAGTAAATACAAGGGCTAGTTGGCCCTGTTCCTTTCTTTCCCTTTTCCTTTCGTTACCTTTCATAGAGCCGATTTAAAATGGTAAAATCTGAATGTTTTCTGTGTATATTTATTAGTATAACATGTATTAATGTAGTGTGTAGTATGGATGTGGCATGTATGTGTATATTTGTAATGTAGTAAACATTTTCTAGTAGTAGTAATTGTGGTAGTTAAGTGATGAAAGAGTGTGTGAGATAATTAAATATGGACAGTGTAGTATTTACTATGCGATATTTTTTTATTATTCCGTCATTAAATGAACTCATACACAACATTTAAAAGTGAACGTAATATAGTACAATAATTCCGTGTACAAGGTCACATTCAGTGGTTCAAGGGTTGATCATATCGTCGCTAGCCTCTAGTGTCGAAAGTCAGTACTAACCGTCATTCTCATGTCGATGTTCTTAGTGATTTAGTTTCCATGGAATTCACCTTTCTTTTCGAAATAAAACCTAGAAGGTATAATTCACAGCCCATATGGATGTACAGTTAGGTTAAGTGACCCAAAATTAATATATTCTGAAAATTACAACATTCTGCTTAGTCTAGAAGTCGAAATATTTAAGTAAATAAACAATACGTAATTTCTTAACAGAAGTCGGGCGATATGATGCTAGTTCTTCGCTTTGAAATTATATTAAATGTTCATTTCTTTCTTTGTGGCTGCAGAATAATTTCATTGTTGTCAGAATTTCATAAACATTAAATATTATCGCAGATAATTCTATTTTCAGTGAACATACGTAGGATTTTCTTTTTTTTTCGTTCTTAATAAAGCTACCAGGTATTACATAGTATTGTGTGTGTGGTGAAAGAGTCTTGAGTTCGAGTGAGGTTGTCGTGCGGTGGTCGGAATGGGAAATGTTTGTAGTGACTATAGATTTTAAAGTGTTATGATGAAATGTGTATATAGGCTGGGCGTAGATAGAGGAAACAGGGTGTTTGTAAAATATAGCGACGTAGTAAATGAAAAAGATGATGATATGAATATTAATACGAATATGAATATGAAGTATATGAATATTGTAGTATATGAAAAATATATAAGATAGGACACCCATATAGTTAAATATATAGTAGCCCAGTGAATACTTCGCCGCGTGTTGATATATAGATATTGAATAGATACGTGTAGCTACAAACATCTCAGGTTCTGACCCCTGCACCATAATATCACGCGGACCGGAGGGCAATATATAGTCGGACTATGGTAATACTTTGTAGTTTAATGTGTTATAGTAATGATCAACCATAGTAATACCATCTGATAGCATGGGTAGCATCATATAATCGCTGACTAGACATATTGAATAATAAATTATGAAAAGACAATAGTAGTTATACAACAGGGCTGTAGTGAATTATATTTTCTGGTCGGTTTTAAAATAGAATATCCTGCTCCGTGAGATTTTTTTTTCTTCACGTTACCTACTCGGGCTAGCTTACAATGTTCATGGAGGCGACAGCTCTGACAGGGTTACAGAATCAAAACAATTAATTATTGAAATTTATTATCGCGTACCCGGATGTCGACCCCTAGTCCCTTTAAGTATTTTCATTTCTTTTCTTAGTTTAATTAGACGAGGGAAATTAACGACATCCCAGACTGTGGCGTGTCTGCGCAGGGTAGCTATCGGTGATGTTTTGGTAATTGAAATCACCGATCCAAAATTCAGTTTATTTAATTTTTTTTATTTTCGGCACATCATTAGTTAGGGATATCTTAGCTATTACTTTTACTCTAGTTTCATTACTGTCCTTGAACCTTCTTAGTTCTTCTGAGGGGTCGAATTTTTTTCCTTACTTAGAGATTTCAAAATTGGGGACGCAGTTACCTGGTCCCTTCCCCCTCTCCTTTTATCCTGCTGGTCTGGGCCGGATACGGGGCTCGGATTTCAATCTTACAAACTCTTGTGGGATTGGGATCTGATGGACACAGACTTGCATCCTTGGCAGCAGGGCCTCCCTACCCTCTTTCGGCATATGTGAATATTTTTGGCTATGAGTTGATATATATTTAAATTCGATCACTCTTCTGTGTAGTGAGTAGTACTTTAATCTTTCTCCTTTCGTTGGTGCCGCTTTCTCTCTCTTGTCTCTTTCTTCCTACTTACTTCGAGATTTTTTTTCAACCTTCCCCCCCCCCCCCCGATTTTGAACTTGTCGCTTACGATTTATTTAACGTACAACTCTGATCTGACATTACCAGCTGAGATGTTGCAATACACAATTCATGGATAGAGTAGATAATGATTGGGTCCTCCATCACATTTTGACCTATCGCCGAAATGAACAAAGACTTCGTAGTTGACGACACTTAAATTACGTTCTTTCACCGTCGTCCCTTTTAAGTTTTTTTTTTAATCCATTGGTCACTTTCCTTTCTGTTTTGGTTTTCGTTTACCTTGTAGTTGACCTGGGCCCAGAAATTGTATTTTAGGTTATCTAGTTATATCTTTAGGAATGCTCTGTGTTACGTGCCTGACTCACAAAGTTTTCTTTTTTTATATTATTTAAGCACGAATTGATTATATAGAAGTTGAAATTTATAGACGCGCGGTATCAGGTAAAAAGTCAATTTTCTTTTTCATATGTAATGTCGGAAGTCATTTGTTTTCTTGTACTTGCAACCTTTTCAAAAATTATTGTTGGGGTGATTAATTTAAATGTGTGCGCAGTTATTATAAATATATATATATATATATATAGAGAGAGAGAGAGAGAGAAATGAATACGTCGAAACGTATATGTACTTAGTATGTGAATATGATTTTAAAGTAAAAGTATGATATTAAATGTATTATATGAATATACGTAAGAGCGCTCGTGTCTGTCCCCCCAAACGTGTATTGGTTGCTATAGTTTACCAGTAAGTTTTCCGACGAGTATAAGAATATAGATTTTGTCAAGAATACCGCCGTGCACTCACGTAATTTTCCTTTTCTTCTGAATAGATGTAAATGATAACCTATGTAATTATTTACTGGCATGTATTAAAAAGTAACGGCAGGTCTAAACGTAATCCACATAATAATGAATATTATCCCTGAATTACCAACCTAAAACCATTGTGGAAAGTGTACCTTGAATCCTTCTCACCTGCATATGTATCCTGTGACTTGACCAGTTTTTTTTCCTCAATTTAAACCATCATACTCCGTACACCTGTGGAAGATCGTTTCAAATCCGAAACATGTATACATATATACAAAAGTGATCCTAAGGAAAGGTTTCATGACGTGTCCCAGTGTTGAACAAATAACCTGAAATTATTCGATTAATAAATTTGTGAATGGACTATCTAAGAGGAGAAACATCCTCTGGCGAAAGTGATTTTTTTTTCAAAATCCCGAGATGGGTATAAACGTCGCAGTGTGCGAGTGCAGATATAAACTGCTAAGAGTTACAAACTAAATATAGTCGATGAATGGTTTTTGTAAACCAATAGTTATATATATATATATATATAGATATATATAAACACAAACTAAGTTAAATGGAGCGAAATGTTTTTGGACACTACGAGTAGTGCGTGATTTGTGATTTGAACGCTCAAAATTATTAATATTTTATTTCTCAATGTGAGGTAGAGACTCATATAAGTCCTAATACATCTAAAAGTTTTTTTTTCTTTTCTTTCCTCTTTGTCCATATTTTTCTTTAAGTGA
The DNA here is from genome assembly GCF_964235325.1 of Thermobia domestica. Taxonomy (NCBI): domain Eukaryota; kingdom Metazoa; phylum Arthropoda; class Insecta; order Zygentoma; family Lepismatidae; genus Thermobia; species Thermobia domestica. The sequence continues at coordinate 70,178,855 of NC_137456.1, forward strand.
AATAAGTGTCTCTTTGCGTATGTCGCAAATCATAATTTTGCTTTAGCATGCCTAAGATATAATACATGTAATTATTTTTTTTCTTTTTTCCATTTGTCAAGATCATTGAATATATAAAAATTTACTAAAATATAACTCTATGTATTCTATTAATATATAACCAAGAACTTGTACTTTTAAGATTTTCTTTGTAATTATTTTTCCTTTTCACTATGAATGTAATAAACTATTTGTATCTTTGTAAAAAAAAATAGTAGTAAACGAAGAAAAGCTAATGTGGAGGAGTCGCTAAAATTAATTCTCTTTGAACGAGGGCGATTACCAAACAACACCTACTAATTGAAATCTTGATTATTTTCCAATAAAGTAAATTTCAATAAACTTTCTTGTTATTGAATAAATTATATCGTTATTCTTCGTCCCTCAATGCATACTCATCTCATTGTTAATTATCCCATATCGGACTCCCGAAGAAAACTCATCGAAACAACTTATTGACCGTGCCAATAGCGACTACTCTCAGTCATGACTCCGTTTTCTTTCATTCAGAAATAGAAAAGAAAGAGAAGAAAGTAGAAGGGTAAAAGAAGGAGGTAGGAAAAAGAAGAAAGAAAAGAAATAGGGTATTTTAATAAGAAACAGATTACTGGATAATTCCGGAAATATAGTAAAAAAAATCGAGAAAGTCCTTGAAAGATGAATCATTCTAAATGTTATTAACGATTACTCAATTTTGGAATGCTTCGGGATAGACACATGTTCCCTCATACCACCCAGACCTAGCTCCAGGCACCACAATCGTGGGGTTGCCCAGACCTAGACCTGGAAACGAGAAAAGTGAAATCATTCTTCGTACTGTTATTCCAACCGGTGATTGATAACCATCCAGCATCTGAACTTTGTTCTCTAGGATCGACCACGCATATGAATTAGCCAAGAAAGAAAAAGAAAAAAAAAATCAAACTCATAAACTCAATACAAATTTATGTATCGTATCAATAAATGTTTCAACTTCTGGAAGAAAGATGTCGTATTTAGGCTCATCCTGCTATTTCCGTTTCACTCCTAGAGCCGATTTAAACCATTAGTAGCGGTCCTTCATGACCAGGTTATTTACCTTAACATATATTAAAACATGACACATATATTATAGATGTTAATACAACAAATGATATCACTAAAATTACTTATATTAAATCTATCATGCATTCACACGCTCACTCACTCAGGACAGTGTATATATGTTTAAAGGAAACCAACTAACTACAAAGATACAAATAGTTTATTACATTCATAGTGAAAAGGAAAAATAATTACAAAGAAAATCTTAAAAGCACAAGTTCTTGGTTATATATTAATAGAATACATAGAGTTATATTTTAGTAAATTTTTATATATTCAATCATCTTGACAAATGGAAAAAAGAAAAAAAAATAATTACATGTATTACTATGCTAAAGCAAAATTATGATTTGCGACATACGCAGAGACACTTATTTCACTTAAAGAAAAATATGGACAAAGAGGAAAGAAAAGAAAAAAAACTTTTAGATGTATTAGGACGTATATGAGTCTCTACCTCACATTGAGAAATAAAATATTAATAATTTTGAGCGTTCAAATCACAAATCACGCACTACTCGTAGTGTCCAAAAACATTTCGCTCCATTTAACTTAGTTTGTGTTTATATATATCTATATATATATATATATATATATATATATATATATATATATATATATATATATATATATATATAACTATTGGTTTACAAAAACCATTCATCGACTATATTTAGTTTGTAACTCTTAGCAGTTTATATCTGCACTCGCACACTGCGACGTTTATACCCATCTCGGGATTTTGAAAAAAAAAATCACTTTCGCCAGAGGATGTTTCTCCTCTTAGATAGTCCATTCACAAATTTATTAATCGAATAATTTCAGGTTATTTGTTCAACACTGGGACACGTCATGAAACCTTTCCTTAGGATCACTTTTGTATATATGTATACATGTTTCGGATTTGAAACGATCTTCCACAGGTGTACGGAGTATGATGGTTTAAATTGAGGAAAAAAAAACTGGTCAAGTCACAGGATACATATGCAGGTGAGAAGGATTCAAGGTACACTTTCCACAATGGTTTTAGGTTGGTAATTCAGGGATAATATTCATTATTATGTGGATTACGTTTAGACCTGCCGTTACTTTTTAATACATGCCAGTAAATAATTACATAGGTTATCATTTACATCTATTCAGAAGAAAAGGAAAATTACGTGAGTGCACGGCGGTATTCTTGACAAAATCTATATTCTTATACTCGTCGGAAAACTTACTGGTAAACTATAGCAACCAATACACGTTTGGGGGGACAGACACGAGCGCTCTTACATATATTCATATAATACATTTAATATCATACTTTTACTTTAAAATCATATTCACATACTAAGTACATATACGTTTCGACGTATTTATTTCTCTCTCTCTCTCTATATATATATATATATTTATAATAAATGCGCACACATTTAAATTAATCACCCCAACAATAATTTTTGAAAAGGTTGCAAGTACAAGAAAACAAATGACTTCCGACATTACATATGAAAAAGAAAATTGATTTTTTACCTGATACCGCGCGTCTATAAATTTCAACTTCTATATAATCAATTCGTGCTTAAATAATAAGAAAAAAGAAAACTTTGTGAGGCAGGCACGTAACACAGAGCAATCCTAAAGATATAACTAGATAACCTAAAATACAATTTCTGGGCCCAGGTCAACTACAAGGTAAACGAAAACCAAAACAGAAAGGAAAGTGACCAATGGATTAAAAAAAAACTTAAAAGGGACGACGGTGAAAGAACGTAATTTAAGTGTCGTCAACTACGAAGTCTTTGTTCATTTCGGCGATAGGTCAAAATGTGATGGAGGACCCAATCATTATCTACTCTATCCATGAATTGTGTATTGCAACATCTCAGCTGGTAATATCAGATCAGAGTTGTACGTTAAATAAATCGTAAGCGACAAGTTCAAAATCGGGGGGGGGGGAGGTTGAAAGAAAACTCTCGAAGTAAGAAGGAAGAAAGAGACAAGAGAGAGAAAGCGGCGCCAACGAAAGGAGAAAGATTAAAGTACTACTCACTACACAGAAGAGTGATCGAATTTAAATATATATCAACTCATAGCCAAAAATATTCACATATGCCGAAAGAGGGTAGTTTACTTAAATACGTAAACTAGGAGGGAGGCCCTGCTGCCAAGGATGCAAGTCTGTGTCCATCAGATCCCAATCCCACAAGAGTTTGTTTGTAAGATTGAAATCCGAGCCCCGTATCCGGCCCAGACCAGCAGGATAAAAGGAGAGGGGGAAGGGACCAGGTAACTGCGTCCCCAATTTTGAAATCTCTAAGTAAGGAAAAAAAAATTCGACCCCTCAGAAGAACTAAGAAGGTTCAAGGACAGTAATGAAACTAGAGTAAAAGTAATAGCTAAGATATCCCTAACTAATGATGTGCCGAAAATAAAAAAAATTAAATAAACTGAATTTTGGATCGGTGATTTCAATTACCAAAACATCACCGATAGCTACCCTGCGCAGACACGCCACAGTCTGGGATGTCGTTAATTTCCCTCGTCTAATTAAACTAAGAAAAGAAATGAAAATACTTAAAGGGACTAGGGGTCGACATCCGGGTACGCGATAATAAATTTCAATAATTAATTGTTTTGATTCTGTAACCCTGTCAGAGCTGTCGCCTCCATGAACATTGTAAGCTAGCCCGAGTAGGTAACGTGAAGAAAAAAATCTCACGGAGCAGGATATTCTATTTTAAAACCGACCAGAAAATATAATTCACTACAGCCCTGTTGTATAACTACTATTGTCTTTTCATAATTTATTATTCAATATGTCTAGTCAGCGATTATATGATGCTACCCATGCTATCAGATGGTATTACTATGGTTGATCATTACTATAACACATTAAACTACAAAGTATTACCATAGTCCGACTATATATTGCCCTCCGGTCCGCGTGATATTATGGTGCAGGGGTCAGAACCTGAGATGTTTGTAGCTACACGTATCTATTCAATATCTATATATCAACACGCGGCGAAGTATTCACTGGGCTACTATATATTTAACTATATGGGTGTCCTATCTTATATATTCATATACTACAATATTCATATACTTCATATTCATATTCGTATTAATATTCATATCATCATCTTTTTCATTTACTACGTTGCTATATTTTACAAACACCCTGTTTCCTCTATCTACGCCCAGCCTATATACACATTTCATCATAACACTTTTAAATCTATAGTCACTACAAACATTTCCCATTCCGACCACCGCACGACAACCTCACTCGAACTCAAGACTCTTTCACCACACACACAATACTATGTAATACCTGGTAGCTTTATTAAGAACGAAAAAAAAAAGAAAATCCTACGTATGTTCACTGAAAATAGAATTATCTGCGATAATATTTAATATTTATGAAATTCTGACAACAATGAAATTATTCTGCAGCCACAAAGAAAGAAATGAACATTTAATATAATTTCAAAGCGAAGAACTAGCATCATATCGCCCGACTTCTGTTAAGAAATTACGTATTGTTTATTTACTTAAATATTTCGACTTCTAGACTAAGCAGAATGTTGTAATTTTCAGAATATATTAATTTTGGGTCACTTAACCTAACTGTACATCCATATGGGCTGTGAATTATACCTTCTAGGTTTTATTTCGAAAAGAAAGATCAATTCCATGGAAACTAAATCACTAAGAACATCGACATGAGAATGACGGTTAGTACTGACTTTTGACACTAGAGGCTAGCGACGATATGATCAACCCTTGAACCACTGAATGTGACCTTGTACACGGAATTATTGTACTATATTACGTTCACTTTTAAATATTGTGTATGAGTTCATTTAATGACGGAATAATAAAAAAATATCGCATAGTAAATACTACACTGTCCATATTTAATTATCTCACACTCTCTTTCATCACTTAACTACCACAATTACTACTACTAGAAAATGTTTACTACATTACAAATATACACATACATGCCACATCCATACTACACACTACATTAATACATGTTATACTAATAAATATACACAGAAAACATTCAGATTTTACCATTTTAAATCGGCTCTATGAAAGGTAACGAAAGGAAAAGGGAAAGAAAGGAACAGGGCCAACTAGCCCTTGTATTTACTAAATCACATTCTGTGTTAAGAAATTACGTATTATTTAGTCAATGCCCCGAGGGGACGTATCAAAGTGTTGACTAACAATAGGACCCCTGCCCTGAAGGGGCAGGAACCCGGAACAAACTACATGTTCAACTCATTCCGCTGGAAGCCGTACTCCCAATTTGGGAGTCAGATAGGAGCCCTTACTGAAAATTTAAACGTGCATTATTCTACCTATTTTAACTACAACGAAATTAAATACCGCCAAGTTACTAATGAATAAATACAAACGAAATCACATCCACTACATAGACGAAAACAAACGGCAGTGGGGCAGGCCTAACGTAACTCTAACAGGAATAGTTTTAAGGATAAAAGTATTTAAAGGGAAAAAACACTACTCTTCCGAAACTGTCTTTGGATATTTAAGAACCACTAGCAAACTGATGCACTTCACAGAACCCGTCCACCACTAATTATATCTGCTCAACATGGCGTTACTAAATTATGCTTCCTATTTTTGCTTTTTAGTCCAGTTTTGTTCTGAAAATTTAATAGTTTTACGGCTCCTTGAGACCTCCAGCGATTTTACATGTTAATAAAATCCAAATGTTACCTTTATTTGCAGCTTTTCTAGCTCCTTTTTGACTTTCTGAGCTGGGAAGATCTTAGTCCGGCGTCTTCAGTGAAATCCTTGCAGGGAATGGGAACAATCGCGCCCTAATATCATAGCGTGGGTTTATCCTCCAATCAAAACAAAGCATTTTGGCGGTGGGGCTTTGAAACGAATAAAATTTGGTAAAATCTGGATTAAACTAGATTTTAGAAGGACCTAGGTATCTAAAAGAGAGGTGAAGGGTGGTCCTGAAAATTCTGTCGAATTTTAGATTGGTTATTTGATCTGAAAAGTTCCGTCCAATAGTGGACCTATGTTTTCAGATAGCACTGACACCGTAAGAATTGTAACAATCCATTTACATATCCATATACAAGACTTATAACTAATTTAAAATATAAATAAAGGTATTGACTCCCAAAACTATAATTCCTAATAAATTTTTTACAGTTTTCCATGTTAATTTGAAATAGAATAACAAACAAAATTACGAATTATATGAACAGCCAGAAATTTTTTGTTAAACGTCAAGTACAGTCGGTACAAAAAATTTCGGGCACCCTCCTATTAAAAACATAATCACATTAAACTGTAATGGCATATTACAAAGCAAACATTCAGAATTGCAATATATACTGTGCGGAGCGTATTTTATTAAGAGTAGGACAAAAATCCACCAAAGTTTACTTAATTAGGACAAATGCTCACTAGACATTTCACGAGTGAACATTAAATACTAACTGTATACATAAAGAACGCAGTAAATTTAAAATTGAACAAAGAACATTTATTATGCAATACAGTGGGTGATATTAATAAGTCTTGAACGTGTAATGTAATTGTTTAAATCACCAATATAGGATTCTTCGTTTGTTTACTGTAGACTTGAAGTGGTGATATCACCGTTGAACAGCAGATGGCATTAGTAGAGGGGAAAGAGTTCTGAAAGTGGTATTCAGCTTAGACAACTGTTGTGATTTCGAACAACAAGTTACAATCTGAAGTATTGTGTCGTAAGCGGTTACGACATTCAAAGCCTTCAATGGGTCAGTTAGAAATGATCTTGACGTGTTTTGTGTATTAATCTTTTATTCTATGAAGTACTGTAATCGCGGCATAATTTGAAAAGCCAGAGACCTTTCTTCCCGTAAAGTGGAAGTTGTCAAAACACTTCTGGTGAAAGGAAGATATACACGACAAATTGCTATTAGAGTTGGGGTAGGGCAAAAATTTGTGAGTAAAATCTCCGTTGCGATGAGCAAGAAGCAAATGTGTCAGCAAAATAGGCTTTGGAACAGTGGGTGAGATCCAAAGCTATTGCTAAGAGGTATCAAAAAACTAAAAAAGATTGGCTCTGGGAAACAGAAACGTAACTTCTAGAGACTTAAACATTAAAATGGCTGAGTATGGTGTAGACATTTAGCCTGAAAATGTTCGAAGGGTTCTTTGTGTTAAGGGAATAAAAGCACTCAGGCCAAGAAAGAAAGCAAAAATTACTCCAATCATTACAAAGAAGCGCCTCGAATGGGCACGTGGCAAAGAACATTGGACTGCTGACGATTGGAGAATAGTGATGAATCATATCTTCGTGTCTGATGAATGTTACAATATGTGCAACTAGTGTTGCAAAGGTCTAGAAAAAACAAAAAGGAAATTTTGGGTAAAAAAAAAAAAAAATTTTTACCGTTTTTCCCGAACCTGAAAAAAACGAAAACTACACTATTTAATATTTACTGCTTTACAGTTAAGATCATTGAGTAGTTATGTTTCTTGTATTAGAATAGGGAAATTTAATGGCAATAAATATATTTACACCATTCCTTTAAAGTTAGCACCGTGATAGAATGGAGTTATGGCTACAAAAAATTCTGAAATATAATCGAAGTTAGATTAAATAATATAGACGCATTTAAATTATCTTAAGTAATCTTATAAAGTTACCGTTTCATAGCAGGGAAGTGTTAAAATAACAGGGCCAGAATCATTTTAGTTAATACCAGTATGTTAAAATCAAATATTTATTTTATGGATACACGTATCTTCCTTGTGCTGTGTAAATTTTTGTAAATTTTGAACCCATTGGAAAAAATCTTTTGTTCGGAAATATTGGCAAAACCCGGATAATGTAATTTAAAAACTATTTATTCGCCTGATGTTAATCTTATTTGCTGTAACGTGTCTGCAGCATCTATACATACAACGTATTTCGCTAGCAGGAAAAATAGTTAAAGCAACATCTTTTAATTTTACTTTTTAGTTTTCTGATAAAAAATACCTCTTTATTATTTGTATACTTTTCGAAGAACTCAAAAAGAGAAACGATTTTCTTTACATACACCGCATAAGTGCGTAAATTTGAGCAGCGACAAATATATTAAAGAATATAACATGTGAAACTTCCGTTCGTTATTCTTAAAGACTAGCAGATTACCCGTTCTTCATACGGGGAGAATAGTTTCATTTTCGGTATAAGGAGCGTCAACACTGTCACCAGTGAACTTAGGGACCCCAAAACTATGAGTTTGACACTAGTATCAGTCATTTTGACTTACTATTACATGTCATCCTCTCCCTTTAGGAGTAATAATGGGGGCTGAATTTGGATTTAAACGGCATCGGAAGTGTCACTGTTCATCTCAGCCACCCAGAAAAGTATGGATTCGACACTGATATCCACAATTTTCGACCACTTTTATATACCCACATCTTCTCCCGCCACAAGTTGCGGTGCTGAATTTGGATTTAAATGTCATCGGAAGTGTCACTGTTCATCTCAGGACCCCAAAAACCATGAATTCAACACTAGTATAGATCATTTTGGATCATATATATATCCGCCTCCAAGTTGCGGGGATGCATTTGGATTTAAAGTGCATCGGAAGTGTTACTGTTCATTTCACCGACTCTAAAAACTATGGATTCGACACTAATATCGGTCATTTTCGATCATTTTTATATATCTCTCCGCCTCCAAGTTGCGGAGATGAATTTGGATGTAAACGGCATCGGAAGTGTTACTGTTCATCAAAGCAACCCCAAAAACGATGTATTCGACTATAATATCGGTCACACACACACACACACACACACACACATATATATATATATATATATATATATATATATATATATATATACTATTTCATATATATACCCCTCTCCTCTGTCCCCAGGTCACGGCGCTTAATTTGGGTTTAAACGGCATTAGAAGTGTCACTGCTCATCTCAGCAATCCCAAAAACTATAGATTCAACACTAATATCAGTCATTTTTGATCATTTTTTTATATATCACCCCCTTCCCCCTCCCTAAAGTTTCGGCGTTGAATTTGGATTTAAACTGCATCGGAAATGTTACTATTTATCTCAGTGGCCCTGAAAACTATGGATTCACACTAATATCGATTATTTTCCAACATTTTAATATACCACCCCCTCCCTCAATTTGCGGGGAAAAATTAAATTTTTTTAAACAGCATCGAAAGTGTCACTGTTCACCTCAGCGACCTCGAAAACTATGGATTCACACTAATATCGATTATTTTCCAACATTTTAATATACCACCCCCTCCCTCAATTTGCGGGGACAAATTAAAATTTTTTAAACAGCATCGAAAGTGTCACTGTTAACCTCAGCGACCTCGAAAACTATGGATTCACACTAATATCAATTATTTTGCATCATTTTTATATACCTCCCTCAATTTGCGGGAGTAAATTTGAATTTAAACGGCATCGAAAGTGTAACTGTTCACCTCAGCGACCCCAAAAACTATGGATTCGACACTTATAGCGGTCATTTTCGATCATTTTATACATCTTCCTCTCCTTCCTTCAAGTTGCAGTGCTGAATTAGAATTTAAGCTTCATCGGAGATGTCAGTGTTCATCTCAGCAACTCCGAAAACTATGGGTTCGACACTAAGATCGATAATTTTTAATATATATCCGCACTTCCTTCCTCCAAGTTGCACCTTCAAAGTGAAATGATAAAACCATCTCAGGCCCGAACCTCATCTATGTTGAAAGTTTTTGTCGAGATCAGTCTGGTGGTTCAAGTGTTGTTAAGTTACAAATATAGTTACTTTCATTTTTTATATATATATATATATATATATATATATATATATATATATATATATAGAGAGAGAGAGAGAGAGAGAGAGAGAGAGAGTTACATTCTTTCATTTCCAGTCTAATTAGTTACATTCTAGTATACTTTCATTTATATATATGTTTATAAAAAACTCAGCTATTGCTTCTGCACTATTTCAATGGTTCGTACTTTAAGACATCCCTTCCTCAACCATGGTTGCGGAATTGATTAAACGTAATTTTCTTGTATTAAATAAATGTATTTTAAATATATATTTCTCATTAATTTCAATTAAGTTGCTTTTCAAAGATCCTCTAAAATTTCAGTGAGGCAATATGGGCTATAAGCCATTAACTTCTATGGCCACCCTGCTACAAACTACAGACTTAAATATTCGATAAAGCATTTCAGTACTAAGTAGTTGCCACAATACAAATATGAACGTATTTAATTCCAACGGTAACAACTATGTTAGTAACACTAAAATTATTATTAATAATGATAACGAGTAAGAGTTTAGGATATTTCGGTGTAGGACGTTTCGGTGTAGGATGTTTCGGTGTAGGACGTTTCGGTGTACGGATGTTTCGGTGTAGGACGTTTCGGTGTACGGATGTTTCAGTGTACGGACGCTACGGTGTAAGGACGGTTTGGTATAAGGACACTTGCTGTAAAGGACGTTTCGGTGTATAGCCTAATATTTGATTGCATTAATCATATGCTTGTAATGAACAGGCATGAAGTGACATAGTGTAGCCACTCTGGAATAGTGTAAACTGATTAACATTGTTATTGAGACAGGATGATAATACAACACCAATCCATTCGCAACAATAATTTCTATTCAGAGATGTCCATAGGCGAGTTTTATAGAATAATAATCAAATTTACTGCAAAATATTCAGCATTATTTCTAAATTGAAATAAATATATTGTACAAAGTTCCTGAGACACAGTAATAATATATACAAACTGAATAATACCTCAAAGGAATTTTTGGCGTGGGAGACCCGGGTTCGATTTCCGGTGAGAGCTCATGTGGTTCGGATTCCACGTTAATCAGTATGTGGACGTCTCATATAGCCTCTCTCCTGAACGGGACGTTAAACTCAGAATCAACTCATCTCAACTCAAAGGAATTTTGTTGAAAAAAATATAATTACATAGAATCACTCAACTAAGAATCTAAAATTGTACACAATTCCTTTTAAGACTGTAATCACATCGTCAGATTTGTAATTTTCACAAACGTTGTTCAGTCTCTTCGTAACACCGGCGTATTTTTTCTTTGTTCTGACTTCATATCCGCCAATTAACTTATTTTTTCCATTTGAACAGCACTAACAAGGAGACTTATGGAAGTGTAATTTACTGATTTGAATGAAACTTTGCATACTTGTAGAATATCAAAAAATAATCGTCACTTTTTTTTAATTTTATTTTTGGCAATGGTGCGGGTTTAAGGGTAGAAACCACTCTTTGAACGTTAGAGGTGGCCTCCAAGCATAAACAGAAAGCAATCATTAAAATAGAAGATTAAATGATACGACCAGCTTACTGTCAAGGAGGTTTTAGGACAGGTGATTCATAACCTGACGTTGAAATTACAAAATTCAAATTGGCGGATCCAATATGATGATTACAATTACAAAGTCTTCTGGTTTGAAATGTTCTGCATTTAGCCAAGAACAATTATAATTGGCAGGGGCTACTGAGAGAAGGTGCAGACTGATTTGAAACCCCTTTTTGTACTTATTTTAACAGGACGTTTGATTAAATCTATAGCCAAAAAGCTAGAAGCCAATGCCAATGCACTTGTCGCGAATGTGAAGCAACACATATTGGAAAATTAAATATTTATAACTCTGATCAATAGGTTTAATTTTTAAATGCAGACGGGATGTACTCTAGTGTTTACAGGGACACAAACAGTAGAAAGGGTGGTACAGTCAGTAAATTCTATGACTCGTAGCTACATCATACAGCCTTCAATTTCTGCAAATAGTGTTTTGTTATCACCACTTTTAATTGTTTTGTAGGAAAACAATGGAACATTTGGTCTTATAGTCCAACACAACCTCTTTAAATTTGAAGATATCCTTGTAAAAGCATCAAATCCGGAAAAATTAACATCTAGTCTTGTGAGATCATGGTTCCAAGAGATTTTTCTTCAAGCGTCTAATGCAAAGTCCATTTTGTTATTAGTTTCGTGGAGTGGTCACAATTCAACTTTGACCTATTTTAAGAACAAAAGGGTAACTCATAATAGAAACAATTTCTGCAGGAACAACTTGTAGGATTCAGCCTCTTGTGTTCTTTAGGCCGTTAAAAATTTTCTTGAGACATTTTTCTGACACTGTCCTTCTCTACAACTATAACATGAATTTACATCTCCGTAATAATATAATTAAGATCTCATCACTGATTCATAATCAGTTTTCTTTTCCTAGATTTGCTAATCTTATTGGGTATGCATGATATAAAAGCGGTTATTGGAAGAAAAACCATCTGTGTTTGAAAATTTTCTTTCAAAGATTGTGCAGCATTTTGCGATTTGTGCACAGTTATTGCCGTAATAAGGTGTGTGTGGTGTACACAATGTTTATGCATCACACACTTTTTTACTATATATCATTACCGTAAAACGTTTTCCCAATCAATTAATAATTATAACATTTGAGGATATAAGAAGTTCTGACATAGAGTGAAGCGAGGGGACTCACCATAAATAAGTAACCCTTGCCAATTACAGAAACATTTAATTTTTATTTTATTTATTAATTTATATATTCTACTTCGTGAATTTATTTCTCCCTAACGAATAATTTTCATTTTGAAGAGTGGACGTTTCGGTGTAAACATTAGAACTTTTACACCGAACCAGCCTCACACCTAAACGTCCTTACACCGAGCAATCCGTACACCGAAACGCCCTGCACCAAAACGTCCTACACCGAAACAGCCGTATCCCAGGAGTAGTTAATTACGAATATGACAATTATTTGCTACAGAAAGACTTCTGTACAAGAAATATATGTGTAAAAATAATTTACTTCAAAACAACACAAGGAAAGCAAAATTTATGACGTACATAACTAAAACACAATATTATGTTACTAATATGAAGTCAATGGTGTGGAAATAGAGAAAAACAGACATTATGAAAGATCTGGGAATCACATTTGGTAGAAAGTTAAAATTTTGTCAACATAGAAATATATCATGGAAAGAGTAAGAAAGGACAATAGGCTTCATTTATTTATTTATTTATTTATTTATTTATTTATTATTTCAGAACGATAGAATATGTATTTATACAAATAACTTGTAAGAACTAAGGCTCTGTAATATGAAACAATATATCTAAAACTTGACTAACAGATTGACAGTATTCTTCTTACGGACGCGATGGTAGCGCCACAAGAGATTTTTAGGACTTCTGCATTTTAGGACTTCTGCACTTTAGGATTTCTGCATTTTAGGACTTCTGCACTTTAGTTAGGACTTCTGCATTTTAGGACTTCTGCACTTTAGGACTTCTGCATTTTAGGACTTCTGCACTTTAGGACTTCTGCCATTTAGGACTTGTGCCGCGAAATAATTTTTAGGACTTGTGCATTTTAGGTCTAATGCCGTTTAGGACTTCTGCATTTTAGGACTTCTGCCATTTAGGACTTCTGCCGCGTCCCCTTTCCTGATACTCTACTTATCTTTAGCGCTACAGGTACAGCAAACTGAAAATCAATTATTTATTTATTTATTTATTTCATTTGCTAATGGTGGGTTCAATGATTTACAAGGAACATGTAGCTTTTAAAAATGACGCTTAAGAAATAAAATCACATTATAAACTTCCCGTCAACTATTATACCATCACACGACATACAACAAACTGAATGATCTTACCTTGTTAAAGTTGATACTTCTTGCATTTCTTCAATTTCAAGTATTTCTCAACTCAGAAGGTATACTTCTCTCCTTAGAAATTCGAATTCGATTTTCTGCAAGTTCAATTATCGTCACGATATAAATTTTAAAGCAGTAGCGAGTAAACTTATTTAATTTTTAGCATCCATTTCTTATCATAACCAAGGGTTTCTTTCTCTTTCAAACACAAAAAGGTAGTTTTGCAAAACTTTAAACCAGAAATCGAACTGAATAGTCAGTAATGTTCAAGTGCTAAAAGCACACTGTTACTAAAAAATAACATTATGTACAAACAAATGCCAGAATAATATTTGCATTGAGGTGTTTCATGTATGTGTGCACGTAAAAAGAAGAAAAAATCTTTATGAATAACCCAATAGATCACAATACAACACCTTAAGAAAGAAAGATTAAAAAAAAAAAAAAAAAAAAAAAAAAAAAATACCACTTAAGTTTCTTCATTAATACTACCACTAAAACAACTCAAATTTCTGATTAACTTCACCAAAATTCGAACCGTATTTGTGTACAGTACACTGAACAGTTTAAGTTCTATTAATTGAGAAGTCTTCACAACGTTCGAACGAACTGCTTAAAATTAAAATTCAATATCTACTCAAAATTATTCAACGACATTAAATAATCTTGTAATTATACTATATTACTAGCAACACTGAGCAGGAGTAACCGAACTATTGGGAAAATTGGGAAACAACCTCTCTCTCTCGTATGACGAGTTCGTTCAGATGGTAGGTTCGTGCGGTTGTATTCGTTAACGTTTCCCGACTAGCCCTCTCAGCATGAAAGAAATGCGATTTGGTATCTACGATGTACTTAAATGAGGAAATCTTTTAAAACTTTTTTATTTTCCCTCGCAATCATTACTTTTATTTCGGACGATTGCTAATTTTGAATATATGGGGTAGAGATGTCATAATCAAATACGAAATCTATCCAGAAAGAAACCGAACTTTTAAAACTTACGATCAATGAAACTGTTTCTGATTTTCTGCTTGTTAGCACCACGGCGTGGGATTCTTCACAAGCATTTTAAAGTAACTGCATCAACCTGTCTTGTTCCATTGTGGGACTGCAAGCGCTGGAATGAAGTTGTATGACGTACTTAAAGCAATTTTGTGATATTACGGAAATTGAAATTGAAGATTTTCGAAAAGCAGTGTATGTAAATCAAATTTTGTTTTAAACTGGACAAGACATTTACAGAAATTTTGAAAATGTTGCAAAAAATGTATGGGGAAGAATGTATGAGCTGAATCCCATGTTATGAGTAGTTTCAGCGTTTCAAAGAAGGAAGAACATTAATCGGCGCTCATCATCATCGTCATGAGATGACGTTCACGTTCAAAAATGCGCACTACTGTACGGAAAAATCGTAGTCTGACCGTCCGTAAAATAGCTGAAGAAGCAGAAATTAGTAAACCAACTTGCCATGTGATCTTATTTTAAAAAACTGAACATGCACTGTGTTGCTGCAAAATTCATTTCACAGTTGCTAGCTAATGAATACAAACAAATACGTGTGTGAAGATCTTTTGAATCGTGCAAACGAAGACGATAACTCCTTGAAAGACATCGTAACAGGTGATAAGAGTTGAATTTATGGCTGTGACGTTGAAACGAAGGCATGGTCATCCCAATAGGTTTAAAAAAAAAAAGCCAAGACCCAAAGCAGAATGCCAAAATCGCTCAAAAGTTAGAGTAATGCTTATTGCTTCTTTTGACTTTTGTGGTGTTTATTATGAATACGTTTCACGTCATCAAACCATCAACAAAAAGTTCTATTTAGAAGTGATAAGACGTTTGAGGGGGTCTGCGAGACAAAGATGAGACCAGAAGCTTGGAAAATGGAACATGGATGCTGTACCATGACAATATTCCTAGTCATTTGGCATTTCTCATTTGAGAGTCTTTGACGAAGAACAATTCTTATTGTACCCCAGCCATCCAACTCGCTTGGTTTAGTACTACAGATTTCTTTCAATTCCTCAAGTTGAAATTTACCTTGAAAGGTTGCGCTTCTCAATCTATTCCAAAAAGTGTGTTCCAGCAGTAGAAGAAGCGATGGGAACAATGTCCTAATAGTGTAAGGAACTATTTTAAAGGAGATAAATCTGAATAACTTCTACAAACGGTACGTATCACTATATTTACAAAGTTAAGTTCCTCTCTGGACAACCCACGTATGGAAGTTCACTCAATATGTTAAAAACAAATAAACTCCTTGGCTCGAAGCCCAAAAGGTTCAAGTGATCAGCCAACGATTTTCTGATAGGGAATTTGTGATCAGTTACCGCGAGTCCCATCTTCCCTGCTGTTGATTTTCTCAACCACGTTCCGCTATTTCCATTTCATCATCATTATTATTATTATTATTATTATTATTATTATTATTATTATTATTATTTAAATTTCTCCATAATGCAAAAATTAAAATTTACACACGAATTCAAAAGTTCTCCACTCATAAGGTAAGCTATCCAACTCCTCGGGGAATATCGCATTGAAACTTGCACAAGTGGAAGGACATATTGAAAGATGGAAATATGCTTACTCTTACGATTCGCAACATCATTGAACTGGAAGTAAAATGATCGTTCCCCTAATAGCCCCTGAAAGTTACGTACTCTGGTCATACATGCCAGAATGTGAGACACTGGAACCTGTTTTCTCACGAAAACAAATATTGCAAACTCAAGATAAGTGGATACAGTAACTTCCCCAAAAGCGAATAGATTAAAACCAAATTTGGTCCGTTCACTCGTATTACAAATATCGAATCCGATCCGTCATACTGTTTTAAAGTGAATGCCGTTTGAAAATTTTAGAACTTCATAACTCCTTCAATTTTGGGTCATATGATAAAAACAACAAAGTGCATTTGCATTCTTCTGGTATTTCAATATGCACTTGTCATTAGTTTCATATCGTACCTCTTTCATTTAAATTGGTTTTTAACCAACTCTGCACCTGATGAAAATGTTTAGCATACTTTTTTTTGTTGTTGTTATTATTCTTGACAGTATGTATACAAATAAAAATTGTCTATCAGAACAAAATTCAAAATAATAATTATTTCAAAAATATTTTCCTATTATATTCTAATTATATTTCTCTCTTTCGCTTATCTTCGCGACTCTCAGGTTGAGAAACCCTGTCCTATACTATTTCTTCTTCTTGCAGATCTCTTGTTTGTGTGGGTTGAGGCGTCAAGCCAGCGACTCAAGGGTTCCGACTTCGAATTCCGGCTGGGGTATGTTGTCTGTAGACTCAATAATTTAAACACTGAATACAATATTTTGATATTAGCCTATATTTAAATTTATAACTAATATATTTACACAAATAACTAATACTTTCTGATCAGAGTCTTATTTAATAAAACTAACATAATATGTTACAGTTTCAACAACTTAACGTTGTCTTCCTCAGTTACTCAACGAGAACATATCTTAGGAACAGTTATTTCACCAAAAAGTCAAAGGCCTAACGCTCTTATTTGTCTGGAAAGCCACCTGTTGTTTTTCTTTCTTGGGCTGACACCTGTCCAACTAGCCACATGGCTGAACTCTATTACCAGTCCACCTGTTGTTTATCTTTTTCAGGCTAACATCTGTCCACTTGCTTCGAAACTGATACCAGTCACCTTTTCATTTGTCTCCTGTTGATGCATAGCAAACATTTTATCCCACAGTTCATGTATCAACAGTCCACTTGTCCAGTTCATTAATTTCTCACTTCTTTCTTTCTTTATTCAGTGCGTTCCCTTCAATTTCCTTACTACTGTCCTATTCTCCCATTCCTGTCCTTGGACGTTTTCCCAATCTATTGTATGTTCCGTTTCTTTAATAGAATTGTAAATAGAATTGTTCTTTTCCTCCAGCTTCATATCGTCCCTATGTTTTATTTTTTACTTAAGTTTTTCCTTGTTTCCTCAACGTAATTCATACCACAATTCTTACACACCACTTTATACACTACATCTTCATCATCTTCGCATATGTCCTTCTTTCTTCTACTCTTACTACACGCTTCACCTCTACGGTGTTTGGTATCAGTATGGAGGCAGGTAGATAGTTGGACAGATGTTAGCCTGCAAAAGATAAACAACAGGTGGATGGTAACAGACTTTAGGCAGGTGGCCAGTTGGACACGTGTCAGCCCAAGAAAGAAATGAAAGAAAGAAAAAAACAAATGGCTTTCCAGACAAATAAGGGGGCGTTAGGCCATTCACTTTTGGTTATACAGGGTGTTCAAAACAATACCGACAACGTTTCGAAGGTGATTCCTGACATCAAGATAAGACAAAAAGTATACACTAACCTGGGTGCACAAATGCTTCCTTTCGGAGTTATAGGCTGCCGAAAACATGAAAAAATGAACTTGAAAGGTCCATAGCTCCAAAACTATGGAACCTACCGTAGTCGAGGCAAGACTTCACTTAGGAACTAGTATATGCCCCATTCAAATATCCATGTTTGAGAAGCCTACGGTACTTCCGCAATAACTTTTATAGAGGTAGTTGGTGAGTACTTCAAATTATATGTTCGTAGTCAAACACTCTCTATAAAACTTGTTCGTGACTACCTTACGATTCAAAAACATGGATTTTTGGATAGGGAGCATATTAGTTCCTAAGTGAAGTCTTGACCCGACTGCAGTAGGTTCCATAGTTTTGGAGCTATGGACCTTTTAAAGTTCATTTTTTACGTCTGCGGTAGCCAATAACTCGGAAAGGAAGCATTTGTGCACCCAGGTTGGTCTATACTTTTTGTCTTATCTTGGTGTCAGGAATCACCTCCCAAACGCTATCGGTGTTGTTTTGAAACACACTGTATATGTGTTGCTAAGATATGTTTTTGTTGAGTGTCCTAGGAAGATAACGTTAAGTTGTTAACACTGTAACACATAGTGTATTACTCTGGTTAGAAAGTGTTGTTATTTATCTCATAAGTTCCAGAGTCATAATAGATAAATTCAATGTATTTACTGTATACTGCAAATAATTCTCCATTTTCTGTGAGTAATTAAATATGTGTAATATCTCTGTAATGGACACTTCTCATTTTAGGACAAATAATCATGTCCCATCGGTGTTCGTCACTGAGAAGTTTCACTGTGTTACTGTTTCTCACTTCTATTACGTATTTTCCGTTCTAATGACACAATTTTAATTATAATTCAGATGCCTTCAACTCCAAAAATATAACTCGACGACCTCCTTTGTTACTAAGCTTATATTTATAATTATAAACAGCTTCGGAGACCACGAGAATCTGGAAAAATTTTTCATTTTTCAAAACGGTACAACTTAAAAGTCACTTTTTGTTCCATCAAGAAATTCACATAATGGAATCCTAACCAGTATAAAACTTTAATTACAACTAAACTGAGTAAACAAATAAACACAAAGACAAATAAAACAATTAAAAAAACACATACTTACATCTTTAATAGACCATATTTACGAGTTCATGCAGAAGAGACTCAATCTTGGTAAGTCCGACACTAGTTTTGCGTTTGTGGTGTATGAACAATATTTCAATTGATGAATGATATTTTTCATTGTAAAATTCAGCAATTGAAGTTCACAAAGTTGTTTCTTAATTTATAAACTTGGAACGGGACAAATTTCTCCGTACCGATTGGGACGTGTACCTCAGCTCTGCATACGACCCGAACTCCAAGTACTCTCCGCACCGAACACGAAGACGCAAACCATTTAGTCACGAGGAAGTTCTACACACGAGATTACATAGTCATCTTCTAAGTGCCTACCACACTACGTAATAGAAACTTCTTATTTACAACCGTAGATACAGTGTGAGGCAATTAGGAAACGAGACTTTTTTTTCTGTGAAGTTAGTTTCGGGACAGAAGTCTGTCATAGAAATTAATTTTGCGTGTGGCCTTGGGAACATGTGCAGAAATTTAAAGCTCCACCGGCATGGCGCGGCTAAGTATAGAACGAGAACGATACACTGTCTCCGTTTCAACAATAGAACAAAGAGTTAGTATCAAGTTCTGTGCGCGCTTAGGAAAGAACGTCTGTGATACAGAAGAAGTTTTAAGGAGCATTTTGCCTTTCTGGTTTTAGATTTTTTGAACAACATAAGAGGTTCGGTGATGAGGGGAAGTGTAAGATGGCGAACGCTCAGTCCAAACATATCTGTCAGAACAAATGAAATGACTGACTGACCGAAATGCAAGTCTCACGGTAACATCAGACCTCGTGAAAATGGATAAGGAAATCGTTCGCCAAACAATAACGGAGGATTTAAAGAAATGTAACATGTGTGCACGTTTCGTGCCTATTACATAACGGAGAAGAAACTGGAATGTTCTTGAGTTTTGTTTCAAAACAGTGTCATCTCACATACTCACCAGACCTGCCTCCCTATCATTGTATTTCCCCCAAATTAAAAGCATTTGATTGCATTCAAGATTGCATTTTCTGACGATGGAGCAGAAAATCAGAAGACAATTGTATAGACCTTGAACATCATTACAGTTCAAGACTTCATCAAGTCATTCCATGACTTACTAGATCGTTCAAAGCTGTGTATGTACAAAGGATGTTCCTACTTTGAATAAACCGTAGTAAGTAGATTCCACTTATTATTAATTTATATTTTTATAAATCCGATCTCGTTTCTTAATTGCCGCGTTACACTTTGTCTCGGACAAATTCACAAATACGTAACACCACGGTGTCTACTAAAATTCCAAAATGAAATTTTGAGACTTATTCGTGACTTTTTTTTTTTTTTTTTTTTTTTTTTTACCAAACCATATAATTTAGTAATTCTCAAGAGCGAATTTGGGTGCGAATTGGGCCGAATTTTCATGCATGCGATAGAAGCGTGCTTTGCTTGCAATTTGGTAGTGTCTAAAGCCGACCATAGACATTTCTGGTGGTGAATTTTGACGTTTTATAGAACAAAATTCTCCAGTATATACATATATTTGTACAGATAAAAAAAAAAAGAAGAAAAAAAAAGTGACCCAAAAGCTCAATTTCGTGACATTTTCTTGACTTTCATGACCGTTTTTTGATTCCATGACTTTCGTGACCGACAGACACCCTGAACACTTAAAAAAGGTTTTAATGAAAGAGGGCGTTGATTAATATCCAAACAGCTACGTTAGAAGATTGTTTTTAACATTTCTTTTGCAATGTGTATTTTTTAAAACACAAAAAGAAAGAAAGAAAAAAGACTGAAGTCAGCGAAAATAGCAGCACTTTTATAAATCTATATAGCACTTTTAGTTCAATGAAAAACAACATATTTGTACGAAAATATTACTTACTGAAATACATTACCTGAAAATAAAGTATCGCAAAGTATTTACTTATTATTCAAGTCAAATCTCACAATATTCACCACCTACAAGAATGGTTTGATCAGCAACTTGGGTTTGATATTGAAGAAAACAATTTTAACTTTTTAATGTACTTTATTTTTTAACATATTCCCTTTGAAGTTCAACGCATTCGCCTTAAGGGTCTTCACTACAGCGAAATTAAACTACCGCTAATTTTAGAGTTTTTCTGTAATATCTTCAAAACAAATAAAAATATTCGAAAAGCAGGAACGTAGTGAACTAGACAATACGATTTTGCATGTGATACCTTCACCACAATTCACCTATCTGCTTCTGGTATACCGCTATTTACAGAACCCGTAAAAAATACTAAAACTAGCTACATTTGCAAATCGTAAGAAGATAGAGAAGTTGTGATGACTGTATCACATATAAAATCGTACTGTCTAGTTCACTACGTTTCTGCTTCTCGAATATTTGTATTTGTTTTGAAGATATTACAGAAAAACTGTGAAATTAGCGGTAGTTTAATTTCGTTGTAGTGAAGACCCTTAACGTGTCTTCAGCATCGCGATTCCTTCGCAGAAATGAGTTTTTTAAGACTTTCCAAATATTTGTTTACTATCTGTATATCCCCTTCAGTTGACCCAAATTTTTTTCCTAACAGAAAATTTTGAATTTCGGGAATAGATGGTAGTCCGAGAGAGCTAGATCTGGTGAATAGGCACTATATGGGCGAAGTTTAAATTGCAAGTCCAATTTTTCTTCAGCGGCACAGCTTTTCCTCTGCTCGGAGTGAGTAAACGCAGCACCCATCTTGCGTAAAGAATTTTCATGTGCAATTCATTACGCAAAATAAAGTGAACGGCTCATTTGAGACGCTTGCGGCTACTCCTAATTTGCGTACTTTCACTTGTCGATTGGCTAAAACCAAATCATGGTTTCAAGTGTCACAACTGATTTCAGGGCTCCAGGACATTGTGCATCTTCAATGCTCGATCTTCCATGCTCAATTTTACTTATCCGAAGTCGAACAGCTTCAGAGGAAGGACATGAATCGCCCAATGTAGTAAAAATCCTCTCATTAATTTCCTTCGCTGTTTTCCTTTCCAGAAAAAAAGTATTGGATAACACCATGAAGTCCAATTTTATTAATTTTTCACTGTTACTCGAAACACTTCCGTTTAAGGAACTGTCAAACAACGAATTACTGTCAGAATGACTTGGGACCATAGATTATTTATTCACAGAAAGGAAATTTTGTTACTACATTAGCCTTCGGCTAGATGGGGACTTTGTTCCCAGTGCTCTCCTCCCACCTTTGTTCAGTCTCGCACTTCCCATTCCTAACATATCTCTATCTCAAGGGATTTAGAGATATGGCCAAGTTATTTTAACAACTTCTTTTTCCCTTTTAATAGAAACATCAAAAAACGCTGAAACACATCCTTAATTATTTTAAATTAAAAGCTTAAACCAATTTTCACTTTTCTAACCTTCAGAAATTTTGGGATATGGCCACGTTATTTTAACAATTGCACCCTTGACTACTTGTTTTTTTCTTTTTCAGTTCCTTGTACGGAAAATATCAACAAACGTCTTTAATTATTTTAAATAAAAAAACCTACATACCAAATTTCGTGTCTTTAACCTTAACAAATTTCGAGACATTGGCATTCAATCATAACAACTGTAAATCTTTTTTTTTTTTTTTTTTTTTTTTTCCTTTTAGGGCAAATATTATTTAGGACCGAGATGAAACTCGCGTCTATTTATTTTAAATGCAAATTCCAAATGACGAATTTCATTCCGATATATGGATACTTTAAGGTAATAATCTATATCTCTCTTTCCTCTTCTTTTCTGTCGATTTTCAAAAATCCTTCTTTAGTGGGGCTTTACATCGCAAATCCTGTCCCTGCGTCCGTAAATCATGTCAAATCCCTGTTCAAATTTCATGATTCTAGTTTACGCGGTTTGGCCTGAACGTTGATCAATCAGTCAGTGAGTCAGTCAGGAATATATATATATATATATATATACAGATGACGTTAGTGCCATCTGGATGAGAACAAGTTACTTTCAAACCGCCTTGGTACGTATAATTAAATTTAATGTGTTCAGATAGACCAATTATTCATAAATATATTATGCTTGTACTGCGCATAAGAGACGTAACCTGTGACTGAAATCTTTTCTGTAACCTTGAACATCTTCGTAAATAAGTGTAGTGGTATCTGTACAAAAATCCGAATAAATGACACTCGATTGAACGTTAATCAGCTCTGAGCAAAGCAGATCAGAGTGAGAGAGTAAATAAAACTAACATTAACATTGGTAGTTCCCGAGATACATTAAAGCGAATTTTGTGTATGTCACATTCCTCTTTCACTGTGTTTTTACTTTCAATTTTACTATGTTTTACTCAAGAGTCTTTAAAACAAAATAGAAAATTAAGCATACAATGTCCATAATTAATTCAAATCTTCTCACATCATAAGAACCATTAAATATACAACATACACAAATATAAAAAGCACCAAAGCCACTTGCTACATTGAACATTTCGGAGAGGCGTTCAAGTTTAACTAATACATATCTGAAACTTAACTAGATTTTGAATCAATAAAGTATTTTCTTTAGCAAACAGAAAATTGCGACTATAAAAATATCTACGAGTAGGTACAACAATTTGATTCTACTTCCTTAGGCCACAAAAACCACGTAACAATGCCTGTTAACAGGGGAAGTTCTCCCTTTTTCACTTCTTTAAATAACAGCCAAGGCACAGATTTAAAATGCAACAGTTAGATATCACTGTTGGCAGAATTGCTTAACCCATTAAGGCCCATGATCCCCATTTGGGGATCGGTGATTAAATACTTTTTTTCTGTAATCTTCTTAATTTTATATCGTGTTTTGTTTGTTCCCGTCTGTAGTTAAATATTACAGTTAACGTATGCAACCAATATTTGGCATTATTATACACAAAATAGTAACGTGCGTTCTAATAAATTAAAACAAGTTCAAATTTTCGTTTTTGAAAATACACAATAAATTTATTTTATCAATTAGTTTACAATGAATGTAGATTTGGGTTTTAGTTTCACACTATGGTACATACAATGCTTCTACATTGCACTAAACTGAATATAATTGCTCGACAATACTTACAATCTGAAATATATATATATATGCAATTACATTGATCCCCATTTGGGGATCATAGGCCATAGTGTGTTGTTTTTTATCCTATTTGAAAGTTTAGGAAAGAGCAGTATTACCTTCAATTTTACTGTGAGTTTCCACCATTGTTTTGAAGATACGGTAAATTGACAGACAATTGCGTCACAGATGGCGGTACCAGATAATAAGTTGTGTTGCAGGTGGCAGCACTTCCAAGATTTGTTTCATTTGGAGGGCTAGATAGTGATTATAAACTAATGTTTGAAGTATGGACGTTATTTTCGTGCTTTTGTTTGTGTTTTCGTCTAATGTACGCCAAATCAGTTATCAGAATAGACTAGTGTGTTTTAGTTTTGATCAGTTTCCTTGTGAACATTTTTAGAAAATGAGTCGAAAGTATTTGACACTCAAAGAAGTAGAAGACTTGCTTCTTGATCCTGGTTCCTTCGAAAATGAAAATTTAGAGGACGATTCTCCAATTGTCATTTGCGAATTACCTCCTGATAATGTAGACTCACTTTCTGATATTGAGGAGGGTGACGATGAAGAATTAGTTGATACAGCTCCGCGCGATGTACCTGGTTTTGTTGAGATTCATACCTCGGGAGGCACTCAGTTAGTGACGAAAGTGAAAGTGTTTCAAACGGTCCAGAAGTTTCTCGCAAGAAGCAAGAAACAAGTTCGTATAGAAGTCGCTGGTTGAAGAAGGATGAATATTCTTCTTTGCCTAAACAGACCAATACTTGGAATACTAATCGTGAGAAGCTCATATGTTGTGTACACGGGAAAACTCCCGTGGAAGTTTTTGAATTATATTTTAGCGATGAAGTCTTGGAGTATATTGTTCAAGAAAGTGTAAAGTACGCATTTCAGAGTAATGACCACGATTTTTCTTTGTCATCTGACTGTGTTCGTAAATTTTTTGGTGTTCTTGCTTTTAGTGGACATCACGTTCTCCCCCAACAACGGTTATATTGGTGCGAAGATGATGATATGAATGTAGGTATTGTTAGAAAGTGCATGAGGAGGAACTGGTTTATGGATATTAAAATGCACATTCATTTTAATGACAACGAAGATCTCGCTGCTATTCCACCTAGAGAGGGACAAACTTTTCAAGATTCGACCACTTATTGATATGTTAAACAAGGCTTTTATGAAATTTGGTATTTTCTCTGAGAAGTTAAGCATTGACGAACAGATGGTTCGGAATTAT
Source organism: Thermobia domestica (assembly GCF_964235325.1). Taxonomy (NCBI): domain Eukaryota; kingdom Metazoa; phylum Arthropoda; class Insecta; order Zygentoma; family Lepismatidae; genus Thermobia; species Thermobia domestica. The sequence continues at coordinate 70,204,484 of NC_137456.1, forward strand.
GGCCATCACTTTCTAAAGCAATTTATCAGAGGTAAGCCGGTTATGTTCCCTTTCAAGCAGTGGGTTCTTTCGTGTTCCAAGACCGGATATTGTTTCCAGATGAGTGTTTATGAAGGCAAAGGCATAGATTACTCTCAAAACATGGGACTTAGAGAAGCAGTTGTTCATCAGATGCTATCGGTAATAGAAGATCCTATGGCTCATGACTTGTATTTTGACAATTTTTTTTACTAGCCATAAGCTCTTGAAACAGCTCAAAGATTGTGGAGTACACGCAACAGGAACTGTGCTATCAAACAGAATGAATAACTGTCCACTCAAACAAGATAAAGAGTTTTCCAAAAAAAAAGAGAGGATCCTATGATTACAGATTTGATGAGGACAATGGGGTTCTTGCTGTTGTTTGGAATGATAATCGGTGCATGAGAGTGCTAAGTAACAACGAAACTGTGCTTCCGACAGTCAACGTACGAAGATATTCTTGTTCCGAAAAACAAGACGTTGCAGTAGCCCAACTCTTGATGATTCATAATTACATTAAGTACATGGGGGGAGTTGACAAACTGGACTGGGAGGTACAGAAAAATAGAATTAGAATCAGAGGGAAAAAAATGATACTTTCCTGTTTTCACAAATGCTATTGACGTCGCTATTGTGAATGCTCATAAAATTTACTGCATATCAAATACGATTTCTCTTCATCAGTTTCGTAGGGAGATAGCTGTAAGATATTTATCTCTGAAATCTGTTCAGAACCTAGAAACCTAGGACGGCCAACTGCAAGAAAGACGAAATTTGGCAGAGATATAGCACATGCAATGAGGAGAGATCCATTTGGGAATTCTTTGGAAAGGACAAACAAAGGCAAGCAACGAAAGTGTGCGGTGTGTAAAATCAATGTGAGGAAACAAGCTGCAAGTGCAATGTTGGTTTGCACATGGAATGCTTTGATGTGTATCACAAAGTAGAGTAAATCCATCTGCAGTTTGAAATCTAAGAAAGGTAAAGACATTCAAATTAAAACTATATGTCATCATTTTACCTATCTTGTATTTTTCCGGTAGCTACATATTTTATTGTTTAGGTACGTTTACATAAATGTATTTTTACATACAGGTTTGTTTACAATTGCAGAGCTAACTGAGAAAAATGCATGTGTATTGTTTTCAACAAAAATATCTTTAGTAACAGAAAAATTTACCCGTATTGTTTTCAACAAAAATATCTATGCTAAGAAAATATATTCACGGTATGTCCTATGATCCCCATTTGGGGATCGCACATAAATTGGAAGTTTTAATCAATAAAAAGGTTTGAAAAAATCTTATTCCTTTTTTTCTCATTAAAAACACTGAAACACGTCTACCAGATGAGTTTCATTTAAAAACAAAATTTGGGCCTTAATGGGTTAATATACATTATTGTTTATTATAATAAGTTGTGTTCTTAAAGTTCTGTCGGGTTTGAAAATGTGGATTCTAATTGAAAGATCGAATCTGATTGTGGGAGTATGTAGTCGCGAATGTGTAGCTGGTTGGGCCTTACTGAAGTGTTATTGAATAAACATATAAGAACTGAAATTGCAAGGCAACAACTAGTTATTAAGAGCAATTTATGATTTATCGATTAGATTGGATTTGCTGTTTCTAAAGCGCTAACCATTTCAAACTTAGCCATGCCAATGTTAGTAAATTTACTGAGCAAATAACACTTGATTAGCAGTTCTTTTTCACGATTTATCTCGGATATTATATAGTCTGTGAAAATACTATGACATTAAAGTGATTCACGCAAGAATCTCGAATAATTTGATGAGAGCAATACGGAGTTAAATAACACATATATTGGGAGTTGCAGCATAGTTGGAAGCATATTGAAAGCATATTTGGAAGTATATTTGGGAAAATAACTTGTAGTATTTCGTATAACTTCAACTATCAATGAACGAATATGAATTCAAGATGGCACAACGTTTTAATTTATCTACCTTTAAATCATATGATCCTCAGTCTGATGATGACAACATCGTATCTAAAGAAGTATTTTTTTTTCTTTTTTTTTTTTAAATAGCATCCCACTATTATGCGCCGAGGCTAAAGTAGGCGGTGACGATGATAATGAATGAAATAGTGGAATGAAGAAAACGTTTATGAAAACTCAAGGGTTTGGCCGCAACTAAATCTGTAGTGAAACTGTCTTTCGAGGAAATTCTTGATTCCATCACTAAACATTATCAAAGAAAACGAAACATTATCAAAGGAAACGAGTGAAGCGTTAGAAGTTTCATATAATACTGCAACAAATGGCTTAGTCAGGACTTAGTCGATGTTCTGGTTTTAAAGGTGTGATCCTCCATGTTAAATTATAACGTCCTACAAAGAGAAGTTAAGTTATAAGATGTGAATGAGTACGTATCCCTACAAAATATAGGAGTTCTCCTATTAAAATGTGTGATCAAGTACCATCATATCAGGAGTATCCTATTCAATACAATTATCTGAGGAGTATGTGTTATATATTTCTGTGAACAACGTAACCCTCTCCATTTTAATGGGATACGACATGCATCCCGGACCAATATACCTCTCCAAATTTTGACAGGGATGTTTTCTGGCCCATTTGTACCTCTCGCCTTCTGGCAAGGCTACCATACCATTTTTACAATAATGCTCATAATATCAATTTTGGAACACGTAATAATTTATTACAAATCTTTGATGAATAGTTTATATAACATAAAAAAATAAATAAAATAAAACTAACACAAAGAGTAGAATAAAACATGGATGTAATATGAAGTACCTCCACTAAAATACTAAGGGAAAACAAACTTGTCACGTTACAATATTAAAGTCTACGGTTATGTTATACAGTCTATCAAATTTATAAACTAATTTTTTTCTTTCTTTCTTTCTTTCAAGCGCGTGTCTGATGAACTGAAGTATATAAAATGAAAACTTGAACCTCTCTCACATAATTTCCAAGATACAGTTCACAGATTAAACGAATAAACTGCAAAATGTGTCAACAGAAATTTGGCACTCATCTCATAGTTTAATTTTAATGAAAAACTTGAATCAGCTTTTGATCTGACTGTACACAATAAACCTTCCTCACATGTCTACTGATTAACGTGTGAACCTTTGAGGCACGGGTTCGAGTCTCGGCGGAGAGCCTCAAACGCACTACAGTGATTCAGATCCCATTTCAACTGTTGGTCTGGTCCTGAATACAGTTGGCTCTCTTTGGACACTGAGCATAAACACAAATCAATCAATGAATATACACAATTCCAACAAAATTATAATTATTCGCTTTAGTATTATACGCCCTTGCTTATTCCGTGTAAAATTATAGATAATCTGGCTCGAAGTAATTAGTATGGTGGGCTATTACAATCAATAATTCAATCCAACCACATTCTATAGCCCTTTATTCGCAAACGTGAATGAACAACGTACATCAATAGGTAAATTTTACTATTATCTCACAGACACGTTGACAAAACATCGCATTAGCTTAACATTATGCAGAAATTACCTTCCGTTTAAAGCTGTTAATAAAATACAGTAGAATAACATTTAAATTTGACCTGTTTCTGTTTTATCTCTATCCCTAATTACGTTAACTAGTTTTGTCTTGCCTGTACTTCTGTGTCACGGTTATGGCTTTTCCTGCTAATATACTTCAGTCCCTCAAAAAATTGAACCTGGGACCACAATCATAAACATTAACTGCTGAAATGTAGCTAATAGGAAAAGCAGTGCTTAACTGAAGTTGCACATGCTATCTATAGATTTGTTAGTACTTAAGTAATTATTATGTATTTGTATTACGGAAACTCTTGAGAAACTCTTATGGAGTTAGTTAATGAGATTTTTATTACTAGGTGAGAGCAAGGAAGCTCTTTCTAGGTGTCTAATTGGCAGGGCTTGAAAAATCCACTAGCCTGCTCGCCAATGGCGAGTACTTTTTACATTTGACGAGTCAAGTTGGATCAATCAAGAACGTGAATTCAAGAATAAATAGCAGATACCACTCTTTTTTAATTTGTAAGAGACATGCCAATAAACAAAATAAAAAAAGTATTGATATGTTTACTGTATCGCAAAGTGATTTTTGTTTATTTGTATAAACAATGTGACTGTAAAATGGCCTGATTAGTAGATTCTTTGGGTGGCGAGTACTTGCAAACAAGATTTTCCAAGCCCTGCTAATTGGTAATTACACGATATGAAGGTATCAAATGTGTGTAGAGCGGAGAATTGCTTCGAATAAAAAGAAGAATATGAGAATACCTAGTTTATTGATTAGGCTTAAATAACAAGCGATCTGCTGGTTTATATGTGTAAATATTAAGAGATAATAACATTTATTTTCAACTACTAGTTCTTCCTATTTTGCTTAAGTATTATAATATCATTCAAAATCAACGCTCCCCTACAACTTTACATGGGATCCCAACATGCACCTCAACTTGGAAGCTAACCCGCTACCAATCACACTAGGCTACTCGAAAAAAAAATAAATAAATAAATAAAAAAAAATTTTAAAAAAATTCATTCCTTTTTCTTTCAGTGGTGAAGAATGCCACTATCAGCAGACGAGAAAAGTCAAAATGCACACTTGGCAAAAAGTCCTTAAGTACTCATTGTTGTTTGCTATATCAATGATATTCAAACACGATTATGCTCGTTTCAACTGTCAACTCATGCACGGGATTATCGTCCTTTCGTTTGATGTGCATTTCCTAGTCAGTGAACACTATTTCAGAGTAAACACTGACTGGAGAATGTAAATTTAACGAGAGTTGACAGTTAAAACAACAATAAACAGAAGTGAATATGATTGAAATAGCAAGCAGAAAGAGAAATGAGTACTTACGGTTTTTTTTTTTTTTTTTTTTTTTTTTTCAAGCATGCATTTTGACTTTTCTCGCTTTCTCCTGATAGCGGTATTCTTCACCAGTGCTGCTGTGGGTGATAAGATAATGAGTCACAACTAGAGGAAAGAAAGGAGCTTGAGAGCCTTGACTGGACTAGCCATTCATCCTGCTTTATTTTACTTCACAACAACGAATTTCCAGTTGAATTTGTGAACAAAACCTCCTAAAGTGTGATGTCATTCCTTAATACTTTGACCCTTTCTGTTCAAATACACAAAACGCACTTTGTTGTGTGTTATGATATACTAAAGAAGTAACTATTATATTTCCAAAATTTCAAATTCTTTTATCCAGCCCACTGGAGATATTGGACAGTGAAATATGCCAAGTTGGCGTAATTCCCCAACTTTACGATATTTTTTCAGGCCTCTGAAAGCAGCTACAGGTCTGCAATTTTTTAAGTATAAACGTATGACCCCGAACTACATGCATACACAAATTCAGACCTCTATATCAGTTGCTTCCTCTTCCCAAACATGTCTTCAATGTCCAAAAGTGTTGCTATTGTAGGCCCTGATTTCACCCCTTTCAAGTGGTTTTAGGCAAAAATGTTAAAAGGACAAAGTTTTAGCTCAGCACAAGTTGGACACACCCAACAATTTTAAATTTGCTAGGACAAATACATGCTGAGATATTCAAAACAACGTAAACGCCTGAAATCGAGAAAACGCAAAATGGCGGCAGAAGCTGTGTTGCTACGAGATGTTTTGAAAAATAATTAATTGTAATTTTGAAATACCCTGACATAGTATAAACATTCATGAAAAAATTAGATTTTTTGTTGATGGTCGAGCGGCACATGCTTGATCACTTAGAATGGATTGACTCTACAGGGTGATTTGATATTCTTCTGTTCTTATGGATGAATCTATGCATAAAAGCGAACGAAAATTATATGTGCATGAACGCCAAAAGCGGCTATCTTTCAGAGTTATGAGCGCCAGAGGACATACTAAACTAACCTCTGAAGCTCGAAAGCAAGAAAACTAATAATAGTAGAAAAGGCAGTGTTGAAAATTTCCATAAAATGTCACACGTATAGTTTCGAAAAATGCCTCTTTCAGACTTTGGCACAACTGCGCATGGAATTCCCCAAAGGATTTAAGGGCATCCAAAATATCTATGAAAGAAAGGTAAGTTCAAATTACCATGTATGAAAGCAATGTCCACGATGGAAAATTGCTTCAAGTAAAGTATGTCGATATTTGTCACAGACGAAAGATGATAGATTACTTTATGCACTATGCATGTTGCATACCATCAAAAGTACACTACATGTAGGAGAGCGAAAAAACTACTGCTATATAGTTGTACAAATCGGAAATGCCATAGCTCAGTAAACGATTACTCTTACTGCAAACACTTGTAGCATTGGCGTAGCGAGATAAAGTCCAAATGGTTTGAGGTGCTGGTACGAAATTTTGGTAAATTGAAAGAACGTTTCCTATATCCAAAATCTTGTGAACGAGAAAAACGAATAGTTTCGCGTAAATCATTGTTAAGGCAAATTTGTGGACATACATTTGCAACAAAACTCTTGTAGATTGTTTTCCTTAAAACGTATTATAACAAAAATGCTCGAAAAAAATAACGGAATTCACGTATTCAATTCATTAGATCCCGGATTCGCGTCCTCCTAGTGTATCGGGCCGAGTGGATGGACAGATTTAAGAACATTCTTTTGCCCTTTACCGCCCAAGCAGCTAGCTAACCCGTGTTCTTTCTCGTACGTGATTCAGGGTTATATTCCAGGTAATGGAACACGTCCGATCCCACAAGCACAAGACTGCATTATAAATGGTTTTGTTTTCACAATGAGACACAGCGAATACGTATTTTCAGTACTACCTAAACATTATATCTGTGGGGCTTCTACTTGAACACATAACGACTGTAGATCTGTGTTGGACAAATTTCAAATGAATTAACAATTAATCTGTAAATTTAATTGCAGTTGGCCATTAATAAATGAGAATCAATAGCAATTAATCAATCGATTGGAAGTAATTTCAGTGGGAAGTAATTGCAATTGAATTCAGTCATTCAATTGCAATTAAAATTAATTGGCAATTAATTCAATTGCAATTGATTTCCACAGCAATTACTTTCAATTGATTGATCAATTGCAACTGATTTTCACTAATTAATTTTCAAAACTGTAGTTCAGAGATGGCGTGGGTCACTGAAAACTTTATCCACTGCTAACTGACCCACTACTCATTTTGACCCACTATCCACTGACCCACGACCCACTCTGATCCAGACCTACTATGACCCACGGACCCACCCAAACCCATCGCCATCAACTCTGACCCGTGATCCACGCCCTCTTTACTGACCACTAAGTTTATGCTCGTAATAAAACAAGACTATGAAATTATCACTCATCGAAGTTTGAAGTTATAAGGTCAATCGCTCAAGCACCGCTCTATTACAATAACGGTGGATCTGATCTTACGAGATAAAATGGTAAAGTGTTTGTCACGGGCCAAATTACGATGAATTCAATTAAATTATCATAGATAATTATTTCCTTGTTGAATCAAAGATACTTTACAGAGGAAAAAGGAATGCAATTCGAAAGTCCCAAATCAAGGTAAAGTAGATCAACGTAAAGGAAAAAAGTGTAAAATTTTCCATATAATTAAGCGTACCGTACAAACTTAAAATTTCCATGTAATTAAGCTTACACTACAAATTTTATGTCTATTTTTTACAAAACTTTATGGCTTTATTTCCTTGTACTCTGAACGCTAAACACAAGCTTCAGCAATTCTTATAATAGAAAGCAGTGGATATATAATACGAAGCACTGTATTTTTTTTTCTCAATTTCTTTCTCAACTAATATCGCTGGTTTTCGATTATTTTTACAAATCAACCCACTACCAATTTTCAGGATAAGCGTGATTTTTGTATAGATCTTAATATAGTATTTTTCCATAATATCTTGCTTAAGGATGGATTTAAACTCCGAAATCCTCTTTGCGTACCACTATAATTTTCTATAAAGTAGTGACTCTATGTAGTAGTAAGTATTGTTGCTGCGGATGGAGGTGTTGATTGGTACCTCTCAGTATGTCTCAAAATAGATTTTAACTAAATATTAAATGTTATTATTAATTTAATTTTCGCGACACACCCTAGAAGACTGAGCGACACAATGGTTGAGAACCACTGGGCTACGCTATATTTAGTTGTCTCCACTGTCTTTTACCTACAAGTTTTCTGTTTCCTTGTTCTCTGTGTCACTCAGTCCTGTGAGAATAGGAGCAGAAAACTGTTACGTCATAGAGCACACCGTTAGAAATAACTGTGCTAGTGTATTGTTTGTAGTTATCAGTAGAAAGCATACGTCCTTCGCCTGGAAGTACTTTCATTAGAGACCTGACTACTGCTTCTGAAATTGACAAGTTAACTCATATAGTTACAAATTGGTGTAGCCACTTCACACAGAGTTTGAGCACCATTATGCTATATTCATGACGTTCCCATGATATACAATGACGGAATTTCAAACATTCGTGCCATGAAATTTTCACTATCCACACACGTGCAGTTGTCTTGGTGTATATGCCTCTTGGTACTTAATAAATCAGTTCAAAATTCATTGTATTTTGTGAAACCTATTATCATCCCATGAATCGTTGATTATGAAGTACTTAACACGTACTAGAAACTCAAAATCTATTTCGGGATATTACGGATCATGGTACTGATAAGTTCTTTTACAAGCTCTATCCACTCAAATGTGCGACAATTTTCTCCTTCAATGTCCGTCGAACTTTCTTTAATTTTTCTATTTATTTTATCCTGTAATCTACAATAAGGTCCAATGTCCTCGATTTTCAAAACCATCTGAGTAGCATACAGATCTGCCTCTATTGCCGTAACATTTAGAATACAAGAATCTATAAATGGCTCCAAATAGTCAATAGGTTTAACAAAAGCTTCTATACCACTAACAATTGAATCAATTCCACATTTCCCCTAAAAAGTATGATTTCCCATTAGATCGCTCCAAACAATGCTTTCCCATTATATGCAGAATTGTTCCTGGATAACCACATATTTCATCGCTGCGATATTCTTGTCACAGATTCAAATCTCCTGTACACTGTTGTTCCTGGATGACCACATATTCCTTCGCCGCGATATTCTTTTGTAGCAGATTCAAATCTCCTGTACACTGTTAACATCATTTACATTGTTACTGGGTTGAGTACTCAGGATCGTCATACGAATCAAGTAACAATTCACACTCTTCGCAACTTGATATATTTGCATCTTCAATTCTATACTCCATCAAAATTGCTTATATCACTATTCGCTACAATTTCATTCATATTGTGCCTAACAGCATTTGCCTACCATAAGCCACAAACACTGGTGTGAAATAAGGGAATATGTACGAAAATTGTATAGAGTATATTAAAAATTAAACTCATAAGATGCTGCCTATCAAACAAAATTTACGCCGTGTGTATTAAATGTAATGTACAACGTAAAATTTCAGTCACTATGGAAAAAAAAATCAGTATGTTCTTACATTTTAGATATCAGATAATGGCCATCATAAATATCTAATAACGAATGTGATTGAGTTTAGAATATTCACACGTCCATTGTTGTATCCCACATAATCGTTCAAAACGAAGACTTTTTTTGGATGCTAAGCTAAAAAAATCTTTTTTTGTACTTTAAAAAAATAATTACAGAAACCTCTTTTCCTAATTTATTATTACTCCTCGAAGACGGACTCAGATGTAGGAATCAGGAAATTTGGAATACGAACAATCACATAAGATTTATCAGATATCTGTGCAAATACTAATACTTTCTTGTTACCTTTATAAGTAATTATCTATCACCGCCAAGAATACATTCCGAAGTTGCGTCACTAACTATTACAAAAGAGATTTCAGGAATGAAACTGAACTGCTACAACATTTCGAACACTTGTAGGTCAAAATCCATAATATTATCTATTATGAATAAATGCCAATTGGAGATTCGCTGAATCTGTGAACTGTAACAATAAAATTAAAGACACCACTTACCTTTCAGCAGCACCACTGGAACATGGCTGACTTATATCTACACCACTTTCTCTTTTACACTCAGTTTCTATCACTTGTATATCATCATCAGAATCGTCTATCATATCCATAGAAGCATCATGTCCATCGTCATACGACTGCATTTCATCATCACCACCGACAACTTCATTCTGCGAGAAAGGTTCATTTTCAGGTACATTAGGATCACTAGTAATAAACTCTTCTTTCACTGAGTTTTCTGTTGGTTTACGCACATATGAGCCTCCACTATCGTAATTACTTCTAGCGTCCAGTGAACTATCTAAATTATCTTGCGCAATTTCACTGACCGTTCTGGAGTCCCAAGTATTGTCTAAAGAAGGCTCACTCGGAGGATTCTCTTCCCTGACAGATTCAGTCTTTATTTTACTAGGAACTACAATAAGTTCTACGCTTGGAGGAAGCTTCTCCACAAGAGCATTTCGCTTCACAGGTTCAACCACTAGATCTGGAGGCCACGGGGGCTCTTGGCGCTGTAAGAAAAATAGTATAGATGTATAGTAAAGCCTATGTGTTAATCAAATTTACGGAAGGTTTTGAAATACCAGTAAATAACAATAACACAGTAACTACCCTGAAGAGCTCCCTCGTGTTTATGTGGATAGCGTACGAGCCTTTGGCGTGAGAGCCTCAGGTTTCATTCCCGGAGGGAGCTCATGTGGTTCGGATCCCGCATTAAGCTGTAGATCCATGTCTCATATAGCCTCGCTGCCGAACGAGACGCTAACCTCAAATCCAAATCAATCCTAACTACCCTGTAATATGTCGTAATATTTCTCAAGGTGAAATGGTTGATACTAGAATAAAAGAGCATATAAAAAGACTCCAAAATGACGATTATACGACTTCCGGCTTATTCAAACATCTCGGTATGTCCAAATATAGACAACGTGCCCAGCGTTTCAGAAAATTCCACTTCTAAGGGAGAGGGGAGAAGGGGAAAATTTCTATACTTTTCTCAATATATAAAAACGATATCAACACTATCTCTGTCCACTACCACGGGAAAGCGTTTGAACTGTTTCAGATGAATTTTGGAAAGTAGTTAGTTAGACTTGGGTCAGCTGAGCTGGTCTTTATAATTTCATTTCAGTTCAAATACGTATCCTAAAGGGAAGGAAAGGTGTTTAATTATATTATTCTAACATCTCGCATAAATATATTTCTCTCGTGCGATTTCAAGTACTCTTTCGATATTGCTTTCTAGTCAAGGGTATACACTACAGAGTTGTATTTTTTGTTTACGATATATATATATATATATGCATGCTCGTAACATTTCACAGCAGTGATATAATTTATAATAATTTTTCGACTACATTAGGAAAAATTTCCTAGACGAAACGCTTCTTCAGGTGATTGACAAGTATGTCGGTGAAAAAATTATTTATATCAATGTAGCTTCTTTGTTCTCGTTATAGAGAGTGAACCTTTCCCCTTATAACTTTGGACTTACCAGCATTATTATTTTGTCTTTCTATTAATTTCCTTTGCATTTTTTTTTTTTTTTATTGTTTACTAAATTTCCGTTTCGTTTTTCTTTTATTTATCTTATATTTATTTTTGTTGATGGTTATTTCTGAAAGCTTGGACTCTTACCCACTGCCAGGGTTGGCAAAAACCATGGTTTTTATTGAAAAAACAAAAAAACAGTTTTTTTTTGTTTAAACCCGGTTTTCTTTGGTTTAAACCAGTTTTTTTTTTTTTTTTTTTTTTTTGTTTAAATAATTTACTCTATGTATTTATATTAGATATGAACAGAAATGAGTTTGTTTCGCCTTGGTGTTATTATGCAACAACAAAGTTATGCTGGAAGGGCTCACATAAGCTTAAAGCGGAATCCAAACCGCTTCTCGACTTACATGCAAGAGAAATTGTCCATTTGGATACGGAACCGGGACTAATTGGTCACAAATGCGATTGCCGACTCACTCACGAAGGACTCCTGATAAAAATATGTTGTACTGATGTTTACATAGGCCTACTTGTTAATATAATTGTAGAGTCATTTCAGAAGGACAAAAAGATAAACAGTTACACAAGTAAAAACATTATACCAGAATTATATATAAATCGGGAAACTCCCGCCTTAGCCATTGGGAAAATCCTGTTATTACTTTGAATGTATTTGTATGTAAAATTTTGTCAACGTATCATAATCATTACGCCAGAACTGAGGTATTAAATTACAAATTTGGCATGTAGATATCATTCAATAAAATTAAAGTAAAATCCAAGTTGATGTTGGAAGCTACGTAGGCAATTCATAAATTTTGCCAATTTATATCAATATATTTAAACAACCTTACTTCTTTATAAAACAATAGGCATTGATTCAATATAAATATATAATTTGGTTTCATTTCGTATGTTTAGGTTTAACATCCTTATGAAATACCAAGGTTACCACGGAGAAGACTTTCGCTTAAAGGGACACCTCGAATCGCTACTTGGTTTACACTTAAAAGATGGATTGTGGTTCGATCAAGAATTGAACATGGGACCCCTTGATTAAAAGGTGAAAAGTAGATAAACGTAATGCGGATGGTGTGATATGTGGAGATGTCACCATGAAGTTCACACGATTTAAAGCTTTTTTTTTTTTTTTTTTTTTTTTGTGGGGGTTTAAACCAGTTGGTTTTTCTGAAAAAACCAGCTGGTTTAAACCAGCCAACCTTGCCCACTGCTAACCATGTTAGTAAATAAATATTATGTTTACTTTACTTTTGAGTTCAGAAAAATACCTACACAAAACATCTATTTCTTTACTTACAAATATTGGTATAAAGTACTAGTTTGTTTCCAAAGAATGAACAACTAAGAATAGACACACATCATAATATATAGAAAAAAAAGTTTTCTTAATGTTTTCCCCCCAATATTTTTCATATTTCATGATAACTGCCTACTTGCGGAATGCTTCCAAAAAAGAAAAAAAAAAAAGAAAAAAAAGAAAAGATCTGTAGACTGAAAAAAATCGAACTTCTTTAACAGAAAGCAACTCAAAAGCTAAGAAAGACCATTGACCCAAGGTCTGCTTTTGTTGCAGCGCAATATCCTTTAAATTTTCCGTATTTTCAAATATACATTTAATCTAAAATTAAAATTTCCAGGATATGCACAATATTCCCTGACTTTTCCTGAAGTTTACAACTTTATCTGGTTTTCTACTAGTATATACCCTGTCTGTATATATACAAACATACTTACATATACACACACACACACATGAAAAGCAGTTTTCACTTATCCCTTATTTTTCACAATGAGGGAACAATACTTACATCATTAACAAGTGGAACATTTTCTTCTGAAGAGGAGATAAATTCGTTTAACTCAAATTCAGACTTGTGACAAGTATCTCTAAACTCCTGGAAGCTGTCCAACTTGGAAATACATGTATGACAGACGTATTTGGGAAGATTATCTTCCTCTGAAACCTGCAAAATAGCACTAAGAGTCACCATTCTCAAATATAGTATTTATAATTTCTAACAGTAAGATAAATTAAAAAAGAAAAAAAGAAATGTATGAAATGTGTGCAATTCATCACAATGTACATATTTTATATACTGTATATTTACGAATATCTGATACTAAAGGAGGTGAGGTGATTTTAGTTTAGCGTCCCCTTCAGCAGCAAGGCTATATGAGACGTGGACCTACTGGAATCCAAACCACATGAGCTCCCGGCGGGAATTGAACCCGGGTCTCCCACGCCCTGATACTAAAGGAATATCAATGTACTGGTAAAATGTTGTACACTATTATTGGTAAAGCCACAGATTCAACGTTTTTTACGCGTTTCTATTTTCTGTCACTTATGAGTATTTCAAGAATTATTTCATCATCATTCTCTTGAAATTATATCATTCGTACAGTAAACAGTCATGACGCTGCCGGTATATTCTTGTCCTTTATATACGAATTTGTAGTTCCACATTGAGTTTTGGATGGCACAGTTCGTATGACTATTATTATTATTATTATTACAGGGTTCATAGTGGTCTGGTTTCTTGTAAATAATTGAAAAGTGACCAAAAGCACACGAAAAAGTGTCCAAAATCTCATCATGCCACTTTTTTCCTTTGTCAATTACTCCATCACCTCTCTCGTTATTGTTTTCTTCTTTACTTCTTCTTTTTGAGCTTCCTCCTTTCTTAGGTTTCCTAAGTATGCTTTGTAGTTACGGTAAGCAGACTTAGCAGATGTAAGAAGCTTCTGAGTAAGTGGAACCAATTCTGACCAATTTCCCAATTTCTTCATCCCAGACATTATATTTAACTTAGCATTGAGAGTTCTCAAAGCCATGAAATATTCAAATTAATCACCTACTTTTAAGAACATACAAGAAGCATAACACAAGACAAACATGATGAACCACATAAACCCACACACACACAACGTTGAGCGGAGCGCTAACTATTACGAAAGAAAATTAGACTATTATGATACAAGAAAGAATAGACATAGAAGGGTTCTCAACCCCCACCTTGAGAGCTTAAGCATCCACCAACCATCCACTCCACTGTGCTTTAGAAAGAATAAAAGCTGACTGTTTCACATGTGGAAGTAAGTACTGAAGCTTTTAGAAGAGTTATGAGTAACAAGTTTGTCTTTTTCGATTTATTTTTATATTTTTCTTAGAAAGCTGCCAATGCAAAACATAAATCACACGAAAAAGTCACTTTACCTCCCCAAAAAACAACTTTTAGTGACAAATTTGAAAAAAGTAACTCGCTATGAGCCCTATTATTATTATTATTATTATTATTATTATTATTATTATTATTAACATTCCCATAGTTACTGGTAAAAAATTGCCCTTTATACACGTATTTATAGTTTCAGACATTGCAGCAACTTTATTTATTTACTTTTATTTATTTATTTTTTATGCGTAACATTCCAAAAAGTATTCTTAAATGGACCAACGTTCCTTAGATGTGAGCTTACTAATCAACACCTTATTTAGCCATTATCGAAGCGCGATCAAAGTATAAAATTAATTCTTCATATAAGTTTGACATTTGTTGACAATGTATCTTTAGTAGTCGATTTTCCTGAGTAATAAATTTTAAACCAATATATTTTCCCAAATCTCTGACATTTATAAAACAATTTCAGCAGTACTTATAATTTTGTTTCGTTGAGGAGACAACCTACGCTTGGCAAGGTTTTAGCATAAGCATGCCAGTTCCTAGTCTCAGGAGCAAGTTAATAGTTGGTTCTGTATGGAAGTATGTTATAGCTGCGTGTTTTGAATGTTTGTATACGGTGTTATGAAGCAAAAGTTAATGTTGAGTTACATTTTGCAATTGATGCTATTAGTTTGTTCTATTTTCTGTCTCATCTTCTTCGTTCATATTTTGTGTGTAAATACAAGTGTCTTAAATATTGTTTGGGAATGCGATCTTTGTGATAGAAACTGTAAATGAGGCCGTACCAAGTGCGCGAAAAGAAAGATCGTACTGAGTGCGCGAAGGTGAGTATGTGCGTTAAGAAAGATTTGTATGCTCTCCAAACGGGAATCGATCCTGGGAAGGCGCTCGCGCAAGCCACTACGCTAGGGGAAGGACAAGGAAAAATCCATTGTTTCAGTATTTGTTAACATGACTGTTTGTTGTCATGGTTGAAAGTAGTGCCGTTAATCGCTTATGTATGAGGACATAAAATGGAGCAGGTAAATGTACTAAAATTAATCCTTAATTTACTATATGGGTACATATTTCTTGGCAGAAAGCTACAACACATTGAGATGTACTTGCCAAATTCCTGAAGATTGTTTACGAAGAAATGAATGGCAAGTTTTGGAAATGTGTTTATTTTAGTTAAAATCTTGTTACCGTTCTTATTTTGAGTTTGAAACCAATTCTTAGTTACTATTCTTGATTATTTTGTTTCATTTAGTTTGAATTACATAAATTAAGTAGAAGTATGTTAGGATTTTTTATATTAATGCACAGTGCAGATTAAGTTGAAACGCGCCATCCTTTGCGATACTTAAACTTATAACATTACAAAGTGATGTTAATGAACCAAAACCGACCAAAGCAGCAAATATATATTAATAATACAGAGCATTTCAAATCAATATCGGGGTTTCAAGGCTGTGTAGTATTTGTTACTATTACTTTGCAATTATAAATAATACACCAAATGAAAGAGCAACTCAGTTTTCGCTACAAGTGTTCAATGTGGGCACCATTCGCTACACGGCACACATTGAATCAATAGGCGAGAAACACCCATACACTTTCCGCCAGGATATAGCACAAAATACATTCAATTTAGGGGTGTCTCGTTGCAACTATACCATCTCGTGAGGATTTGCTGACCCCACATGCAAATATTATGGCTGAAATGGCGTTACATCACTGAAGACGACAAGATCCAGAAAATCTTCCGGCAACATTTCATTTGCGAAGTTGGAATCGTAATCTGTAGGCTTATGGCAACTGCAAACGATAAGGACGTACTTGTAAGTAACTCCTTAAAATTCCAAACAAACGGTCGCACTGTAACTACAGATTCAGTCTTTGCAAAATGTAAAACACAGAACGTTTTCTGCCCACTAGTGCGCAAATTTGCTACCAGCAGACAGAGGAAATTGTGCATGCGTGTATGCGTGCGTACAAAACCGTTTTGAGTTGCTTTTATTTGATATATTATTGATAATTGTAAAAATCTTCTATAAAGCCTTAAAACCTCGATATTCATTTTGAAACACCCTGTACTTGTGTCTCAGTTTCATCAGTGTAAAATCGCCGTCACGAGACACGCTATAAAAGACAAAACAAAGAATAACCATTTCAATATACACAGAGAGTGGAAGGAGGACGGACACGCCCCCACTTCCCATAGTCAATCAAGTTTTCCATTCACTCTTACATCTATTTGTACAAAATGCAAATTTTTAATTAGGTGCAAAATGTAAACTTTTTAATCAGGTTTTTGTCACAAACTTTTCCCAACGCGTTGTTTACTCTTTTAGTTCTTTCCTTTCTATTGTGTCTAACACTGCATTCCACAATTCATGAATCATAAGCACCTCGCCTAATTCTATATACAGCGTCTTCATGTTTCTTAATCCATTGAGCTTCTTTCCACTTCCGTATATTTCTCTTTCCCCTCTCCAGTAATTTTATTGTTTCCCAATCTTTCACTGTTTGTGTATATTTAAGTTATTCTTGGATTGATCTCTCATACATTGACTGATAAAGGCGATATTATATTCCCGAAACTGTTACACAAGTTTTACACACTAATATATACTTGGTGCTTTGGCATTTTGATTTATTAATACTGTGAAAGAATTCCAAAACAATAATAAACAAAATACGGGTTAAAAGTGCTGCATCGCCGGACCAATTTTGGGAAATTTATCGGATGAAATGAAGAATTTATTTTGCTTTTTGAGGAAGAGTGAGTGAAAGTCAGGAGAGGGGAATAGTTATAGTTAAGAAAATGATTGTTGTTGGTGGTTGTTTTTGTACACTTGTTATGGTTTGTTGGTGGGAATGGGAGTGCGTAAATGACAAGACTGTGACATAATCGTGTTGAGATTTATCGAATTATACAAAAATAACGAGTGTCAGTTGTTGAAATTGTGTAAAAGACATGCTCTACTAAACAGGCGAAGAGTTTTTCGTATGAAATGAAACTACACAAAAGAAGAAGGAAATCTAACTTAACCTAGCCTAATCTACTCTAACCTAATTTAGTACATTTTGGATGGCATTTAGTATCTCTCTCAGAGCTGTGTAACACGTAAGCCATGTAACTTACGTCATATAAATTGTTTTTCCACTATCCTCGTTTATGCGTATACCCACCGCCGCCGACACGCCTGCTCCATCCAGACGCACATTACGATGACTCATGTCCTGACTCGGTTTGACGGCATTCATAGTTTTTCGTGGCCACCTGGCACAAGTTGGTTTGAATACTGTGCACTACAGTTTTTGATGTATACGTTCCAATTGTATTTAGAATGATAATCACTACCAAATGGGCCAGGGTCACAATATGATTTCGAGGACAAACTAAATAATACTCCTGTTTTTCGAATTTCGTGTGGTCCAACGATACAGCACTAATGCTCAAAATATAATGTGGTGGTGCATATATTCTACAAATAGAATGAGGGAACGAATTTAAAGTGAAATTATATAATATATATCAGGAAAAGACTTTCGGAAGAGATCATTCTACTTGCGAGAGGAAAATACGCCTTTACATTGTCTCCTGCTCTCCAGTGAACTTTTACACCTTGTAAATGGCCCCGCGTAGCGTAGTCGCTTCCGCTCGCGCTCTCGGTGCGAGCGGTCCCGGGTTCGATTCCCTGTGAGGGAACTCGGTCCAAAAAGTGTAAAGAAAAATTTCAGTCCAGCCATCCTGAATGACGTTTTCCTCATTCACACCTGGCAAATGTCGGGGTGGTACCTAACACACGTGCAGTGTTTCATATATACATACGGATCCATAATATAACTAATAGTTGTAGTAGAAAAAAGTTGGAAGCCCTGCAGGGGTTGGTTGGGTTCTGTTCTCGACATGAAATGGGCAAATTAAAGACTTGCCGAATTTTTTCTGTAGGCTACATTTTACAATCTATGGATCCGTATAGTAAAACTACACCGAAAGGAGGAAGTTTTTAATGAATTTCTGGATGGATCCATATAGTAAAACTGCACACCTTATTTAGGTTACTTTCTTTATTCCAGGTGGAGTATGTTTAGTACAAAGGGTCCAGAAGCACGTAAAAAACACAAAATTTACAGGAGAAATGAGTGATGCAAGTACTTAGACGTAACATAACGTAACCAAATCTTAGCTAACCTAACATAAACTAACGTAAGCTAACCTGAACTAACCTAAACTAACGTAATATTAGTAGAAATAAGCGAAATTCTATCATTTTTTGGAAAATTATGCGGGACTCCTACACTAATATAACATAAACTAAACTAACCTAACCTAACCTAAACTAGCCTAACCTAACTTAAACTAACCAACTCTATCCTAAACTAACCGAATGTGAGCAGAAATTACCAAAATAGTAACATTTTTTAGAGAAAAAAACTGGACCCCTTCTGCTAAACATAGGCCTTCCAGGTACTTTTATTCCACTATTTTTAACTTGTACCCTGCAAATACTTCGAAGTACGACGTAGCCTGCATCATAGGGGGAAGGTTCTAGAACACAGGTCTCCCCCCCATATAGGTTAGTACCTATGTTGGTTCCTTTCCGTAGCAGTTTAATATTTAAATCAAACACTATTGCCGAGCGAGCGTAAGCGGGTGAAGGCGGGTTTGAGCCTCGCAGGGCACATTGTTTTCGGTCTTTATTGCAGCTAAATGGAAAGGGGGACCTGTGCCCCCCATATAGGTTAGTATCTAGATTGGTTCTTTTCTGTAGCAAAGTTGGAGTCAGTATAGCTCGCTCCCCCCAGTGGTTGTTAATGAATCATAGTGATTCTAACGATTCATAGTTCATAATGAATCGGAATCGCATGTTATAAAGATTTAAGATGTAAATTTTGTGGTAAGGAAGCTTTATTGTAAATAGTAGAAGTAGTAGTATTAGCGGTAGTAGTAGTCCCCCCTTCTTTATTACTGGTCCCCCTTCCCATTGAGCAGTAATAAAGACAGAAAACAACGTGCCCTGCGGGGCTCTAACCCGGCTTCACTCGCTAACGCTCGCTCGGCAATACTGTATAAGTTAAATGTATAAACTTTAGTACAGAAAGAAACCTACCCATCTACTAATCTAGAACCTTCCCGGTAGTTAGTAGCAATAGTAGTAGTATTAGTAGCGGTAGTAATAGTAATAGTGGTAGTAGCAATAGTAGTAGTAGTAGTAGGAACGGGTTAGAATCCCCGCAGGGGTTGGTTGGGTTCTGTTCTCGATATAAGTAGTAGTAGTAGTAGTGACTCTTCCAGTTCCGGTGACAAAGAACTGGGGGGAGCGGGCTATACACAAGTCGCAAAGTTTAATATTTAAATAAAGCAGTACTGCCGAGCGAGCGTATGCGAGTTGCCCATCATAGGCGTATTCTGCACCCTACTAGCAGACAAGTGTTGGATACAGCCTTCACACTTGCTGCAGAAAACTGTCAAAACAGTTACAACGTAATCTGCTCGCTAGACAACTGTCAAAGTATGAAGTAGTCTGCAGCGAACTTTATGGAGACCTGACAACTCAGATCAAAAAATATTCCCTATAGTGGTGTAGCAAATATGTACAATAACCATTTCAATGTTATTTCATGATCATGTTTACTTACAACTAAGGACAGACAATTAAGTATCTTCTGTTTTATTTCACGCTGGACTCCTTCCTCGCAGAATATATCTAGTTTCAAACTAGTGTTCATTAAACACAGTCGACACAATATACGATAATCACATTTTCGAAATTTGGCCGATGATGAAACCTTCATTTTTAAGTCTTAAATAATGTACGTTTACATTAAGGCGTTCAAATGGCTTCAAGTTCTTCGTTAATTTACAATATATATCTACATTTATAACACGTAACACCCTACAGACGCTCCCAACATTATTCTCTGTACCAGCGTTACCAACCCATACATTTAAGATATCAGCAGCAAATTCTCGAAAATTTCACTACGTTTCAGTAGCTATCTCTTGATATTTATCTAGCAGCCATAGAGCTACTAGCTGCAGGAACGATTCTTCAGAAACTAAAAGACCCTTACAACGAGTTCTACATACATTTTTTTGGATTTTGTGTTGCTTATATTCACTCACTCAAGACATTATGCATGGTTAAGATCTCCAGATTTTCAAATTGCTTACAAATATTGCTGATACTTTGACAGTAATTCTTGATTACTACATAAGACCTATCGGAAAGATAGACCATCAAAAGATGGACCTCTACTGTTTTATACGTCTGGAACAGGGGTTCCATTCCACAATAGATTGCGTTAACGCAATGAAAAATCTAGTTTGCAGTAGAACATAGCAGTTATAATTGATTTATTTAGCAAGTCTTCATTGTGTTACGTTCCACAATGTATTTACGAAGACCGGTACGGAGTGTGGCTCCAGAGATGCTTCCGTGCTAAGGTTCACTACAAAAAATGAAGATGTTTAAACATATCGAGCCTTATGCAGTGTCGTTCTGAAGCGTGATTAGTACCATACTAAAGGGTTCGACTAACATATGTTCCCTGTAGTAGTCAGACCTTTAGTATGAATTTAATAATTCTTCAAAACGAATATGCATAATGGGGCGTTTACACTTGACCGATTTAGTCGCACGACTAAATCGACTCGCTGCATTTGCCACTAAATCGAAGCAACTAGGCCGAATCAGATCGATGGATGTGTTCAATTATTTCAACCACAGAAAATAGAACGTCTTTTAATTCAGTTGCCAGTCGATTAGTCGCTTTCGATCAACAAGCGATTAAGTTGAATTCCCGTTTACACGGTCGATTAAGTTGAAAGTGACGTCAATTCAACTGAATCGAACGCAAATCGACTAAGTGTAAACGCCCCATAAGGCCCCTCAATTTTAGCAAAGGGCATTGGTCCCAACACGGACGACAATCATGGGAAGACTAATAGGGTCGGCCCCCGAAGTTTCTTTGGATCCTCGTATTTGTATTAACATTCTCATTGTATTTGTATTAAAATTCTCAGACATTCCACTTCCAAAACGTATTTTGTTCAATTTCACGTTAAATAGTTCTTTAATATCACAAACCCATCGACAAATAAAGACAAGACTTCAAAATAGCCTTTCGAATATTGTTCACTTGCAG
Source organism: Thermobia domestica (assembly GCF_964235325.1). Taxonomy (NCBI): domain Eukaryota; kingdom Metazoa; phylum Arthropoda; class Insecta; order Zygentoma; family Lepismatidae; genus Thermobia; species Thermobia domestica. Next base: position 70,226,325 of record NC_137456.1, read on the forward strand.
TGAGAAAATATTAAATAGAAACTATGAAATACAGCCAATCCTTTACAGAGGAATATTCACATAACTATTCTCTCTTCTAGTGAGTTTTTGCTCGCCATGAAATAAATGCGTGCAACAAAGAAAGAAGTTTGCGAGGAAACCATTTCTGTTTCTCATGTATAAAAATTACCTTTGTTTATGATATTTTAACTGTTTATATTTATGGACGTAGATAGAATTTACAAGGAAATGCTACAGTATGTTTAAGGCATCTTTCTACTGTTTCTACAATGTAACATACCTATTCCATTCCCTAAAACTGACCAAGTGGCAGTACCTTGAGTATATATTCTAATGATCATTATTTGTTGAAATGATATTATGAATGTGTCTGCTTTTGAAACGAAGGTGTCTAGTTCCATATTCATTCTTTGTCCTCTCATCAAGTAATCAGTTAAAACTAGGGATGCGCACGAGACGAGTCGAGACAGGATTTTCCTGACAAAATTTGAGTCGAGACACGGCTCTTCCAATAGAAAAATATACATTTTTCGAGTCGAGACATCCCTTTTACAGCACATTTTCGAGAGGAGGCAGCCACAAATCTTGTCTCATGCGCATCCGTAGTTAAAACTGCAATACTTTATGTTTTATACACACACTGAGTTCCTTGTCTTTCGAAAGTTATTTGATAAAACAATAATTTCAGTTCTAACGAGAAAGAGGAAGCAGGCTATAAATTCTATATAGTAATTTTTACTGTTTATATTTAATATACAAGTTAGACGCAGGAAACAATTGTTGCCCTATATAGAGTCGTTTTGACATATGATTAGGGTCCTACTAAAGGTCTGACTACTTTAGGAAACATGTGTTAGTAAAACATTTTAGTATGGTACTAATGACGTATCAGAACGACTCTGCATAAGACTCTTGGTTATTATAGGATATATTATTGCTCCTAGGTACAACAATCTCTGTCTCACTATGCTCTGTCCGGTTAGTAAGTACCCAATATGTACCAAAGGACAAAATTCCTGGTCGCTAAAAATTACTCCGTGATTCTTCTAATTATTGCATTGTTCTTGTAACTTTTACAATACAAAGTTTAGATACTAGTTATCATTGTATGCCTACTTTTGGGCCATCCTATATATTCCTTAACCTTGTGCAGATCATCCATTTCAGTAAAACAAAATATGAAAAATGTCCCTTGGTTGAGCAAATTTCCTTGTACGCTCATGTACCATAAAGTTCAAGAAATTAAGTAAGAGGTTTAAACTTAACGATGATGTTGGTCTCTTTATATTAATTTCTCTCCTAATACGAGCATTCCTCGAGCTATGTTACAATGCACGCTAAAGTCTCAATTGCTAGGACTTTAGGGAGATATTGTCCAACATGTGTTTGTTCTCGAGCAAGTTCTGCATCATTATTGAAACCCAGTAAATTTCCTATGGTTTAAAGATTGAGTTCACTACCTGATGAAGATACCTCCATTCTATGAGTGACAATTTTCATTCAATAACACATCGGATGGAAAGTTTCTCTTTAAAATTGATTATATTGACCTGTTGGTATAATATATTTTCGCCCTCCATATTTAAATGTGTTGTCTTTAAGTGTTACATTTGGAATTAGATACATGCTATGAAACCCAATGAGAGCAACCTGTTTAGTGTAGTCATGGGTTGTAATCTCATGTTTCAATCTCAAACGTAGAGTAAGAAATACTCATTAAATTCAATACAGTTATTCTTGAATGTGTATTTTTATACTGTAGGCCACTGATCAGCCTGATGCACCACTCCATATATACCCTATTGAAATTCAAATCTTTCCCTGGAGCTTCTCCTTGGCTAAGCGGTTAGCGTACACCTTTGGAGTGGGAAACCCGGGTTCGATACCCGACGGGAGCTCATATGATTCAGATTCCACGTTAATCAGTAGGTCCACGTCTCATATAACCAGTAACATATATATAAAAAATAAATATAAAATTGATTCTCAACGGTGTAATGGGTAAAGTGTATTAGTATACCACAATAATGGAATGGGTAGTATAGTGGGATTATAGTTATAGTGTATTGCCTGTCACATGGAAACCATTACCTAAATGATCCATGACATTTCATTCAGATGTGACAGATAGTAAAATAAAAGAGATTGAATAAAAATAATAAGAATGCACAATGCAATTAATTAATATTCAGAATAAAAGAAACAATTACACATAAGTTAAATACACAAACAAAACACGAAAAGAAAGAAGCATATAGTAACTACAAAAGCATGTAGACTGCTAATAAATAATTTTGACTTGTCATACTATACCATACTTTAGTTATACTTTCTTTCTGAGTTTATACTTAATGTCCTGACAACAGCCACTCAGAGACTTCATGTCGAAGCTCTGAACGGAACGAAGTGAATCCGAAATGGTGGATTCCGAATGAATGATCGTTCAAAAAAATCCCAAAAGAATGTATATTTGGTTTATAAAATCTGTCTTTTTATACTCGTAAATGTTCTTGTTTGTCACAACTAGTTGGCACTATATTTTTGAATCTTAAAATGTCCAAATTATAGTTTTCTGATAAATATTATTGTTATGTATACAAATATAAAGGTTATTTTTGTTTTTCTGTTCAGTTTTGGAAAATCCGTGTATTTGTCCATAAAACATCGCCAGATATTTTGTTTTTAACTTTTCTTGCAAACAATTGTGAGATCACAGATGCACATATCGAGGTCAGCTAGGTGTTACGCTGTAGCTTGTTATCGGAAAGTTTATTTTCCAGTTCACACAACCTTGGCCTCAGGTTATTCTCATTTTTGGATGCTTTGACTATTCGCACTGAAAAATATTATTTTAATTGTCCATTTTGTTCTATGTTAATAAAAAAAACTTTAAGCACTATTAAGTGATAATTCACTTATTATATGACAATCCCCCTCTGGGAATTAATGAGCGGCTACTGATAACGTCCGCATTAATAATTAAAAGAAACTTTATGCACTGAGAGTCGGTGCGTCGAATTTTGACGAAGCACTGACGGGAAGATGTGGTCCGTAGTGCAGCAGTGGATCAGCGTCTGTCCACACCTGATGAAGGTCACCCCCCCCCCAAAAAAAAAACATGTGGTCGGGGTGTCAGGCCGCTGCTGGAACCATCTGGAGCTTCTGCTTTTTTAGAATGAGCTGGTTCATGGCAGGAATCCATACTGTCTCAGTCCACCTTGTGGCTGACTCCGAAAAGAAGGTCGGGAATGCTGGAATCTGCTGGAACCATTGTCTCTGGAACATCTGGAACTCTTTGGGGTAGCCGGGAACAGGAACAGGTTCTCGCTGCATCGTAACGAGACGGGAACTGGAGATAGCATCGTGCAGATGAAGGCTGGTCCAGGAACATCTCAAACTTAGTCGTAGAGATGCTGGAAATGGCATTCGGAAATGGAGCATTTCGCAGAAAGGTGGTGCCGCTACTGGTAGGCTGGAGAATGAACTGGCATCTGGAAGTGACATCTGAGGTATCTCGAAGCAGGTGCATATTGAAAAGAAAAGGATTGCATTAGTTTTAGATTTATGTGTTGGGAAAAAAAAGAAAAAGAATGTATTTTCTTCTCTTTTTGTCGTCGGACTAGAATTAGTTTGAGATATGTATATGTACTGAAAATAAAACTATTTCAGACTGCAAAGTATGGTAAAGCAAACAATTAGCCAAAAAAATGTATTTCATGTTCGTAGAAACCTTTCTGCAAATATTAGGTAATAGAAAGAGAATGCATAGCAAGTGTGTTTGTTTATTTATGGTTAATGACCCAGAAAGGAAACGATGGCACAGCAACCGTTATGAGATGGAATGTCTTGATAAGAATCGCAGCGGAAAAAATTTAGGTTTCGGAAAATCGAAAGTGTCCTGTGATGTTGTGTATGACAGATCGGTCAGAATTGTGTGCGTGAATATTGTTACTTATGATTTCACGTATTCTGACATGGTGTCTGCAAGTTATCGTTCAAAAATCTTGTGCATAAATCGTGTGAGTGAGTGGATGTGGTGATAGTGATGTGACGTATTTTGATCTATGTAATAGAAGGAATGTGATGCCTCAGGTAGGTCCTAGAATATTGAACTTTGCTTATATACTGTCTTGATTATTTGAGCATTAATTGAGTGTCTACCTTCCTCTAAGTAGACTAAAAAAGCGGCGAAATATTCCCGCGCCCTCAATTCAGGAATATCTGGCCTTGCTATGGTACACGAATGATTAGGTGAACATAAGATAGAACGTTAGCCTTCCTCCCTCAAAAAGGACCAACATTGGCGGTGAAATATTCCTGGAGCCTCAATTTCAGGAATATCTTACCGTGGATTATTGTAAAAATATTATCCCACCGACAAAAGAGGAAATACAAATACAATCGTCCGTGACGTCGAACTCCCCAAAAACGACACATATGAGAGTATGTTTCAACTCAGATTTTGTCAGGCGGAAAAAATGAAGTACCCTACATGGTTTGGAACTGATTATTCTAGGAAAATACCTGTTGGAAAATAAATAGGATGAAGTTGAAAATGGCTTAATGACCGAATTTGTCTGGAATACGGGAAACAAATGTTGAGAGTATGGAAGATGAATTCGGCTATTTTAGAACGAAAACGAGAGACGTAGGCGGAAGTTTGAGGTAAAAAAAAAATGAAGTTTAATAGTGTTAGCAGGTTGTGGACAAGAAACCATATGAAACAAACACAAAGCTAGATTCAAATCAAAATTATGACCGAAAAATTAAGTAATTCGATGTTGTTGTACAAAATATATCTATTAGCTTTTCACATGATTGCCTATTAAGAAAAAATAAGGGGGTGGTAATTATAATCTAATCCCGAAAGAATAAAGATTAAGACAACACAGAAGGGTTCAAAATTTAATTATTTTTTTGAAAACGAAATAGTTGCTTGTTCCACATTTCCTTGGAGCAAGATGGCATCGGTGAGGGTTAGGTAGCAAAATTTCGGCGCCCTCAACCCGCCGAACAAAAATAATTAAATTCTGAACTAAGACCATCACCAAGAGCCTAAGGGGTATATGACAATATTAATGTAGGTTAGCATTAAAGAGTATCACAAGATAATTGTAATACTAAATATCTGACAGTAACCTTCAAACTGGTGAAAAATTAATAAAACGTAAATTTAGTGATAAACCAACATAAAATTATTTAAGCATAAATAAAAATGTGCAAGTATATGACTAAATAATCAGAATAATTTAGTGAAAAAACAGCATCATGACCTCAAGGAAATTTGAAATAAAATACTAAAATGTTAATGCAGTGGTGAAAATAGTAAAAATATGACCTTAAATAACATATTAATTATAAGTCTCGTAACAGAGACGGACTTCCAATAACTAAGAACTATATGCGTATAGATCTTTAATACTGAATAATTCTTTAAGCATTTATCAACATTAACAGAACCCCATAAATCAGAATGACGTCTGAATCGACATCCGGGTATAAGGTATGCTTTACCAGTTTATTTTGGTGACTTTTGTCATCAGACTCGTAAAGGTACAGCTACATCTGAAATATCCTATACACTTTGAATCAAACATAACTTGTGTATACTTACTGGGAGATAAGGTATATTGTTCGAGCTTGTATTACTGATACTATCAGACTCGAAAATGTACATTAATACCTGAATTATCTCATGCTCCCTGTCGGAGATACTTTATGTAACATATAATGCATGCATAAGGGCGGAAAACAGACTCGCCACTATGAACCTTACTGGGTTTAATATAACAAAAATATTTAAAACAATAGGAGACATGGGGATGCTTAAAGAAATAGTAACACAAAAAGAAAGACAGGGGAAACACACGATACCAGCTCGTGTCACCTCACAATACAAAATGGGCTGATGTGGCCAAAATCAGAACCCAAACAGACAAATAAACAAGACAGGACACAGTACTAAAGGTTATACTAGTATTAACAACTAAATCTGGTGCATTAAATTCTCTAAGAATAAAACTAGGCAAAACGAGCGCAACAGAAAATATGCACACACATAAAAAATAAAACCACTGTTTAATGAAATTTCAATTAAATATATGGGTTTAAAGCAAATGTTGTCAAGAGCAAATTTTCAATTACCAAAAATTAAAATAATAATAATAATAATTTCTAAATTAACAAAATATACATAGCCTTGACTAATGAGGTCATAAGTGAGAAAAAAGTATTGTGTTATGCATGATTAACGGGATGTTTAATGCTAACTTATCATAGTATATACATTATCTGTCATTGAATGTATTTGAATGAAAAAGAAAATCTCAACGGTGTAATGGGTAAAGTGTATTAGTATACCACAATAATGGAATGGGTAGTATAGTGGGATTATAGTCGCTCTTTATTTCCTCATATTTCGGTAACCATTTGGCATAACGAATTATAGTATTTATGTATAAAGCATAAAAGTGAACATAGATGGCAGCAGATTTGAGCCTACTTATTTTGGGAAAGAATACAGAACTGTTGCAGATATTTTACAATAAACTTCAAGTTTAACTTACAGTATAAACTTTATCTGAACGCTGTGTTTAAAGTATAAACATTTTTCTGCGTTTTTATATAAAAAGGTAGAAATTTCAAATACTCGCGGCTAATATAACAACGTATTAGATATTTGTAAGAAGCAACGCAATGACTCTCTTTAAAAATACCCGGATGTTAGTGTAAACCAGCCAAGTCGTGCGCGTTATCATTTCCTTTAAAATCGTGTTTTCCGTACGGAAAAATAAACTTTTGGTAAAAAATAAACTTTTCCCTACTAACATAAACATTACGGGAACCATTTGTTAACTCTAGTTCAGTGTTATGGTAGTGCAGTGGGGTGCATAGTTAATATTCAGTAGGTCGTGTGTGCATGTCGTATGCTGCATGCAACAAGAGACAAAGCACTCCCCACACCCACGCCACGCACTGACGCTCAAATCGTAGTGATTAAAGAGCGCGGACGAAAACGAAAGCGCCTTCACCTGCCTGGCTGAACCAACTCTAGCTCTCTCATATACAAGCGGGTTCCACCGTATAGTTGTGTATAGTGCGCTACGAGCACCCGGCAGGGTGCGTTAGAACAAATGGATGCTTCAACATTAAAAGATAGTGATCCCCATATGCATAAAGACTGACTATATTAACTCAGGAATACAAGGCGAAAAGAAACATTCTGCCAGTCCGAGCAGGTCTAGTACGCTCGTGACCAGTGTTAGAACAACAGGAACCAACAAATTACTACCGACGATACTAATAGAGTATTGTTCAAGTTCCTTTAATTATCACTTAGACCCGTCCCCACGCGGTCTTATTCTGAACCAATATCCATTCTACCAGTGCATATAATGTCCACGCCACCCAACAAGTGCAGGAAAGCCCCCCCGGGCCAGACGAAGGAAATTAAAAAGAAGTTCAAGGGACTGCGATACACAGCACTCGGCACCGGCCCCCGCCAGCGAGTACCCCTCCCCGCTAGCAAGCTAGACAAGTGCAGCCAAGAAGTGCTAGAAGACAGCCTCCAGAACACGGAGCTGTATGCTCCAGTTGATCCCACCGCACAAAAAGTTCCCATAGCATCCCCCCTGAAGAGTTCTCTTCTGCTTGCGACCCCAGTTCCAGCTCCCCAGTGGACCTCTCGACACTGAACATCGACGACCTGGTGGTGGTGGTGGACATGGACGACGCCACAGGCCAGAGCTCAGATCCCCCCCTGGATTTCAATATCCCAGAAAGACGGCGCGACCTCCAACAGATGGCCCCATCTCCTCCCTAATGCAGTTTCGAAACATGTTTTCTCCCCTGAGTGTCAATGCCCAGGGTGATGAAAATGCAGCCTCTACGTCGACAGCGCCCCCACCGGTAGCAGCAGCCAAGAAGATCCCCCCGATCTACATCTATAACATCACCAACAGGTTTGCCTTCGTGAAATCCATAGTCAAGACCCTCTCTGCCCCTCCAAAACTGGAGCAGCGTCGCGACTATGTCAAGTTTCAATGCACTACACCGCGCGACTTCGAGAAGTTGGACGCCTTTTGCTCCAGCCAAGGCTACTCCTATTCCACGGAACTTCCAAAAGCATCCCGCCCCATGAAAGTGGTCATACGAAAGCTTCCCATAGACGCTGAACCTAAGGACATTTACGAAGATCTAGTGGACCAAGAATTCCCGGTTATCTCGGTGACACAGCTTCAAGGCAGACCTGACAGCACCGGGCAGCGTCCTCGCTTCCCGCTCTTTCTGGTACACCTCACTAAGTCGAAGGAAGCGGAAAAAATCTATGACCTCCGCTATATCCTGTGCTATAGGGTGGAAGTTGAGCCCTACAAAGGCGCTGACATCTTACAGTGCTTCCGCTGCCAGCGTCTCGGTCACTCCCAACTGACGTGCCGAGCGGACGCCCGGTGCGTAAAATGCAGCGGCCAGCACCATACGTCTGAATGCCCCAAGAAGACCCGTGAATCGCCAGCGTCGTGTGTCAATTGCGGCGGCAATCACCCCGCCAACTACCAAGGATGTGAATATATCAAAACGGCTAAGAGCAGAAGAGCAGCCAACCAACAAGAGTCCAACACCTCCACAGAAGAACCTGCTGCAGCACCCAACAAGAAAGATCAAACTGATTCCAGCCCTTCAACGGCCCCCAAAGTCAAGTCCATCCCCGCTAACAAGATCACCTCCAAACCATCCAAAACAGCCCCGCAGCAACCACATCAGAACAGTGACAGTAAAACTAGTGATAGTGCCACCAGTGACAGTGCTAAGCTTACGAAAAACACTCCGCCAGTGCGACCCACGGACGCCACCGCCAAGCACTCCCGCACTCGCCAACAGACCACGCCTCCACCTGCAGAAACCAATCCAGCCAACGAACCCTCGCTAGCAGCCTCTATCAAAGAACTTCTAGATCTCTTCAAGGAACTGAATCTCACATCCATTATCGAGAAGCTGAAGAAAGGTTTAAGAAAGATAGTTGCAGCCACAGATCCAATCACCAAAATGACTACTGTCCTGGAAGTAGCCGCAGACCTTTTGGATGATGGGACGCACTAAATTTGCTATTACCCGCAATCTGATAGTGGCGTGCTGGAACGCTGCCGGCATAGCCGACCAACGTGAGGAACTACAGGATTTCCTCACCAGAGAAAGAATAGACGTGGCCCTCATCAGCGAAACTCACCTGAAGCCCGACAAGCAATTTACTGTCAGGAACTACACAACATATCGCTCAGACCGACAAGGACCCATGGGTGGTATGGCCATTCTCATAAAGTCGCATATTGCCCACGACCCTCTCCCCACGCCGGCACTAACCTCACTTGAAACAATAGGAGTCACGGTCCACTCCCCGGACGGCCCACTGCAGCTGATCTCCGCCTACAAACCTCATAATGGGCCTCTTCACCCGCCAGACCTTACTCTTCTCAGGAGGCTGGGACACCGAGTGCTGGTTGGTGGAGACTTAAACAGCAAACACCCACACTGGAACTCAAGAACCTCTAACCGAAATGGCCGCATTCTCTATCAGGCTCTCCGTGGCGTCGACTTTCTGCCTTCCGCGCCCACGGAACCCACGCACTTTCCCCGGAATGGCGGACAGCCCGATATCTTGGACATGGTGCTTAGCGCAAACATCGCCTTGACGGACGGCCCCATTGCCATTCCAGAACTCAGTTCAGACCATATCCCCATCAAGCTAACAGTGGCCCTCCGCACACATGTTCCTGCAAGGCAACTACCCACACTGCGACAGACCAACTGGCAGCAATATACGGACCTTCTGGCAGCGTTAGTGGACCCTCGTCTCCCTTTACGCACCCCCGAAGACATCAACGCAGCAGTAGCATCCTTAACTTCCAACATCCTCACTGCGATGGATGTGACCACTACCACCAGCAACAATCCATCTCACCAGCAGCAACCAGACCCGGCAGAGGCCCGCAATTCGGCACTCATCCACCTGAAACGAACAGCACGAAAACTTTGGCAGCGAACACGACACCCAGAATACAAGCGTGTATGGAACTCCCTTTCCATAAGAATAAAGAAGAGGTTGCTACGCAGGCGTCTGCAGAAGTGGAATAACACCCTACAGGAGATGGACACACCTTCACGCGACTTCTGGCGACTAGTCAGAACACTTGCCCGACCAACTGGCCCACCACGTGCGCAACCCCTCAGAGGCCCACAAGGATTGGTGTACAAACCGGAAGAGCAAGCCATCCTCTTTGCGGACTACCTGGAAGGTGCTTTTCAACCGAATGATATTCAACCTGACGCCGAGACGCTGGTGGCAGTTCAGCACTCCATCCACACTGCCAATCACCTTCAACTGTTGAACCACCCCAACGGGTACGCCCAAGAGAAGTGGCAGAAATTGTAAAGCATCTCCCGACCCACCGTGCCGCTGGACCGGATCGCATCCCACCCCAAGCGCTCAAACACGCACCAAGAAAAGTCATAGTGCTCCTTTGCCGTTTGATCAACGCCATCTTCAACACAGGTCACTTCCCTCCAGCCTGGAAGGACGCAAGAGTCATACTCATCCCTAAGACGCTGGGGAATAGGTCTGAACTCAAAAACCACCGTCCGATCAGCTTGTTATCTCACCTCAGCAAACTTGTGGAAAGAGTCATCCAACGGCGCCTGCAACAGCATATCACAGCCCAGGACATCCTCCCGCCGCATCAATTTGGTTTTCGACCCGGACACGGCACGACAGTCCAACTGGTGCGAGTGGCAGATGACATCACTTTCAGATTTAACGAACGTGGGCACACTTTAGGACTTTTCTTGGACATAGAAAAGGCCTTTGACAAAGTGTGGCACGAAGGTCTTATTCATAAACTCATGCAAGCGAGTTTCCCAACCTACCTCGTGAAACTGATACACAACTACCTGCAAAACAGGAGTTTTCATGTACACCATGCAGGCCATACCACCACGTCAAGAAGTATTCGAGCAGGAGTTCCGCAGGGTTCCTGCCTCTCCCCCATTCTCTACAACGTATATACCAGCGACATCCCTCAGACCGCCAACACCACCACTGCCACATATGCCGATGACACCGCACTGTTTGCCAGCCATTTGAATCACCGGTATGCAGAAGTCTATTTGCAGCGACACATTCACATGTTGGAAAACTGGACACGGAATTGGCGCATCAAGATAAATCCCAACAAGACCACCCTGGTGGACTTTACAAAAAACAGGAAGCAGAGACCCATCCACCTCTCCCTACAAGGAACCAACCTCCCACTCAGTCCCCATGCAAAATACCTCGGTGTCATCCTCGACAAGAAACTTTCCTTCATCCCCCACCTCTCCACGACAGCGAAGAAGGCGACACAACGCTTCCGAGCCCTCCTTCCGCTCTTCCTAAGCCCCCAAATCACTCATGAAACCAAGCTTCACGTCTACAAGATGTGCATCAGATCGGTACTGCTGTACGCCCACCAAGCCTGGGGCCACGTACCACACACACATCTCCGCCAGTTGCAAGTTGTTCAAAACAAAACTGCGAGAGCAATCACAGGACACTCGTGGGACACCAGGGTGGCTCAACTTCATGAAGATCTCAACTTGGCGACGCTGAATGAGGTCAGACAACAACAATCAGCTTCGTTCTGGCGCCAGGTCAGAAGTTCTGCATACCCACACATTGAGAACATCGCCACCAAAGAACCAAGAAGACATTTGTACAGGATGCCTCGCCCCTGAACACCCAAGATGACCAGCACGGAGCCAGCGACAGTTGCGGCCCCGAAGAACAGTTACGCCACTCAAAACACGCCACGCCGCAACAAACATGGAAGGCAAGGGCTCAAGCCCGTCACTTCACTACTCAACAACAGCCACGACAAGGACTGACTGACTGACTGACTCTCTTTGGGCTCAAACGCAATAAATACTGTAACAGTCGCAATCCGGAACGTCTACATTTAACCCTTTTTGACTCTCCAATCCCAATTCAGTCTCAAATATCTGGGAGTAATATTCGACAAACATCTTACTTGGAAGCCTCATCTAAAACAACTGGAAGCTAATATCCGGCGCCGTTTGAACCTTTTACGAAGCCTTAAAGGCACCACGTGGGGTCTTAAAACAAAACTTCTACTGCTAACATATAAAGTCTTCGTACGCCCAGCACTCACGTATGGACATCTTGCCTGGTTATCAGCAGCACCAACTTACTATGAACGTCTGAAAGTTCTCGAAAGACATGCCTTACGTCTGGCCTACTCTCTCGCTTTCGACACTCCCACTGCTGAAATATATCGTCGTGCGCAATTTCCAACTATTTTGCCACACCTCTACCATCTACGCCATCGCTACATAGCGACACGAATCCAATTGGCACATCCCATAGTCCATGAGCTGTTAGACCAAGTTCCTGCTGTCCCACGCTATGCCTACCCACCACTCGATCATCTGTTAGCAATATACGAATGCACCGAAGCCATAGATCAGTATAATCCTGACCGCCGTATCTACCACCGAAATCCACATATATATTGCTCATAACCTCCGCACATGTACACAAGAAACATTTTACCACAATAGCCACCTCTTACACATCCTCGTCAACTTGATTTGCTATTAGTTCCTTACTTCAATCCACATTATTCTATAGCCTGAAATCATTCTCCATGTCATCTAATTCAAGAAAGTTGAAAATATCTCTGGCCACAGAGAAGGTGTTGCCTTCTACGGCCCGCCCATCCATTGGATGGGAATGAAACTCTTGTTTAAAAAAAAGCGTTGCTTGTCGATACCTACCTCATCAAGAAACCTAGCCTGTCTCGTGTTTGTTAGTGTGTCAGCGAGGACCAGGTATTGCAATACGTACCTGAGAGCATAACACACATACTGCACTTACAGGATAGACGAAAGTTATCTCTTTCGAAGGATTCCTTGTCTTTTGAAACTCATTACACTCATCTTATTTTCTTTCTCATCTCACATCTCATTGTTGCTCATCTCTCGTTTCGACCGGTGGGCCTGGGGCCCAGCACTGGTTGACCCGATATGGCGACTGGAGGACAACATATCGGACTTCCTACGGTAATAGCTGGTCCTACCGTATCCTCTGCAGATTCGGATATCAGACGTAGGCACTGAGATTCACACCGTACCGACAATAGCCCGGAAAGATCACGATCTCCAGTTATAGGTCACCATCACGCACCATCTCCGAAACGTCATCGCCGGGATAGCATCTCAGACTCTGATAGTGAGCGACTTAGAATCGACGATACGGAGTTCCCATCGCTATCTGACAGTACAAAGCAACCAATATATTCGTTCTTACTTACAAATTTCGACGCAAAATATCAGAACGAAAAGCAAATATATCTTCAACTCACTAAATATTATCGGCGAGCTCAGATCTCTCAAATTGTTGCCACCAGAAATGGGATGATCATCAAATCTCCTGATCAGAATCTTGCTACCACTATTCGTAACAAGTTCAGTTATGTTTGGCAAGAATGCACAACTCTCTAAATTGACTGACCGGAGAATCAAACAGCCGCCTCCGCCACCTCGCACGCCTGCTTTTTCCGTGGTCATACGAGGTGTAAATCTTGAGTTTACGGACGATGAGATTCTACAAGAACTCACAGAGGAAGGGCACAAAGTTTCCAAGTGCATCCGCATTAGAAACGACCGAGGTCCCACTTATATGGTCCGAGTGTTATCTCAATCGCAGGACACCATCAACCAGCTTCTTGATAACGGAGCTTATATATATCGCAAACGGCATCGTGTCGAGCCCTCACGCACTGCACGACCAGTACCAATCCGCTGCGAGCGTTGTCAAGAATATAACACGCACACCAGCGCCAACTGCAGGAATAATTTGAAATGCGGATACTGTGCTAGACTTCATTCCACACGTACCTGTCCGAACCTGCAGCGTCCACCGCAGTGCTCCGCTTGTCCTGAACAACATCCGACTTATAGCTTTAAGTGTCAAGCTCGACCCGCACCTTCACCGGATAAACCTGACTTAGTGGCACCACTTCGCACTCAAAGTGAACCATCGACCGACCCCACTCTTTCCTCTAATGTACCACCTGATTCTCAGCCTGTTACAGTATCTCAACTTCTTCAGTTCATCACATTAACGCTACAAAACGTGCATCCTTTTCTACGGCCGCATGTACTACAAGTACAGTATGCTGCCCGCTGCATATTCCACGTTACCTTCAATGCCACCTATACAGGCCAACGAGTTCACTTTCACACCACCCGTTTGGAAACATCTGTTTGAGATTATGAATTTCTTTATGGATATCGTTATTATCTTTCTCAACATCAGTTCCCTCAATCAACATAAACCTCTCTTCGAACAACTTCTTCTGGAAGAACATACATCAACGTTTCTACTAAACGAAACGCATCTCACACCTCGCATGTCTTGTAAGTTCTCAGGATACCAGATCTTTCGAGCCGACAATCAAACACCAGCCCAATGGCGGCGTACTCATTGCATTTGCTTCCCAGTTACCTTATCGTACTTTCCAAGCTCCTATTTCCAACCTTCCAGAATATCTCATCACAACCGTCTATTTCAAAGCTTTATACATAATCTTGGCGACCATCTACGTTCGCCCCGGCCATGCAATACCATACTCTTTTCTTCAGTATATCGCTAACAATTTTTGCCACTTCATTATCATGGCCGATATTAACATCCATAGTAGACCCGCTTGCCAGAAGGCTCAATTCCAGGACTTCGTTACAACACGCATACCTTGCATTCTGCATAAACTTCCAAAATCAACACGCCCTCTCTGATACCACACCGGATGTTGTCATCACCTCAACTACCCTTGCCGGCAAATGCCATATCGAAGTCTTAGACCCTCTTGGCAGCGACCACCTTCCAGTCAAGTTAACTATCAAACGTTCTTTTCGCCACCACTGTTCTGTAAACATTCCACCGAGGGAGGTCCCTAGATTTGACAAGGCTAATTGGGATAACTACAGACTTCATCTCACTTCTAAGCTTAAACATCTCGAGCCACCAAATACTGAGGATGAATTATACTCGGCGCTGGATATTATCACCTCTTCTATCCATACAGCATCTGCCGAGAATATACCTACCTCGCAAGTACATCCATGGCGTCCTCGATTACCACCTCAATACCTTCACATGATCAAACGTTCTCGACAATTTTACCGAGATTACGTACGTACAAAGAACGAAGAGGCTCTACGCCATCACCGACAACTCCAACGTACGGTTCGTAACTACGTTATAGCCTATAAAGTTAGAAACTGGGTCAAAACGTGCAATACACTGGACGCAACTTCACATCCTACCAAATACTGGAAGAGATTTAATGCATTGACTGGCAAACTCACTCGAACACCTTATCCTCTCATTAACGGTGATCATCCACTCACGTCAGTTAGTGCCAAAGCTGATGCCTTTGCGAATCACCTACAAACCATCTTCACGCCATTTCCTCCTGAAAGATCTGAATGACGCCATCCTGCATATAAGTTTAATGTTGAATCTCATCATCTTCAACCCAGTACAGAGCATACTTTTCCAGCTCATCACGAACTTACCACACCTATCACAGTTCCAGAAATTCGTGAAGTCACAGCTCGAAAACGTAACACTGCTCCAGGCATGGACCTTATCACCTACCGTCACATTAAAGAGAGTCCTTTCTGTTTACTGCTCCTGTTAGGCCATATTTTCACTTTCATTTTACGTACCGGTTTCATTCCCGTCAATTGGAAAACCTCTAAGACTTTAATGTTTCTAAATCCTAACAAGCCAGCTACCTCAGTATCATCTTACCGTCCAATCCAATTAACCACTGTTTTCTGCAAAATTCTCGAACGCATTCTTGTTAACAGACTTCATCCACATTTCTCTCGCCATCGCATCATTCCACTCCATCAAGCAGATTTCCGTCCTCGCATTGGTGTTCATGACCAGCTCTTACGCCTTACCAATCTCATTACGAATCATTTTAACCGCTCACAGCCATCATGTTTACTTCTATTCGACCTTGAGAAAGCTTTCGATAAGGTATGGCATCTTGCGCTTTTCTTTAAGCTTCTGTCCTGTAAACTACCAATTTGCTACATCCGATTCATTTTCAACTTTCTATCATGTCGCATAACATACATATCTGTAAACAACTCCTTATCACACCCTGTCTTTATTCATTCCGGAGTTCCACAGGGCTCAGCATTATCTCCACTTTTGTATCTGCTCTTCGTTGCCGATCTTCCTCCACTTCCTTCAAATGTACATCTCTTCCAGTTTGCAGACGACACGGCTTTTCTTGCTCTAGGCAAAACGATCCATCAATTGAACATAGCACTCCAATCTGCCATTGATATGTTTGTTAGTTGGTGCTCGAAATGGCGATTACGCCTAAATTCTGAGAAGACTAAAGGAATAGTTTTTCTTGACCCTAAGAGACGGCCCCGCGTCCATATAAACTCAACACGCTTGAACCTTACTGTTCTTGATACTCCCATCAAACCTACCAAACACGTTAAGTACCTCGGTGTTACATTCGATACTCACCTCACATGGCGTCCTAACTTAACTCAGATTATCACCAAAGCCTACAATAGACTGAATCTTCTTCGCCGACTTTCTGGCACAACCTGGGGCCTACGAGCAGATACCATTCTCACAACATATAAGGTGTTCCTACGACCCGTCCTCACCTATGGGTTCACAGTTTGGGTCGCTGCACACTCAACCTTTTACAACAAGCTCAAGATCCTAGAACGACACGCCCTGCGTATTGCATATCGTATAAAGCTACCCAGCCCTACACAAGATCTGTATGATCGCATCTCCTTTCCTCACATCCTGTACCACATTGAAAAGCTTCGACTTTCCTACATCACCAATAGACTGGCTCAGAAACATCCCCTTTTCCTTGATATTCTACACAGTGATATTGATTATGCTCCACAACATCCTGTTCGGCACCCGCCACTCTCCCTTCTCTTTACTTTATACCGCTATTCACTCCCACCAAATCATCCAGATCAAGACATCGCAGCTGCCTTTGCCATTCATTCAGATTCGCACTATATCTTCCCATCATACGCACAGTAATCCATCTCTTCTAACAGGGCTCATTGTGTCTCTCATCATGATCCTGAGCAGCCCCAGGATCGGAAGATAACATGCATTCGTCTAACTAACCCTTCCCTTTACTGTGTTGTGGCGTTCAGTGCACCTCACTCTCATCTCCATCTCATCACCCGTCCTAATGATTATGGCTAAAGGCCATAATGTCTACTATGGTACTTTAATAGTATATAATTTATGATCAATAAAGTTAATAGAAATTATTAAATCACTTAGACCATCCCTGCTGCCTCCTTTCCATATTAATATTCCTTCTCTTCCCGAGAAAAGGGCGTAACCCTTGTAAGGGGCTAGCATGCCTTCAACATGCTAGCATTGTTTAAAAAAAAGCGTTGCTTGTCACAACTAAAACGTAACAATTATGCTTATTTTGATGTTTTGCAGAAGCGGATCCGAGACTTGGGTGTTTTCACGGTTGTGCATTTGCTTCAATAATTGGGAAGGCGAGGGGAAAATATATTGTAGCATAGATTTAGTCAGACGGTTAAATTATACTGATTTCATACTGTTTTATCTAAATTTGCTTACTGCAAGCTTCCATATAACTTGTTTGGCGTGTTTTCGCTTGCAATAAGCTTAATAAAGCTTGCCATTGATGAGAATACACTTATACTTGGATTGCGTTTGAGATAATTTGACTTGTGTTTAACTTGTGAAGACAAGCTTTCGCAAGCCTTGCCCAGATGTAACTAACTAGCTTGCCACAAGCTTGCAGCAAGCTAATTGGCTTGCATAGTATAGCTTGCGGCAAGCTAATTGACCTTGCAACAGCAAGTTTATGGCAACTTGCAGCAAGCTTAAATTGCTGTCTGGGTATACATTATTCGGCGTAAGCTCTAAACTGCGATAAACAAAGCCACGTGAAACTAAATCACGCTGATTTGCTGTTGTCCTACCAACGCGTGTACTCCTCCGCAAAATAGTTCATGTGATTGCATTCACTCATTCATTTATTTATTTATTTATTTCGTCTTTTTAGTCATACATATTGCACGATTATGTGCGTATGAATAAGACTCGTCAAGGGTACAAATATATAAAACACGTAGTAATGATAAGTACATACATATTGAAATAAACCACTATGCTACATCTACGATATAAAAGCATTACATAACAATATATTTCCAAAACTATCAATAGACAATTGAATTAAACTACTATGCTACCCAAAACTATCAATAGACAAATTCACTTACATATCTAAAAATTCGTTTACAGAATAAAAACAGTGCTGCAACAGATAGGTTTTCATTAACCTCTTGAACTCTCCTTTTTGTTCTGTCCTTCCAATATTCTGAGGTAGTTTATTGTACAATATAGAACCCATAAACATTGGATTCCTTTCATATAACTTAGTGAAGTGCTGTTTGCTGGGGATTTTATCCTTGCGCCTGGTATCATATTTATGTGTTGATGGTGTGTTAAATAAGTCAATGTTGTTTTTGACGAAGAGCAGCAGTTGAAACATGTAAAGAGAGGGTAACGGCAAAAT
The DNA here is from genome assembly GCF_964235325.1 of Thermobia domestica. Taxonomy (NCBI): domain Eukaryota; kingdom Metazoa; phylum Arthropoda; class Insecta; order Zygentoma; family Lepismatidae; genus Thermobia; species Thermobia domestica. Next base: position 70,245,011 of record NC_137456.1, read on the forward strand.
TTTAAATTCATTAAATATTGGCCTATATGGGTCGTTTATTTTGGCCCCTGCTACAGTTCTTAAAAGCCTTTTTTGTATTACAAACAACATATTACTTTTTCGAGAATTTCCCCAGAAGATTATGCCATATGTAAGTAAAGACTGAAAGAGACCAAAATATAAGTTACGAATCGTGTCAAATTGTAAAACATGTTAATTGATTTTAATGCATAGAGCATTTTATTGAGTTTTTGGGCCAGTGAAAATATGTGTTTCCCAGGAGAGGTTGTGATTTTAGCCAGAGTCCCAAAAATTTGGTTGACTTTGAGTACATAATTTTATGATTATTTAGCATTATATCAATTTCTACGCACTGCTTATTTTGAATGTGATGGAAATTTAGAGCTGTAGATTTGTCTGTGTTTAATTTTAGTTTGTTTTGGGCAAACCAGTTTTCTAAACTGGTCTCGTCAATTTTATCGCAGACAATATCATAGTTTCTACCTGTTATTGTGTTTGTACCATTATTACTTTTACTATGAAGCTTCATATAAAACTGCTATATTATTATAAATGACAAGAATATAATACGGATTATCTAATAATACTGCAATCGAGTGTGGCTAATGAAACAATAGAAATAAACAGTAAGCATGCGCAGTAATTATGGCGCCAACTCAACTGTGGACGGGTGTTCTGCTTTTAAAGTCTGAAAGATGACTGGCATGAATCCCGGTTCCGCGAGTGTTGTTGTGAAACACGAACAAGGCAAACCTTTACTCACTAAGCAACAATTGTTTACGAGCGAAATTCAAATACATTTTTTTTAATCTTTCGAGTTTCTTTTCTTTCTTTTCTGCTGCTGCTGTAAGTATCTGGACAACACGAGACAGTATTGTCAAAATGCACGTGTATAATTTGCTCCTCCCCTTGGGGAGTGGGAGTGATACATCACTAGCCAATCGTATTTGTGATAAGCGGAAGGATACAAATATTTTGTTTATCGGAGTTTAGAGCTTACGCTGAACAATGTATAGTCATTCTTACGACTGCAGTATGTTTATAGTCTATACTACGATATATCCTAGTCCTATCCTAACTATATATATTATTGAGCACTTCCTGTAGGCCTACAATGATCAAATTTGGCATGATTGTAGGTTTCCGGAACTAACCCACACGAAAATTGCCAAAAGTGAATATTTTTAATTTTTAGCTGGTCTAAAGAGGGGACGAAGAATTTCCTCGTGTTATTTAAATGGGCCTTTGTTTGGATGTATAATCTCATGCTTTAGGTACTTGAAAATATGAAGAGCAAGCTCATGAAATTCATTGTTGATGCAAAGGCCGATAGATAAGAAATGCGAGGCCGTAGGCCGAACAGACCTGGGGTCTGTGGGCTCCTAGCCAAAGGCTAATTTTGTTATATAAAATTAATGACGATGTAAGTAATGGGTTATTCTGACGATGTAACACCACTGGTTCTTAATAAATATTTCTTGAGCCACAATATCTATAACAGAACATTGAATCGTAAATATTATTTATTTATACCTTCGTTTGCAAACCGTTAATTTCTTAAACCTCAATTCTTCTGATAACTTCGTAATCTATTACTTAACAACCTTACTTATTTATATCCAATTACAGTAACTAAGGAGCAATAATAATCTTTACAATTTCCTTTTCTTTTTCTTTACAAAATATGCTCCGTTGTCGCACCTCTAATCGTCTTTCTAAGACCAGTACAGATAAATAATAGTACAACAGTACAACACATACAACATACCGTTGTATCTGGCGTCACGAACATGGATTTCATTTATTTATTAACAATAAATGAAAAGAATCTTGGACCGTACGAGAATACACATTTTGAACAACCCTTGTATATATATAAGATTACATTTTATATCAATATCATATATTAATCGCATAGTTAAGTATATTCTTTGGCCTCACATTATAATATAAATAACAAGGTGCATCAACAGAAAAATAACTATAATAATACGGTCCACAATTATTTGTACATTCATTGAGATATATTTAATATAATGTATATAATTTAACTCATGGAATTGAGCATAATTACATAGAATTAAATATAAATATATTTTCTATTAAAATTGATCCATTTTTTTAAACAACAGAACATTAAAATGTTATTAGGATGTAATCACGGAATAAACATTCTACGTGAATATACATATAGAACACATAAATTGATTATGGAGTAATTATAGTGTTGTGAACGTAATAAAACAATATAGCATACATTAACATTGAAGTAAATAATTGTTACACTAGAAAAATAGTTGAAGATAAAATAACATAAAGTAAAACAAAATAAATAAGTTGTATTATTATAAAATACGGCATTTATCTCATTTGAGATTAAGTTCCCTCTTTTAGACATTATTTATATTAATTTTACTTATAATCTCTGGAGGGACTACATTTTTTACTATGTCCATCCATTTCTTTCTAGTATTTTCGGTAGGCTACCATAACTTTATTTCATCGACATTTCGTAATATTTCACAAATTACATATATTTTTAACGTACATTTTAATAATAAATAGAATAAAGAATACATTAACCATAGACGTAAGCAAAGGTCGATCTAATACACATCTGTCGGACGGCTTTTTAATGGTTCAAGTTATTCGTTCAAAGGGCTCATTTAAGCAGCATTGGTCAGCACAATCTATAGTACTTCTTTGTCTTTCATAGGATGTTACTATATTTTGATTCCTATTTACGAAATTCCTGCCATTTGCAAAATGATTTTGTGCAAAATTATGGTAATTGTAATTACGATTATAATTTCGGTGATTATTTCTGAAATTCCTATTACTATTGCTACCATCAGGTTGAGTTGAATTACCGGTACTACTTAGATTACACGCTCGTTCATTAAAACGACGATTGCTATTTCCTTGTGTGTGGAAGCTATTTCCATTCTGTACACTTATATTGCGAACATGAGCATAATTAATAGGATTGCGGCTAACATTACCCTGACCTCTTCTTACATTATGCTCGGCATAACGTAACATGGCCCGGTGCTTTTCGGCACCTTGTATATTGAAAGGGAATTTTAATTTTATTTAGAATGTCAGAAAAACATGTTTTATGTTGTAGTAGGAAACTGTAGGTCGCAAATTTTGCGTAATTTCAATTAAGTAAATCGTTTCAACGAGTATTAAATGGATAATATATGATTAGTAATTATATTTTGTATATTTTTACGTATTTAGCCAAAAATATAACATTATTTTAGAAAATAAGTGTATATTTTAGCTTTTTTAATGGTTTTCAGTTTATTTTTATAGATATTTCGGCATAGGGAATCTTCACAAGAAAACTAAAATTTTAATTTCGTAAATTTTCTTCAAAATTCCAAATTAAGAAAGTCAGCCATAATTTCTTCTTGGTGCATCTCTTTGTTTTCGGAGTAAAATTTTGATTGGATAATCCGCAATCACAGCTGTGGCAGAGATTTTCGTCTTTCTTTGATCTCAGCACCGAAGCCTATCATCCTATAGTTACGTCACAATTATCTTCCAATTAGGGATCATCTTCTCTTTGTTCTTTGTCTTACATCTTCAGCCATTACAGGAGACAGGCGTGCAGTGATCGTCGTCTATAGCAAAATTGTGAAATTAACTAATATTTCTAAAACTGTGAATTGTTCTTCGTTTTGTATCAGTTAGTACTTGTATGGAATGGTGCTTCCAGTAAGTTTTACGTTCTTCAACAGCGAGGAATTGCAGTAAAGACGGTGGCAAAGACTCTTGTCTTGATTTTGGTGAGTGGTGACGAGAAGAAGAGGTGAGTTTAGTAAGCCAGATCTGCAGAAGGAGAATTCGTTTGGATATCTCGTAGCTATGTCAATTTTTGAAGCCACCGTAAATGATTCTTTCTAGAATCAGGTGGAAAGATATTGTAAAATACTATGGTTAATAGGTTTCGGCTCATCGTTGGATAATCAAGTAAGTGTAACTAGGAAAGTCAAAAGGAAATCGTTTAGGAACTCCAACCTCGAAATCAATGTTTTGTGGCATAACATTAGTAGTGTGGTTTCTTGTGCTTGTGTAAAATATTAACATGATGTGCTAAATGCATTAAGTTTTCCCCAACACCTCTCACATGCGGGTCTGGACAATGTGACATCGTGAATTCATTCAATGCGGGGGGGGGGGAAGAAAGCTAGAATTATCTCAACGCAGAGCGATTGTCATAACAACAAGAAAATGTGTGTACCACACACACATTTTCCCCCAGTGAAAAGAGATGTTTAGATTCCCTGAAACCTCGAAATTATTCATTTTCGGTAGTACTGCTCGAAATTAATTTGTATAATTTGGCATGTTTTCTTTGGTTTTAAAATAATCCTAAACGTAATAATAATAATTTTGGAAGTAAGTGTCAGAAATCACGGCTGAAGTCAAGTGCAAGGGTACATGTTTTTTGCGTACCGGTAACAGGAAACTATCGTCAATAGGTTCAATCTCAGTGATTTTATTCTGATACCCATCGAGTTTTAAAAATTACAGTTCTAATGATTACTAGTAGAAATATTTTAGTTTTTTTAAAGAAAACTCAGAATTTCAGAGCGACACTAAAGTAAATAGCCACTGCGTCTTTGGTTATAATGTGGTAGCAAAATAAAATATAAATGCATAAATGAGAGTGGTGCTTCATAAATATGTGTATGATTTTTTCTTCTTGCTTAGGTTAAGTTAGTGTAGTGTAGCTAGGTTAGGATAGGGATTTTAGGTTTAAGTTGTGTCAATATGTTATATGAGTGTCTACCTGTGCTAGGTTGTCCAGTGGGTCCGAGCTTTAAGAGAGGTAGCGAAAAGCGTAAATCCTCTATGCCGGCCACAATCTCAATGCGCAGAGGATTTTGAGCACCAAAGAATAGAGAAAGAAAGTAAAATGTAGCTAACCACAACCATATGTAGTGAAGTTTTTTTAAATAATCTAGTGTATTTATATTGTGTTATTTTCATTTGTTTGTGTCGATCTATTGTGAATGTTTTGAAAAGTCGAGAATATTAATGAATATGAATATTTCAGGAATATCTGTGGAAAATTAAATAATGTTTAGGCTCTGAAAGTTAGAAAATCGATAATGTTAGTTTCTCAGATGGGTATGTCAGTATGAGCAAGTGTAAAGTTTTCTTTTATCAAATTTCTTGTCCAATCCTCTTTTCATGAATATTGTCAAATAAAATTTACTAGCCGTGGAAAACATCTTTCTTTTCAAGTACAGAATATAATTCTCTTGTAGTTTTAAGTAATAGAAATCTTGAGTTACAGTTATGTTTTGGTATGTAAATGAAGCATGATCAAAGCAAAGAGCAGTACGTACAGACTAATTTTACTGGGGAAAATGAAATAGCTGTGAATCAAGGGAGGAGACTTTTCCTTAGTGTGACCGGGGTTAGAAACAACCGAATCTGTAGAAATTTTCTTTATTTCATCAGTTTTAAATCAAAATCTCAGTTTGGATTTTTTTTAAGTTGCTCGACAAAATTCTGTTTTGGGATTTGTAAGATTTTTTTTATTTAGATAGGGCTTTTACAGACAACATTAAGATCTTCATTGTGCTCATTGCCAGCTCCACTCGTAGGTCGATATGCTGTGTCTGTAGTCGTGGTTCACAACCTATTTCCGGATGGGATGTGGATAATGAACTGCAGGCCTGGATACCGGACTGTGAGTTGAGATGGAAGAGACTTTGGAATCTTTACATTTTCGGGCAAGATTTGAGTTCTATTTTCCGTAGATGATTGGCTTGGTGAGTGTATCAGTGACTGTTGATGACGAGCCCATACGGGCCCAGTAGGTTCGGTGTCACTAGTCAGTGATACATTCAGCATAGCCTGTAGTCTCAAGGAAAGGGGACATCATACAAAACACAGCATCATCAGCATAATTATTTTTATTTCTATTTTATTTTATTTTTGTTTTTATTTTATTTTTTTAAAGTTAAACTCTATTGGGATTTTTATTGTTCTTCTGCATCAAATATTGACTCTCAAAGTTCTGCACTAGCATGACCATATGACTAAAATTGACACATTGTGCAGACATTAACATTTGTTGCAATCGGAACGGCAATAGAATGCGAATAGAAGCAATTATACGTTATTCAGGATGATTAGGATTTAGAGCTTTTAATTCATTATATGTCGATACTACAAATTCCGTAACATTCTTGTGACTTCGGGGATCGAAAACTTTGGTACGTAATAAAGCATCCCTGTTAGCAAGCATAAAGTCGTTTTCATAATTGGATAGTAGGGCAGTTTTAAAATCTGAATAAGCATGAAGGTTTTCTAGAATGGCTTTGAACCACGTTAAGCATGGAGGTTGTAGGACGTGTGGAAGTATTTTCAAGAATTTCGACTCTTTGATGCCTATTAAGTCGCATTCATCCTCAAACTTCTCGATAAATACCCGTGCAGGAATATCATCAGGTCCACCGCTAAATTTGGTCAACGATTTTACCTCGCTGAATCGCAAAGGTTTGTCATTATTATGTGATTTTGAATATTTACCGTAACATTTTGACTTCCTATATGATAAATATTTCTTTCTTCTTCAAACTTCGGTACTACCTTCACTATATCCCGAAGACTCACTATCCTCCAAAACTCGATGAGATGTTACTGGTTCTGGTTCCTTAAAAGGAGACTGATTTCTATATCCACCATCATGAGGGATTACTGGTTCTAATCCATTATACGCAGCCTGATTTCTACGTCCACTGTGGATTGATGTTTATGTCCACCGTCGTGCTCTTCCTTAGTAGCATGGTACCACTCTTGTAAACAATTCATGTCCTCTCGAAGTTCTCGGATGTGAAAGTTGTGTTCATTAATTACCGATTCCATGGCTTTAACCACATTCTGCATCTCAGTGTAATTTTGGGATACTCGTTCCATCCTTTGATCACACTGCTTAAATTTCGTGGAAATCTGTTCCTCCAATTGACCTTCTATTTTACATTGTAATTGATCCATTTTATCTTGCAGTTGTTCCTCAATTTTATGTTGCAATTGCTTTAAGGAGTCCTCCAATTGTTGATGGGTTACATTCTGAAATTCCTCAAACTGTTGTTGAGTAACCATTTTTTGTTGAATTTCCTCCAATTGCTGATGGGTTACGTTCTAAAATTCCTCAAATTGTTGTTGAGTAACCATTTTTTGTTGGAATTCCTCCAATTGCTGATGTGTTACGTTCTGAAATTCCTCAAATTGTTGTTGAGTAACCATTTTTTGTTGGAATTCCTCCAGTTGCTGATGGGTTACATTATGATTCTGTTGAAGTTGGTTCATTTGGCATGATATCTACTTTAAAAGATCTGTCACGGTATCAGGAGTATGACTACCACTTGCATAGGTCGGTCTTGGATTTCTTCAGTTTCCGACATACCTCGATTTATTCGTTTACCACTTCTTAATATAGTGACATAAATATTGGGCTCAATTGTGCTCGTTGTTACTCTACTTCAGAACGATACACAAACTCCCGGTATGAAGGCACCATTTAATTATGTAACACCACTGGTTCTTAATAAATATTTCTTGAGCCACAATATCTATAACAGAACATTGAATCGTAAATATTTATTTATACCTTGGTTTACAAACCGTTAATTTCTTAAACCTCAATTCTTCTGATAACTTCGTAATCTATTACTTAACAACCTTACTTATTTATATCCAATTACAGTAACTAAGGAGCAATAATAATCTTTACAATTTCCTTTTCTTTTTCTTTACAAAATATGCTCCGTTGTCGCACCTCTGATCGTCTTTCTAAGACCAGTACAGATAAATAATAGTACAACAGTACAACACATACAACATACCGTTGTAACGACTGCAGAGTGTTCCTTATAGTCTATTCTACGATATCCGTTATTATTGAGAATTAAGACAGATGTACGTAGTAAGTCATTCTTACAACTACAAGCTGTTTTTATAATTTAAATATGTTATAGGAAATTAAAAAACAAACTTTGTCATTCCTGTAACTGTAAAGGAATTTTATTGGTCTGTACTATGATATGTATTAGTATTGAAGAATAAATAGTAATATTTTACTTTCAAGGTATATTTTCTTGTAGTTAGAATTGTTATAAGACCAAGATATCAATTGGAAGATGGTTACAAAGAAATACATTTAAGAAAAGAGTTAAGATTTGGATAACTGATATTTTCCCTCTTTTACGCTCTTGGTTCAATTTAGCCATATTTACATGCTTTGGACATTCGAAGCAGAAATGACTATATCGAGAACCGTTACCTACTAACAAATACAATAGGTGAAACTTAAAAATACGGGCCCTAGGAGTTATAATTTTTGCCATATTAACTTCCTGTCATTCTGTCCTTCTGCCATTTCGTCCATTGCCATTTTGTCCTGTCATTCTGTTCTAAATTCCTTTTCTCATTGGTAGTTGTATGGAAGTCCAGAATAAAATAGAAACTGCTTCTATTTCTTCCAAGTCAGGATTCAAATAAGGACAGCAGAAAATTTCAACCTGAACTAGGAGTAAGTTACTTCTCACACGATCGTTAAGTAAGGTCGTGCAGCCTTACTTCAATCCCGTCTGAGACAGGCTTTATGCCAGCGACACATTATGCATGAACCAGTTGCCATGAAAATCCAGACACGATGTTGTCCACCTCAAACTTACTTGGCCGGGTATCAAAGCAGGGACCCATGCACCAGAGGTAAGCGCTCTACAATTGAGCCACCGTATCCCCTTGATTTTGTACTGAGTGCATACATTTTTAGTCCTAGACCAACGAATTCAATCAGAGGCGTCATTTTGGGCGGTAGGAGGGGCTGTTGCTCCCCAAGACTTTGAGGAATACATATACTTTAATAGATGCTCTACTAATATACTAGTACAAAACGTGAAAGTCTTACGTCGGTGGTGCTCTTGCCGCCCCAAGCGAAGTCAGAAATGACGCTCCTGAATTCAATGATGAGATCAGCATCCATTTCATCCTTCGTTTCCTTGTATCTTATTGTGTAAATTGAAGTCGTATGGGTTGTTCACGTTTCGTAAGGGTGAACATGATACATGGATATGGATAGTTTCACGTGTCAAATCAATTACTCATAGTCCGTATATCCATGTAAACATCTTTAGTTTGAACATAATAAATAAATAAATAAATTGGTGTTCATGTGTGGAATTTTAATGTTTTTGCTGTATTTAAGTTTCAAGACCTTATAGTGGAATTTATACATCGTAAGCTTGCACAGTTCGTGTAGTGATGCACCTTTACAAAACTTCACTGACTTCTTCACTATATAGAGCAGCGTTTCCCAATCTTTTTCAACTTGCGGCACCTTTACAAAACTTGAATTCTCGCGGCACACTCATAGATATTATTATTTGTAAATATAAAATACCGTGGTATTTTTTTCTGTCATTAATGATCTTGCTCACAGAGAAGAAAGCTCGATCACTGGTTTTTCCCCGTGGTTAATCATTATGCTTACTTTTCATTCTAATTTTAAAAATAGAAAACAGTTCAATGAAATATTGGACTTAGGTTTGCAAAACTACGATTTCTTTTTCGAAAACTGTATCCAATCTTTCACTAAGAAAATAGATCACTAAATAACGAACGGACAAACAAATCTCTTTACTTTTAAAACACAAATGTAGGTAATTTGTATGCATGTTTGCTTTGTCGAAAGTATTGAATGATATTTTAAAATTTCAGGTTACCAAATAGTCTGCAACAATAAAGGAGCAACCATGGTCATAACAATGATAACAAATCTTTTTTTTAACATTAAAATTGTACACAAGAGTAACACGGTATGAATGATTCATAGGAATGTGAAATACAAATATACATTTTCCCTTGTCTTGCAATTTGATTGCTATAGAATTAATAATTTTGTTTCGATTTCCCGGCAACACACCAGCGACCAATTCACGGCACACCGGTTGGGAAACGCTGATATAGAGCAATGCAAACTGTTTGTTTTGTATTGTACGGTTCTTAAGACGTGGTGACGCTATTAATTGCCTACGCTTTCCTTCTTCTGATATAAGTTTTAAATCTGGATATTTTCTGACGTTCTTAATTGTTTTACCATATCCACTGACTAAAGCAGCTTGTAGAAATTCTTCTCGAAATCAATTTTGGCTTCAGTGCATTTGCGCGCGTAGAATTCAATGTATGGAGTAAGGTCGGTCAAGATGGAGTTCCACATCGCCATTTACCAAAATAATTTACACCAGGGTTTTGTACCAGTTTTGTACTGTTTTGTACCAACAATAAAAAGTTTTGTACCACTCCCAAAATGTCCCAAATTTTAGATTTTAGTGTGGAACTCCAACTTGACCTCTGAGTTCTACATTCGCCGATTTGCATCAAAATGCCCTCATTACATAAAGATAGTTTTGTACTGTTTTGTACCAACAATAAAAAGTTTTGTACCAGTCCCAAAATGTCCTAAATTCAAACTTCTAATTTGAGACACATAAAAAAATCCCAGTCCCATTAACACATATACCAGTGATAATGGTCTAATTAGATAAAGAAAGCTTTGTACTGTTTTGTACCCACAATAAAAAGTTTTGTACCTGTCCCAAATTCCACATTCTAATCCGGAACATTAAGGTTAAGTTGGAGTTCCACATAGCCCGATTTCTTTCAAAATTGTCTCATTAGATAAAGAAAGTTTTGTACTGTTTTGTACCAACAATAAAATGTTTTGTACCAGTCCCAAAATGTCCCAAATTAGAAGTTTGAATTTGGAACACAGAAACAAATCTCAGTCCCATAAACACATATATAAATGATATTGGTCCCATTAGATAAAGAAAGTTTTGTACTATTTTGTACCAACAATAAAAAGTTTTGTACCTGTCCCCAAATGTCCCAAATTCCACATTCTAATGCGGAACACTAAGGTCAAGTTGGAGTTCTGCATAGCCCGATTTCTTTCAAAATTGTCTCATTAGATAAAGAAAGTTTTGTACTGTTTTGTACCAACAATAAAAAGTTTTGTACCAGTCCCAAAATGTCCCAAATTAGAAGTTTGAATTTGGGACACATAAACAAATCTCAGTCCCATAAACACATATATAAATGATAATGTTCTCATTAGATAAAGAAAGTTTTGTACTGTTTTGTACCAACAATAAAAAGTTTTGTACCTTTCCCCAAAAAGTCCCAAATTCCATCTTCTAATGCTGAACACTAAGGCCAAGTTGGAATTCCACATACACCGATTTGTTTCGAAATAGTCTCATTAGATAAAGAAAGCCTGAATTTGGGACAATTTGTGACTGGTACAAAACTTTTTATTGTTGGTACAAAACAGTACAAAACTTTATCTAATAATATCACTTTCACGCAGATCGGCAAACGTGGAACTTGAGGTTAAGTTGGAGTTTCGCACTAAAATCTAAAATTTGAAACATTTTGGGCCAGTTACAAAACTTTTTATTTTTGTTACAAAACAGTACCAAAATTTATTTCTCTAATGAAACTATTTTGAAAGAAATCGCTATATGTGGAACTCCATCTTGACCTTACCGTTCCCCATTACAAGATGCAATTTAAGACCTTTTGGGAAAATACGAAACTTTTTTTAGATAGTAGATAAAAGTAGATAGGGACTGGTACAAAACAGATCAAAACTTTGTCTAATAAAACCACTTTAATGCAAATAGGCGAGTGTCGAACTCATAGGTCTAGTTGGAATTCTACAATACAATTTAAAATTTGGGACAATTACAAAACTTCTTATTGTGGTACAAAACAGTATAAAACTTTCTTTATCCAATGAGACGATTTTGAATGAAATCGGGCTATGAGGAACTCCAACTTGACCTTAGTGTTCCGCATTAGAATGTGGAATTTGGGAATTTTTGGACAGGTACAAAATTTTTTATTGTTGGTACAAAACTTTCTTTATCGATTGAGACCATTATCATTGATATATGTGTTAATGGGACAAATATTTATGTGTCCCAAATTGGAAATTTGAATTTGGGACATTTTGGGACTGATACAAAACTTTTTATTGTTGGTACAAAACAGTACAAAACTTTCTTTATCTAATGAGACAATTTTGAAAGAAATCGGGCTACGTGGAACTCCAACTTGACCTTAGAGTTCAGCATTAGAATGTGGAATTTGGGACAGGTATAAAAAGTTTTATTGTTGGTACAAAACAGTACAAAACTTTCTTTATCTAATGAGAACATTGTCATTGATATATATGTTTATGGGACTGAGATTTGTTTGTGTCCCAAAATCAAACTTCTAATTTGGGACATTTTGGGACTGGTACAAAACTTTTTATTGTTGATACAAAACAGTACAAAACTTTCTTTATCTAATGAGATAATTTTGAGAGAAATCAGCCTATGTGGAACTCCAAATTGACCTTAGTGTTCAGCATTAGAATGTGCAATTTGGTACATTTTGAGACAAGTACACAACTTTTTATTGTTGGTACAAAACAGTACAAAACTTTCTTTATGTAATGAGGGCATTTTGATGCAAATCGGCGAATATAGAACTCAGAGGTCAAGTTGGAGTTTCACACTAAACTCTAAAATTTGGGAAATTTTGGGACTGGTAAAAAACTTTTTATTGTTGGTACAAAACAGTACAAAACTTTCTTTATCTAATGAGACCGTTATCATTGATATATGTGTTAATGGGACTAATATTTGTTTGTCTCCCAAATTGGAAGTTTGAATTTGGGACATTTTGGGACTGGTACAAAACTTTTTATTGTTGGTACAAAGCAGTACAAAACTTTCTTTATCTAATGAGACAATTTTGAAAGAAATCGGGCTATGTGGAATTCCAACTTGGCCTTAGTGTTGAGCATTAGAATGTTGAATTTGGGACAGGTACATACTTTTTATGGTTGGTACAAAACAGTACAAAACTTTCTTTATCTAATGAGAGGATTTTGAAAGAAATCGGGCTATGTGGAATTCCAACTTAACCTTAGTGTTCCGCATTAGAATGTGGAATTTGGGACATTTTGGGGACAGGTACAAAACAGTACAAAACTTTCTTTATCTAATGAGACCATTATCATTTATATATGTGTTTATGGGACTGAGATTTGTTTCTGTGTCTCAAATTCAAACTTCTAATTTGGGACATTTTGGGACTGGTGCAAAACTTCTTATTGTTGGTGCAAAACAGTACAAAACTTTCTTTGTCTAATGAGACAATTTTGAAAGAAATCAGGCTATGTGGAACTCCAACTTGACCTTAGTGTTTCGCATTAGAATGTGGAATTTGGGACATTTTGGGACAGGTACAAAACTTTTTATTGTTGGCAGAAAACAGTACAAAACTTTCTTTATCTAATAAGACCATTATCATTGATATATATGTTAATGGGACTGAGATTAATTTATGTGTCTCAAATTAGAAGTTTGAATTTGGGACATTTTGGGACTGGTACAAAACATTTTATTGTTGGTACAAAACAGTACAAAACTTTCTTTATGTAATGAGGGCATTTTGATGCAAATCGGCGAATGTAGAACTCAGAGGCACTGGCGGATCCACGGGGAGGGCGGAGGGGGCGACCGCCCCCTCCAAAGGGTTTTTTGAACTTTCATCATTTATCATTGGGAAATACTAATATGGTCTTTCTCCCGACCGATCAATCTGTGTGACAAGCATAGCAGAGTCTAATAAAAATGTGTGGTACTTAATAGTACTTAATACAGACATATTTGAATTGTGAATACTTCTCTCCCTAGTTCCTTGGGGCAGTCACCATAAGTCCCAAAGTAGCGAGAATATGATTCATTTGTTGAACGAACAACTGTAATATGGAGGGTAAGACGGCTCACTCTTTGTACTAAAAATGTGTTATTGTGTCCTAGAAAAAGGATATGAAATGGATTTCGGAATTCCGGATTATAACCTCAATTACCTTTACTTTTAATAAAGAGAAATATAGAATCTTCAGCGCACCTTACCGAAAAGCTCTCTGAATCTAAGAGGAGACTTTTCGGTTGGTTGATTGATTGATATGTATTTACGTTGATTGTCAAATGCGATGCTTTACAGAACGAGAACTAGAGTTTAAAGTTGGATAAAGTTGGCACTGTAATGCGTTAGATGCTCACTCACTGGGAATCAAATCACAGAATCTCATCAATGAAATATATCAAAGATACATTCGCTAGCTACTAGATCAACAAAGAGAGCCGTGACTTTTGGGGTTCAACACGGAAACATTAGGAAGGGACCAGGGATTTATTGTGACTTCAAATGGCATTCCATCTGTTCTTGAGAAATAACACAAGCTTGTTATTGTAATTCACACATAAAAGACAAAATCCTGAGTGAGTAACTTCGCACAGGCCAAACCAATTAAGCTAGAAACTGGGAATTAGGACAATATAAGATTTGTTACGTAGGGTATCACTAAGGGAGGATTTTTTTTTAATTCGAAGAAAGGAAGGGAGAATGGAATAGAAATTACTTTAATAAGATGTTCATCTCTTCGAATCAGTTAAGACTAGAGACTTGAAATTTGGCATTTGGATTTCTCATTTAAAATAATTTGACACGTGTTTCAACTTTTTTTATATTATAGTAAAACGGAGAAAAAAGAGATGGAAAGAAAAAGTGGCGGCGATTGCAAATATTATAATAAGATATCAATATCTAAGAATTTTTGAAGGTTAGAAACATGAAAATTCGTATATTGACTTTCCACTTAATTCAATACGTATAGCAGCATTTTTGATATTTTACCTAGAAGGGAAGAAAAGGGGTGGGATTACTATTATTATTATTATTATTATTATTATTATTATTATTATTATTATTATTATTATTATTATTATTATTATTATTATTATTATTATTATTATTATTATAAGATGCCATATCTCGGGGTCCCTTGCGGTTAGAAACATGAAAGTTGGTAGTTTGATTTTTCATTTAAAATAATTCAACATGTATTTGAAGTTTTTTTTTTCACTTAACGTAGAAGAGAAGAAAAAGATGTGGGTGGTTCATTAAAATACATTACGAGGTGTTGGAATTTCGTGACACAGTTTTAGCTCAATTCAATTCTATATGAAAGACATAAGGAAGAACGCGAAATATTGTGCCACAGTACCACGTAGGAGCATTTGCTATATATGTGCAAGGCCGTATGCCTAGCAGATTGGGGATCTGGGCGCGAGCCCCACCTAGACGAAGGCTAGTATAATATACCTAAGTAATTTTATTATTGTTGTAAACTTAATTATAGTTATATTATGTTTCGTGGACCCCACACAAATATAGAGATTAATTTTGTATTAATTTTTGTAACTGTTGTCCCGCAATTGTTACTCAAAATATAAATGCTTAGAGCAAATTGTACACTCTTTCGTTAAAATGAATGATATCGTCAATACAGTATTTTCTTTTGTGCAAGTACCGTGTCAGGCAGTGTATCTCATATGTTGCGGTGACTGTGTGTGAAGTGAATCATGACACCGTCACGCCTCCGAAACGGAAATACGTATTTAATTTAAATCCCATTCCCCCCCTCCAAAAAAAACTTACAAGTTCGGGTCCCAAAGTGGATTCTGGGAATCATTTTTACACCCACCCCCCTCCAGCCCCGTATTCATATGAGTCTCATTCTTGTAAATTAAAATTTTGGTCACCTTGAAGTTACGCTCATCTTCGAGAAAGCGTACCGCCCCTCCCAAATGATCCTTCTGGATCCGCTAGTGCTCAGAGGTCAAGTTGGAGTTCCACGCTAAAATCTAAAATTTGGGACATTTTGGGACTGGTACAAAACTTTTTATTGTTGGTACAAAACAGTACAAAACTAGTACAAAACCCTGGTATAAATTATTTTTGTAAATGGCGATGTGGAACTCCATCTTGACCGACCTTATGGAGTAACCAGTTTGACTGTTGAAACCATAACACTTGAAGCATTTTAGTAAGCTCTAAAGCAGGTTCATACTCCCTGTTAGTCAAATAATACTGCAGCAGACGATAATCAACCATGTAATTTGATTTCTTTTCTACAGTTAGCAGTAGTTTTGACAACTTATCATTAGGTGTTCGTTCACAGGAGCCATTGGTATATCACAGTGTTTTAGAACTTCAATAACTAATAGCAAAATAAGCCAAAATAATCAAAACCAACAATCCGTGTAACAAATTTCCAGGTATCCAACGAGGCCAATTTATGCTGGAATCATTAGGTGTAAGCGTTTTACGTATGTTGACATTGCATACAGAATTACGAAGCGAGTAATAATTATTTACTCTGTTTATTGAACCACACAGTGGCGTGCATAATTTCATCAACAAGGAGTTCAAACACTCAATGTCATATGAGTTGACTTGATTTTAGTTTAGCGTCCCTTTCAGCAGCAAGGCTATATGAGACGTGGACCTACTGATTAACGTGGAATTCGAATCTTCCATCAGGACAAGCATATACAGGGTGTCCCAGGAAGAAGGGGCAATACTTCCAGAAATGGTAGTGTGGGCGATTCTAAGTAGAAAAGTTCATATATGGACATAGGTCCTAATTTCAACGGTTTGAGAGCTACAGGTTGTGAACCATTTTTGACTTTATATTTCATATTGCTCACCCTGTAGTTATTCTACAGCAGTAAGACATAGCGGATTTGAAAGAAGATGATGTGGCCTTTCCAACGGTATGCAATATGAGGCAGTAGGCCTAATGTCTTTGGAAGATAAGTTATTGAGGAATTTGGGAATCAGTGTTACCATCCAATTTCTTTAAATAACCTTAACTTTCCGAAATTTCCCTCAATAGCTTCCCTTTCAAAGATACCACTGCCATATGTTGTATACAGTTCGAAAAGCCATTCCATCACCTTTCAATTTCGCTATGTCCCATATCTATAGAGTAAATAATTATGTCGCGGGGTGAGCAATACGCAACATAAAGTCAAGAATGGTTCACAATCTGTAGCTCTGAAACCGTTAAGGGTAGGACCTATGTTCATACGAACATTTTCGCTTAGAATCACCTACACTACCATTTCCGCTTCCCCCTGAGACACCCTCTATAATAGAAAAATCACGCTTGTTCTAAAAGGATATGAAATTGAGTGCTTGAACTCTCCATTGATCAAATTATGCGTACGCCACTTAATGTTTCAATAAACAGAGTAAATAATATAATATCTTACTCGCTATATTATGCTCTATGCAATGTCGACATGCATATATCTAAACAAGAAATGGAATTAGAGGAAAGTAGAAGTAAATATATTTAAATAAATTTTCCTTAATGAAAGCAGAATAATTTAATTTATTGAAAAGTAGTTCAACTGCCAAAGGATAAAGGAAAAAAAATAAACGTGTGTTCATGTTAATAAGAGAAAAAGCAACGAAAAAGACCACAAATAATATCTTCAATTTAACGTATTTAACAATACAAGAATAAAATTGATATATGATTGTAAATCTTCCAACGTTAAACGTTAACAGAAGAAGAAGTAGGAAAATAGTTTCTTTCCCTTTTCCGCCGAGAAATCGTAAAGCAACAGGGCAAACAAGACATCGGTTTAATAGGAGGGATATCCATATTTGATTTGGTTATGTACGATCTAGATCCTACAGATGGCGCTATTGCACTGCTAACAGGAAGTTTAGATCAGTTGCTCATTCTATGCCCTGCATGTGTGGAGGTTGAAACAACCAATGTTCAGTGATTTCGCACACTGCCAAGACTACATGTGCTATTTGTAGAAACAACTTGACCTTCTGACATCTGGCGTTCCTCTATTGGACGACAATGCGAGACACCATTCGGCGGTAGCAACGCAAAACCATCTTGCCACCCTTGAAAGAAACGCCTTGCCCATCCGCCGTACAGTCCCCCGACGCGCTCAGCAACTTCCGCCTCTTTTCTGAACTGAAGAAGGCTAAGAGGAAAGCATTTTGGAACCAACAAAAAAGTGAAGACAGACATGAAGTAGTTTTTCAATGTAAAAAACACATTTTTTGCAAGAATGGTTCTTAAGTGGAAAATTGATATGTGATTGTGGGCAAAATAAAACAGAAATCTCTTATGATTTTATAACAAATAGAAAATTCGTATTTTAGCAAAATCCTTTTAGTTTACGAAACAGCTGAAATAAGAAAGGCAACAGTAAAATAGTATGCCCGTCTTTCTAAAGAAAAATAATTGACTAATAATATTTTGAACTTTCTACAAGTACAAAAAACACATGTAAACAAAATTGAATGTGAATACAGGTTTTCGATAAACCAGGTCTGATGTAAAAGCAAACAGGAAGCATGGCATTACAAAATGGATGTGTAGAGAAGCATGGGATGATTCGTTGAAGCTCAGTCTTGATGATCGTTCGTTGAAGTTCAGTCTCGATGGTTATTGTTCTACGATCACCTGTATCCCGGCCATGTCGAAGTGTACAGTCAGCGACAGTAGAAAATGGAGGTTGGATACATAAGAAATGATAGCTTTTTCCAGTAGCAGAATAGTTTCACTCGATGTCTGATAGTTGGACAACCAACATGACAGCAAATACGTGCCTGAAAACATAACATGCCAGGATATTCCTCCACTTGGAGGAAAAAGTATTACTATCTGAGAGCATCATTTAGAGAAACAACCACGAGATAAATCTGCAGAAATTCAATTCACATTAAGTTCAAAGAGATAGGAAATAATGCAAAGAAAACGAAAAGAAAAATACTCTTCATGAGAAACCGAAAAAGTACGGATAGCTAAACAAAATGAGAAAAGAAGGAAAGAGGGAAAGGAAAGAGCAAAAGATATGGGAATAAATTAAATTTTAACACTTAAGGATAAACAGTTTCCGTCTTTCCCCCTGCCCCCATCTTGGGTTTTCTTCCTTCATAGGATAAATCTCTTTCAGTATCAAACGCGAACATCATTTATAGTGTTGAATTCCTTGAAACAAATTTAACTCAGTCTAGGCCGAGACTCGAACCCCAGACCCTTAGAATGACAGTCTCACGCGGTATCCACTTACCTACACAGGCTCTATCTATAAATAAGCTATTACCCGCGCTGTTATCAAAGTGTTAAATCAGCCATTGTCGGTGAGCCACCCCAGTTCCAGTTGAAGTTGAATTTTATTTACCTCACTTAGCCATCTATGGGTAGCAGTCCCCTTGCTTTCATAAAAAGCATTTGTTCTGTAGATTAAAATCAAGAATGAATTAATCTGTACTCTTGTGAGCTTACTGGTCCATCAACATATCTATCTATCTATCTATCTATCTATCTATCTATCTATCTATCTATCTATCTATCTATCTATCTATCTATCTATCTATCTATCTATCTATATCTATATATATATACAGGGTGGGACATTTTAATCAATCCACGGAAATATCTGAAAAATGATAAAACATAGAAGAAATGTTTGAAGTACACTTTATATATTGCTAAGGGGGAAAACCAATTCCGTCAAAAGTACCCCTCTCCGCCGCCCGTAAATGGGGGTAACGGGTGGTAACTCTGAAATGTCAAATGGGAACATGGGTCGAGTAATACCTCGTTCGAAAGGTCTTGGAAAACTAAGTAACGCTGTACCAAAAGATGTTTCATATGGAGCACCAGTTTCAAAATGGCCGCCATGATATAGTTCGGAAACTCCAGTGCCCGCAGTATGAAAACCATGGAAGGTAAATGAAAAATTGAAATGAAATCTTTGAGTTTTACGTCCCACGGTTATGCCGGTTAGGCTAAAGGAGACGGTGATTATGAGAAATGAATGAAATGGTGGAATGAAGAAAGTGGGAGGAAACGGGAGAACCCCGAGAAAATCCACGCAACGTTGTTTGTCCACCACAAAGTTCACTTGGTGCGAGCTGAGATCGAACTAAGGACGCCATGCATTAGAGGTGAACGCTCTACCACTGAGCCATCGCGGCCCGACCAAGGATAGATGCAGTTACGAAGAAGAGACCTTATCAAATTATAAAACAGCTTTCCCAGGGGAGAGAAAAGTTTTAAAATTTCCTTCTTGCGCTTCAACCTATGATTGAAGTGAGGAAGATTATTATTATTATTATTATTATTATTATTATTATTATTATTATTATTATTATTATTATTATTATTATTATTATTATTATTTTATCGAGAATGTACTTCTGGGTTTCCTCCTAAAAAAATACACACACTATTTCCAACTATAGTTATCCTACTTTTTACAAATTTGTCTAATTCAATATTGGTTTAAATAGTAGTAGTTTTCAAGCTATATACATATATGAGTTCTTTGACTAACTGAATAGTGCATGCCCCTTCTGGCTCACTCGCCACTATTTAACATTAAATTTCAGATGCCTCAATATATTTGCATAAGTTTATTATTTTTAAAATAAACATTACGTAAAAGGTCTATTCAAATTGATATCAAGTTTTTCTGACATTTGTATATTACGCATATCTTTCTTCATTTGCATTACTCACATTACCCCAGAGAACGAACAAAGTTTAGAGTTCTCGTTTGCACTTCACTTACAATAATAAGCAAATATACGAGGAACAAACTTACCATTATTGACGATGCGGAGGGGAGGAGATTTTCTGGACTAGGAAGGAATGTGTGCGGGTGCAGAGCAGAGATCTGCACGGGTCGGAATTTTCAGCCTGGGCCCGGCCCGTGAATTTACAATGTGAGGCCCGACCCGAGTCCGAAATATGTCTTGCATTTAGGCCCGAGCCCGGACTGAGCTCCGTGATAATCAAATGAGCCCGAAATAAGCCCGAATCACAGAAACTTAATTATTAATGCAAGATTGTATTTTTATTTACAGC
This sequence comes from Thermobia domestica, assembly GCF_964235325.1. Lineage (NCBI taxonomy): Eukaryota > Metazoa > Arthropoda > Insecta > Zygentoma > Lepismatidae > Thermobia > Thermobia domestica. The sequence goes on from NC_137456.1 coordinate 70,265,856, forward strand.
AATTCGAGATTTGATTTTGCAGTTGTGTTTTAAAAGTCCTTCAGAAAGAACGGTGCAATTTGTGTTTTACACTATATTTACAAAGTTAGGCCCGAAAAAGTCCAAGAAATATGGTTGTATATTTAAAAATTCACAGCCCGAACCCAGGGGCGTCATTTAGGGGGGCAGGGAGGGGCATTTGCCCCCCTGAGTTTGAGATTTATATAGATTTTATCAATAGAATAGTAGTAAGTCAGTGAAAAACGCGAAATTTTACATATATCAAGGGGTCTTGCCACCCAAGCCAAATCTGAAATGACGCTACTGCCCGAATCCCTCCCGGGCCCGATGTGATACATGCTTTGTAGGCCCGAGCACGTGCAGACCTCAAGTGCAGAGGCGTTTCAAGTGGTGGGCGACTGCCCACGGCCTTGCATCTTTAGGGACCTCGCAAAGACCAACGAGCCTAAATCGATTTGGCACTCACTTTTGTCGATGCAACAATAGAAACAAGTATGAATTCGGACTTACTTACAGAAAAACAATACATAAGGCTTCAAACTAACTTTTCATCTATTCGTATATATTAGATCGCTAGCATACGCGACAGGCGGCGAGTTTATTTTAAGATTGCAATAATGAATGTGTATAAGTCTTTATCGTTGGGATGAATTGTTTTCGATAAATTTTATTATAATTAGCAATTTTTAAAAAAGGGACAGAAAAAGGGGGCAGGAAGGACTCGTAAACCTTACTCGCCTTGCTGTGCAGATGGTATGGTCAAAATCAATACTGGATAGTGAACGTGAAAGTGTAAAGGCTAATATGGAACAGAGGAACAAAAGAGAACTTCTTCAGAAGGGAACTGGGAGGGGAGGGGAGGAGAGTACAATGCTGTGACACTTGAAATGCGTCTTGATCTGTATACTTTAAGAAACTTTTCTTCTTAGATTACGCAATTTCTAGTTTCTTACTCCGATTACTCAAAGTATTCAAATGTTCTCGGAGGGAGTGACCACCCCTCCCTTTAATCCGTCCGTGGTGTCATTCAGTTTTGCTTTTTGCTACTAATTCAAAATGCTTTCCGAAACAAGTTGTCTTCTTGTGACTGCAGGGGGTGGAAGAAACAAACAAACCGTGAAAGGAAGAAAGAAGTGGTTTTGGGCTCTTCCAGTCCAGACCATTCTAACCATTGAGAAGTGAAAATCACATTAAAAGCAGCTAGAACAGATGGTCAGCCCTCTCCCCTCTGCAACATACTTTTTATTCTCTGTTGCCAAACTTACTAAAGAATATATTGCAATTAATCTAACGCATGTAACGTAAATTGGAAACCGTGGTTGGATTTATATGGGTCTAGTGTATTTATATTAAAAATTTCAAGTCATTACCTGCAATACTTTGTTAGAAATTACCATATTAAAATTTACATGTTTTCAAATGGGAAGTTAGACACATAAGCGAAGAGGTAGAAGATCCCCTTAATAGGTGAATAGAAGGGACCCGAATCCATGACGTCAGGACCCCATTCCTTGAGCTTCGTGGCCTGGGCCAGACTCTTGACTTTACTACTGCACTCAGGGGCAGTGGTTAGGGATGGGCACGAGCGAGTTCGAGCGAGTTTTTTTAAAACTTGATTCGACTCGAAACAGACATCTTTTAGCTCGATTCGACTCAGGGGACCCGGACCTTTCCAACGCTACCACTCGCGTCCAGCAACTCCACGTCTAACATGGTCGTCCTGACGTAGGAGAATTGACTCCATGCTTTTTTCATAATTATTCTCCAAATGGATTTGTATACAAGGTAGTTTGGCAAGTTTAGCAGCAGGTCTAAAATAATCCTCTTGAGAGTGGCTCTTATTTGTTAAAGAATATACTGTATAACGTAGCATAACAACAAAAAGGTGTTTCTCTTATATGTTAAAAATAAAAGCACATAAAGTAAAGTCAAATCTTGGTAAGGTGAGTGTCGGGGGACGCCGAATTCTACTTTGCCCCGGGCAACGAAATTTCTAGCTACGGCTCTGACCTCCAACACATCGGCCTTTCAGAGTCTCATCCCTTACCTACAACAACGTAGTTTGATTAACCTGTTATACAAAACGTTTGGAAAGAACCTGTGAGTCTGACTTATTGATAGCTATGCAATATATTGACAGAGTGCTAGTCTTCAGTTTAGCGACGAAGTTGCCCTTAGGCGAATATGATGTTGCTCTCTACTTTTGTCTGTGCCTTGTAAATCGTAACATTGTGTTTAAAGGCAAACAGAAACAAGGTCAGCTGTTTAGTTGTTTGTAGAACAACTTGATAAGACGTTTGTGTCTTTTACACAAACACTTTTTGCCAGATTGCTGTTTGAAGACTTTTTGCATTATACACTATAAAACAACATATCCAGATTCAGAGAAATACACAGAAAGTTTAAAGAAGGGTGAAAAATATCTCTATTATTCAGATGCTTTATTATTATTATTATTATTATTATTATTATTATTATTATTATTATTATTATTATTATTATTATTATTTTCTTGAGTACAGAGATACAAAGAACAAGAGCTCCGTCACCAATAACATGGAAGCGAAAATGACTTCGAATTGGATAGAATAGATCAATGCATTTAATTTCGGGGAGAGGCTATAGGGCAGACACGGATCCAGGGAGCGATCGGGGCAATCGCCCCCGTCCCACGGAAGAGGAAGCTTTCTTATCTATATATATAAAAGAGAACGTACAAAAATTTGTCCGCTCATCACGCTAATACGGCTGAACCAATTTCTTTCATTTTTGGGGGGTTATTAGGATTTGGACCCTAGATGGTTTTTATCATATCACTTTAATTTTTAATTACCAGTGTCTTGAGATAATTGACCATTCAAGTGTCCATAACGTACAAATCCTTTGTTATTAGTTCATCATAGGTAAAAATAAACGTATTTATATGCAACCCGCATGACCGTGTCACTCGGCGGGTTAACATAAATGACAGGCGATATACAGCGGAAAATAACTTGAATCTTCTGTTTAAAATTTTTTAATTGATTTGCTTATTTTTACAGACACTTTTACAATATGCCAGCACCGGGATGACCGCAGCGAAGCGGGGCGGGTTAACATAAATGACAGGCGATATAATGTTAAGATTTACTGCAATCTTCTATGGTTTTTATCATATCACTTGAAAGCGAAAAAGTAAAAATTATCTAAGTAACAAAGTTTATTGCGTTCCGGGGTGACCGCAGCGAAGCGGGGTGAACGCTGCTAGTTTTATATGTAAATAAAACCCATCCCAAAATTTGGAGCTCTTAAAACTAGCTAAGTAGTAGTATTACAATCCCTCCCCAGAATTCCGTTCTGGATCCGCCCCTGCTACAGGGGTACTTTAGGGTTCACTGCTTTTCCTTGCAATCCACGCTCATTGCTGGATAAGTATTATATTTTATTATATTATTTGTCAAATTGAGCGAAATAGTTTTACCACAGCGGCAAATTCAACAATTAGGTTTAGGAAAAACAACTCATTGGTTCAAACACTCACAGAAAGACAGAGTCTATTTGTTCGGGATGTTTTCTGAGGTTCGCGGCGTCTCCCAAGAAGAAATCTTGCTAAAACATATGTTGTTTTTAACAAGGAACGTAAATGGGTATCAGGTATATCAGTACTTCAAATGAAAAGCAAAAAGAAAAGAGAGACAAAGATGAGTGTAATTTCCTATACTGTATTTTTGGCATTAAAGAATACCGTTACTGTTTTACTGATCTACTGTACGCACTTCTGCGTTTTACTAACCAAGCCACAATCATGCTATATATACCATATATCGGCTAGGTCCAATCTGATGCCAATGCGCCTTTTCTTCAAGGAACATTTTTTTTTATTATTATTACACGCTCAGAAACAAGGATAATCACCCGAAACCTGAGAAGATCTGAAGAATGACCCAGTAACAATAAACTGACAAAGAGAAGGAAAGACAAAAGTGGAAAACTATTGTAATCCAAAGTCGAGGCATTTTTTCTTGCAATAACCGACCCTTCAAGTCGGGGAAGTTTCTTGAAATAATAGTAATATATTTTTAACTTGCTTCTTATTTTAGCTTACGTAGTAATTTTAAGACACAGAGATGTATCGCAATTTGCAATACATTTTTCAATTTGCAGTGCAAACATGTAAATGCAATGTTGCATTTCCATGTTTGCACTGCATTGCATTCCCATTTGCACTGCAAACTGCGATGCGATACTCCATTTAAAAAATGCAAGGAGATTCCTGACCAGTTGTTCTTTCAGAAAAAAATGTTCAGGGTGGGGGGGGGGACTGCTGGTACTATTCTATTTATTATTGTATTATAGACGTAATATTTTGGTCTCCTCCTGGGGGCACTCTCACCTCCGGGAGGGGGGCAGTGCCCCAAAAACATATCTGGAAGAAATACTGTTCCTGACACCAAGATAAGACAAAAGGTAATAACAAACCTTTAGAGAGAGAGAGAGGGAGAGAGAGAGAGGGAGAGAGAGAGAGGGAGAGAGAGAGAGAGAGAGAGATAGGTAGGTATATAAAAATCGGATTAATGGGGGTTAAAAGAGTGATTTCGTAACTGCGAAATGGGTGATCGCACCACTACTGACATCTGGTAGCAGTGTTACGTAACACACACATTAGAAATAAAGCTCCGAAACGACAAATTGCACGTTGTGCCGTGGATGAGTCGGTAAGGTGTCTGCTTATTGAGTAGGCAATTCGAGTTCGAGTCATGAGTACACCAATTACTTTTTCCTTCAAAATACATTTCTATATTTTTATATATGGTATTAATAATTGCTTTCCTGCATTTTTTGTAAATTATCTTAAATTAGTGAAGGTTCAGTAAAATCAAGAAGGTTAAAATACATATATATGATTGTTTTATCCGTATGTACAGTCCAGAGACGGAGCGGGTCGGGGGGCCGCGGGTCAACAGAATGTGACCCACTGCAACCCCCCACTCTGACTTAACAACGTATTACGACCCACAGACTCATTCTGCTCAGTGCATTGTAGACAGCTTCTGAACACTGGTGAATTTGTCTACTTTCAAGGCATCCTTTTTCTTTTCATTTGTTTCTATTGACAAGAGAACTTCAGGCAATTTTAGATATTGATATTTGCAACTGTAATAATAGCAACAGGACTTATTTGAGACACAGCCTGTGATTTCTTAGAGGAGCTATAACTACTGGGAAAAATGTTTCAATCATGTGTAATATATGAATTATTATATAAAAAAATGAATGTAACTATGTGTGCATGATCATCATATCCAAATTTCAAAGTCAAATGAAATGATTTTTGGTATATACTTAGGCCTCAATCTTAACTAGGAAGTTATCATTAATTTGGTATCGATTTCATTATATTACATATTCTAAGAGGGTCCGAATTTTTGCGAAAAATTTAGTATCTCAAAAGCCGTTCAAGTTGGAGAGCTGATATTCAGTATATTAATTCTTTATCTAATATAAATAAAATAAAGAGTTTCTTAGTGTATTTGTCTGTCTGTCTGTCCGTGTGCGGCCTGGGAACCAGACGAGTGGACCGAGAGTTACCAAATTTTGGTCAGGGGTACCTAGCCCAGGCCCCAGATCAAGACGAAAGAAAGCATTCTCACGGCACCTATAGGAAAAGTCATAGCCCATTCAGCCCTGACCCACACAATTGTGCACGTAGAATGAATGACCAATCTTTCCATCTTTCGTAATTATTAAAATAAAACTATACTGTTTTTGTGGAAAACTGAATTTGTGACTTGTAACGTAGCCTGAGTGGAAGATAAAATATTTCCACAAAAACTAACGCTATGGGACAAGTACTGGTAAAGTACATAAACAATTGGTTTTAAATAACTAAAGAAATATATATATATATATATATATATATATATATATATATATATATATATATATATATGTGTGTGTGTGTGTGTGTGTGTGTGTGTCTGTGTGTGTGTGTGTTATAAATAAGCTAATCTGAAGCATTAATACTATCAACTGAGTAAATCGCTCAATAGGCTATTTGAATTATGCAATGAAATAATACATAAAGTTCGTCGGATTATAATATGTAAATTTCATTAAGGAAACAGAACATAAAATTTGACTTAAATAATTTTATAAACAATTTGATCACTCCAAAATAGATCCTACAACAAATATAAAAAATTAATAACTGTGTATTCATTGATTATCAGCAAAAATATATTCAATATTCTATTAAAGTTATTTTATTTGATAATCTTCAATAATCTTCAATCAACTTAATAAGATAACTTTGAGATAAAAGAGTATTCAATTAGGAAAGTTAACATTTACCAATATTTTTCGCATATCACTACAACATCTTTCATAGCGAATATTACACTTTATACAATAAATATATGGTTTTGTTCCAAAACAAGCTAATAAGGAACCTTCAAAACAACTTTAAACACAATTCATTTATACTCAATACTCACAAGAATTTGACTAATACATACACTATAGCCGTATTCATAAAATTCATGAAAAGCAGAATAGCATTTGCCACTAATAAACTTCAACATATTTTCGGATCAATCACAGAATATAGAATAAATCTTGAGATATTGGAAGAAATTGCTATATAACTCTACTATCCATATAGCAATAACTTGAACGTTGTTATCACAAAATTTCATACACAACTTAACTTCCCGTAATAACATACAGTTTCTTGCCTTTCACGTTTCTCTTCCAGTTTCAGAATGAAATTGTTACAGAAAACATTTCGTCGATATTTGATAAATAATACATTACTCATGAATCTGTATACATTTCCATGTTTTCACTTCTGACTATGTATAACTTGTAGAAAACTAAAATGAAGACCCAGGGTCAGATACAGAACCTTGAGAATTTGACTGTCCACTTCTCTATCGTAGTCGTAATTATGAACATACGGACGGCTACGGACAAATCACAGCCTAGCGCACGAGTTCCAATTCTATTCACTATCACATGAGTAGTGCTATTTATACTTTAAATTGACTGCCGATTTCCTCACATTTTAAAGTTCAATGAAATCGTTACACACATCCAGCAGTATATTTACAAACAAATGCAACGTATATTTTTTCCTAATTATGAATGTAAAAGTACAATAGTCATCTGTCAAAACAAAAATTAATAATTTAATTATCTATACACAAGTAATAATAATATTCTAACTACAAAATAAAAATCCCCAAAACTAAAAATTCCCAAAATAAACTATCTAAATACAAACAAGAAGTCCCAAGTCTAAACGTCAAAACGTGATCTATAGTCTTAAAAGTCCAAGTACTAAATACATTCATAAACAAACATATAAATAACTAGAATCCTGAAATAACTATAGAAATCAAATTTTCCATAGATGTGTATAAATAAATGTACCAAAATTCACAAAAGTAAATCCCCACGTTAAGCGGGTTTTCATATCCAGGCTCCTAACTATGAAAACATTTACGATCACTCCAACCACACTGCATAACTGTGGGACGTAAAACTCAAAGATTTCATTTCATTTCATTTTCACTCCAACCCCAATCATTTCACAGATTCAACCTGTTGTATATAAGTTATTAGGACGTAAAATTGAATGTAGTTTATACGAAAAAGATTTTTATGCATTGCAACACCTGTAACGCCCAAATATTCACCACAAACTTATAGTCGTATCGAAATAATAATAATAATAAAAAATGTGGAGCAGGAAACTACTTTACACAAAAGTCTAAAGAAGCTCAGTGAAAACGGACGAACTGGTGGAGCGGTTTGGGTGAATAGTCTATCAATCATAAGTGTATGTGTTCAAACCCTGTAGGTATTATTCAATTTGTTTTTTTTTTCTATATTTTCATCAGAGGACTGAGAACATTTCTTTGAATAAATCTTTGGCAACTACTTTTCTCTCAAATTCGATTAGAAAGGAACATTATATGAATTGCAGATCTAAAATCCAAAGCTGAAAACAAAATATTAAGTATGTTCAATATTTCATTATTATCCTTTGATTTGTAATGAAAAACTAATTATAAGCATTGATAATTTCAGAAGATTCTCCCCGGGTAATGGTCAAGATATGAATGAGAGAAAACTGATAAAACATTATTAGTCCACTTTGAGCATGATCGAAAATATGACCACGAAGGGGGAAATTTATGTCGACAAGGTCTCAAATTCTCTAACAGGTAATGCCCTGAAATCATCACTGTTTGAAAGGTTTCCTTAACAAATACCTAGGTAGAATCAGGGGCGGATCCAGGAGGGATCGGGGCGATTGCCCCCCCCAGAAGAGGAAACTTTCTTACTTTATATATATAAATAAAATCTATCCCAGAATTTGGAGCCCTTAGAAGTTGCATTATGACAACCCACCGCCCCCCCCAGAAGTCGGTGTTGGATCCGCCCGTGGGTAGAATATTACATTTATTTCTAGTTCTACGTTTTGAAATGACAAAATCATAATTTTAAAGAGAATTATAATACGATAAGCATAAATATTTGTAGAACTAATGAAGTACAGTAGAGCGTCGATTATCCGAACGTCGGTCAACCGAACGACCGCTTAACCGAACTGTGTACTTGCTCGCACCTGTTACTCTCCCACCCTACCGTCCATCATCCCCCTCACTCCCAAACCAAGTTTCCCACAGAGTCGCCGTACTGAGCCACCGCTGGCGGAACATTGCTTCTAATTGGGCCTTCATAAGGCGCTGCTGACCGGCCAAGCCGCCAGTCGCTGTGTTTCAACGATCAGCACACTTCTGTCGGTTTGGCACTGGCTGTAGAAGTAGCGTCAGTATCAAAACTGTTCAAAGCAACAGCTGCGCCAGCTTAGAGTTGAGGCGTGCCGCTCCGCGCATGGCAAATAAACATGTACAGTTCGATTATCCGAACACACCAGTTTTCCGAACACCCATGTCCTCCAATTACTTCGGATAATCGACGCTCTACTGTAAATAGTATTGTGTAAGTTATCGATTTCTAATCGGATTAAAACTAGAATATTCGTTTGAATGAACTTTAAAGTAAATCCTCTCTCTATATAATTCTTACTGGAAAGCATGTTTAACTCCAATTACTTAATCAATATTTTTAATAATAAAGTTTTATTGTAATATTTTTACTAGTCAATGTCGTATACCCTTCATTTACCAAAGCAAAACCTCGCAAATGTATACTGGGCTAGTGAATATTATCAAATAAATTATCATTTAGTTTACGTAAATACTGCATCGCCTGATTTCAAACTTCGTACTTTAACTAATAATAATAATAATAATAATAATAATAATAATAATAATAATAATAATAATAATAATAATAATAATAATAATAATAACAGTGGCGTGTGGTGAAGGGCTTTGTTTGGGTAAGCAATCCTAATTATAAAATTATTACAACGAATTCCCCCCCCCCCCGCTAAACTTAAGCCTGTCCTCTCCGTTGGTCAATGGCTATTAGATGCACCAAAAGTACATGGGGGCTCGGATTCGATTACCGAAGGGAGGGACATAAAATTTAATTTCACCATTTTTCACTTTCATAAATTATTCGCCTTCTTGAGCCTAAAAGGCATAATATGAGACGTTAAAAAAAAAAAGTCATTTCATTTTATATTGAGAAAATTTAATTGCAACTTAAACTGTATTGTTTCAACTTAATTATTTGAAAATGGATAATAATGATTCTGAATATGAATGTGCTTTTACTGTTTATTATTAGGACAAGTAAAGAATTAGAGCTATTAATTAAGCATGGTTTCATCCTACAGTGTACAGAAGGCCGAAAGATTGGACACAACCAGGCACATACGCAGAATTTTTGTTGGGAGGGGACCAAAGCTTGAAGATAAATTAAATCACCTTTTGTAAAATCACTCCCAAAATTAGACTAAATTTACAGAAAAGTCGGAATTTCGGGGTGCCCGGACCCCCGAATCCACCCTTTGTGTACGCTCCTGAGCACAACAGCTAGTAAGAGATAAAATGGAAGAAATAAATATGAAGCACGCAAATACAAGTAAAGATAAAATTCTTACCTCTTTTATTTGAAGTGTAGTTGAATCCTCCTCTCTGTTTCTGCGAAGTCTTCTATGACACTGTCGTAAAATTCTTGATGCTGTTGTAGGGATGTTAACAGTTCCTTCTCCAATGCTATCAGAGATAGATTTGTAAGTCTTTCCTGCCCTTGCGTATTGCGTGCATAGTTCTTAATGTTTTTCAATTTTGAAAAACTTCGTTCCACTGACGCACTACTTGCTGGAATTGTTAAAATTAATTCACATAACTTTGTCACTTCACTATATGCCTTCTCCAGCTCATTGGTTTTGACGAAACGCAGAAGATCATTGACCGATTTGTGATGCATGTCTTCCGACAAATATGTCACAATTAGTTGTGATCTTGAAGCACTGAAATCAAAAACAGCAGCATATGTTTCTCTCAAAGACTGAAGCGCTATTTCTGGAAAACATGTGTATTTTTGGAAGTTTTTCGCATTGAGTAACTCCAGAAAATGCAGGGACTCCAAATTACTGAATCTTTCTCTCAGTTGCTGTAATGTTACGTCGAATATTTCACAATACAGACGTTTATATTGCGTTTTGCAATCCACACTACCGGCGCTTTTTTGGCGTTTTGTTGGTGGTTCTTGGATTTCACGTATTTTAGTCCAAAATTCCTCAAATACTTCTCTCTTGTTTTGCAGGACTCTTTCGAATTCCTTCACTTTATCTACACAATAACCAATGTCAGAAGCTTTAGTCTGCAAGATATCATAAAGGGTATCCGTAACTGGGAAAATACAGGCAAATACTTCTAAGAGAAATATGAAGTTAAAGTCACCCATTGTACTTAAAATTCCCCGAGCTGCTGTAAAACACTCTTGACCCGAATTCTCTTTGGAGCTGGAAATAATTTCGAAAAGGTCCATAAGTTCTTTCTTGTGCTCATAGATCATTTGAACAAGACGAGAATTGTAATTCCAACGTGTCTGTGAAACACGAGGCAGTCTCTTTTGTATCTCTACATCTAGAGCGTGGGTTCTCTTTGTAGATGTAGAGAAAAATGCAGCAATTCCATTAAGAGTTAAGAAAAATATCCGACACTCTCTAACTTGAGATGCTGCCTGAGAGAGAACTAGATTCAATCTATGAGCAAAACAGTGAACAAACAAATTCTGTGGATATGTCTGTTTTACTCTAGCTTGTAGACCATTCAAATGACTCGCCATCACAGCTGCACCATCATAACTTTGCGCGACCAACTTTTCTCCATAGTTATACTCTTTCATGAGGTCACTCACAATATTGTACAAGGCTTCAGCTGTCCTATTCTCAGAAATATTTAAAAATCTAAGAAACCTTTCGTGAATTTCCCCTTCTACTGTAACGTATCTCACGACTACAGAAAGCTGAGCCAAACTAGCGACGTCTGTAGTTTCGTCCACAGATATAGCTATAAACTTTGTTTCTTGGATTTCTTTTTTAATATGTGTCATCATAACATTACTGATTAATTCAATTAAATCATTTTGTATAATATTTGACAATCCAGTGAATACTGTTCCATTTTCTACAAATGTTCTCAGCTTCTCATCATACTGACACAACAACTTCACAAGCTCGACATAATTTCCTCTGTTACTAGAATCAGATGATTCATCATGTCCCCTGAAAGCCAGTTCTTGTTTACCTAAGAAACATACGATGCCAATAAGGCGTTTCATTATTCCTCTGTTTCTCCTTACAAGTTCGTTGTGCTGAGAGTCCCTCACTTTCTTCTGAGAATCCAATATGTACTCTATTCTTGCTTTTCCAAATGTTTTCTCATTTATTATGGCCTGAAGATGATTTTGAGTTAAACTATGCTTTTTTATGGCCTTGTGAACGTTTCCCATATCACTGTAACCACAACTTGACCACACACTTTTCTCTTTTGAAAAAAGAAGACAACACCAACAATAGAGCTTTCGTTTTTCTGGGCAAGCGGTCAGCAATTCGTTGCTTTCAAAAAGTTGAATATTAAATTTTCTTACACATGTTTTTGAAGCAGTAGTTATATTAATGTCGGGCGTCAGCAGTGATGTAATGCTAATTTTTTAGGTGGGTATACGCTCCATCCCTTGCTACACACACACACACACACACACACACACACACACACACATATATATATATATATATATATATATATATATATATATATATATATATATATATATATATATATATATATATATATATATGATGTTTCATAATTTCTGTTACAGCATTTGCGGGTTGGAACTAGACACGAAAACAATGAAAAACAGATTTTTACAGGCGTCCTTTCCGAATTATGAGCGCAAGAAAGTGCAGAAAATTGAACTTTGAGCATTAATAGTGCAAAGACTAATGGCGTTAGAAAAAGCGGTGTGGTGAATTTAAGAGGAAACTGTATTGTATTTTCGAAAAATGCCACTTCAAGATTACACAAGATTTTACAAAACCTTGCCCCATTATCTATGAGATCTGGACTTAATTTGAGAAATTCTGTATCTATTTTCCCCATACTCTTAAACTTAGTATTTCCTGGTAATACAGGTGTGGTTTCCTCTTAAATTCACTACACTACACTCTTAAATTCCTCTAACTCTATTAGTCTTTGTGCTATTAAGATTCAAGTTCAATTTTGAGCATTTTCTCGCGCTCATAACTCGGAAAGGACGCAGGTTCAACTTCGGTGTAATAAACTTGTTCGCATGTTTTCGTATCTACTTTCAACCTCCAAGCGCTGTAATAGGAATTATGAAACACCCTGTATACGTATGTAGGTATATTTGTATGCATGTGTGTGTGTGATGTCATTCAATATTCATTTGGAAATACATCACATTATTTTACTACTACTTCTCGTCTTTGGTACGAGAAATTACGGCTTTGAAGCTCTGATCTGGTGATAAAGATTTATATATTTATTGATTACCAACTTCAGATACGGCTCTTAGCCATTTTTCACTGGATAAGAAAAACAAAGGTAAGGGCTTGGAAAGTCATCGGCTAGGGCCAGTATACAAGGGACCATCCCTGCATTTGCCTGTTAGGACTAAGGAATCTCTATCAGGATGGTTGGCGGCTGGAATCGAATTCTTAACCTCTCGAATAAGAAGCCAACACTTTATCAAAACTGAGTAAAGTCACTGTGAGCAAAACAACAAAACATCTTTAAAAATAAAAGATCAAGGAAACAAGAAAGAACTATTGTACTTACCACTGTACATACATCAAGGTATAGGGTACAAGAAAGTTTTAGGCTGCTAACATCATTAATATTTTGGCACTAATACTAACAGCGCTCTTTTCTGTGAATCTGATCCGCTCTTCAGTACACAAACACACACAATTTATATTGTACTGTATATGCATATACACTAATTACTACTTCCTGTATTTCTCTTTCTGTATTTTTACGAATGCACTTATGTTTATCCAGCAGATTTTTTTTTCAATATAAGCACTAATATATAATCAGTCACTAATATACAATCACGCACACTAATAATACATACACTGTTTTTGCTCGGACAAAAAGATTCTACAATATTTTCCAAAGAGAGGCTTTTCCATTGTCTTCTTCAGATACTGGCACCTTTTTTTTTTTTTTTTTTTTGGATTGGTTGTCCTCAGCACTCCTGTGATTACACATCCAAGTTTTTACATATGATTCTGGATTCCACTTGTTTAAAGGCGGTCCATTGATATTAATAAACATTGCATTGGAAATGCTGCTCACTAGCAGGTTTGATCTAAGATCAGTAGCCACAAGATTCATTACACTGAAACCCCTTTCGCACTCTGCTGTACTGCAAGGATGTAATATGCCATTACAGCCTAATGATATTATGTTTTTAACAGGAGGGTGCCCGAAATTTTTTGCACCGACTGTACTTGATGTTTAACAAAAAAAAAAAATTGTGGCTGTTCATATAATTCGTAATTTTATTTGTTATTCTATTTCAAATTAACATGGAAAACTGTAAAAAATTCATTACGGATTATAGTTTTGGGAATCAATATCTTTATTTATATTTTAAATTAGTTATAAGTCTTGCATATGTATATGTAAATGGATTATTACAATTCTTACGGTGTCAGTGCTATCCGAAAATATAGATCCACTATTGGACGGAACTTTCCAGATCAAATAACCAATCTAAAATTCGACAGAATTTTCAGGACCACCCTTCACCTCTCTTTTAGATACCTAGGTCCTTCTAAAATCTAGTTTGATCCAGATTTTACCAAATTTTATTCGTTTTAAAGCCCCACCGCCAAAAATGCTTTGTTTTGATTGGATGATAAACCCACGCTATGATATTAGGGCGCAATTATTCCATTCCCTGCAAGAATTTCGCTGACGACAGCCGACCCGGATCTGCCAGCATATAAAAGGAGAAATTAACTAGAAAAGCTGCATTAAGAAGGTAAAACTAATATAATAATTGAATAAATACCGTTCAGGAAGCTATGGAGCCATAATTTGCTAATTTTTATAGTAAAAAACCGGACTGTAAAGCTGAAATAGGAAGCATAACTCGGTGACGCCATGTTGTGCAGATATAGTTCGTGATGGACAGAATTCAGGATAGTGTGTGCATTTAATCTCCTTTCCCAAACCCAGTTTGCAGTTCAGTGAATCAAATAGTTAAATTTCCCTCTTGCCCCTCCTGAATCAGTGTAGGTTCGGTCAGACCTGTCCGTTCAGTAATCTGTCTGTGTAGTTAGTACGTGATTTTTTTTTCATATATATATATGGCGGTATTTTTAGGTCTGTTTGTAGTGTTAGTAACTATCAGCATGTACGTGTAAATTAAGCAGGGGGCTCCTATCTGACTCCCAAATTGGGAGTACGGCTTCCAGCGGGATGAGTTGAACATGTAGTTTGTTCCGGGTTCCTGCCCCTTCAGGGCAGGGGTCCTATTGTTAGCTAACCTTTACACGACGAAGTTGGTCGTTTTCGACCAATAGCGATTTTGGCTGAAAATACGGTTTGGTCCTTTTCGACCAAAAGAATTATTCAGACCAATAACTAATGTAGCACTGAGTAGTACTCCCCCCCGTATGCGCGAATTGACTTTGATGACGTCATAGGTCAAAGGTCAATGACCTTGGCCCGGGGTCAATGACCTAGGGGTACCTAGGACCACCCCCTCTAAATTTTGGCAGGGGTACCTTGGCCCACCCCCTAAATTTTGGCAGGGGTACATAGGACCACCCCCCTTAAATTTTGGAAATTGCCAAATCTAAAAATTTGGTATGGTAGCCTAGGACCATAGTATGTAACTCTATCAGTATTGGGTGTCTATGTCGTTCCCTTTTATGGGTAAAAAATTGCCAAAAATTCAAATTTCGGGGTTTTTTGACCTAATTTATCCCCTTTGATGAGGTGTTATTACATTATATAGTTATATGGGCGTATACAGGGGTCCATTACCTATCATAAGACATGGGTATATTAATGCACCCCTTGAAAAATTTGGGAGGGGTACCTTGGCCCACCCCTTAAATTTTGGAAATTGCCCAATTTCAACATTTGGTATTATAGTATAGGACCCTAATATGGATCACTATAAATTTGGGCGGTCCACCTTGTTTCCTTCTAGGGGTACAAAATTGCCAAAAATATAAACGTAAACAATACGTTGTACCACGTGTTTGGTTTTCGACCTAATTTATCTCCTTGGATGTGGTCCTATTACCTTATATAGTTATATGGTCATGTATAGTGGTCCATTATCTATCATAAGACATGGGTACATTGGTGCACCCCTTGAAAAATTTTGGAGGGGTACCTTGGCCCACCCCTTAAATTTTGGAAATTGCCAAATCTAAAAATTTGGTGTGGTAGCCTAGGACCATAGTATGTACCTCTATCAGTATTGGGGGTCTATGTCGTTCCCTTTCATGGGTAAAAAATTGCCAAAAATTCAAATTTCGGAGGTTTTTGACCTAATTTATCCCCTTGGATGAGGTGTTATTACCATATATAGTTATATGAGCGTATACAGGGGTCCATTCCCTTTCATAAGACATAGGTATATTAATGCACCCATTGAAAAATTTGGGAGGGGTACCTTGGCCCACCCCTTAAATTTTGGAAATTGCCCAATTTAAACATTTGGTATTATAGTACAGGACCCTAATATGTGTTATGATAAATTTGGATGGTCCACCTCGTTCCCTTTTAGGGGGTACAAAATTGCCAAAATATAAACGTAAGCAATACGTAGTACCACGTGTTTGGATTTTGGTCGATTTTATCCCCCTTGATGAAGTCCTATTACCTTATATGGTTATATGGGCGTATACAGGTGTCCATTACCTTTCATAAGACATAGGTACATTAATGCACCCCTTGAAAAATTTGGGAGGGGTACCTTGGCCCACCCCTTAAATTTTGGAAATTGACCAATTTAAACATTGGGTATTATAGTATAGGACCCTAATATGTATTATGATAAATTTGGATGGTCCACCTCGTTCCCTTTTAGGGGTATAAAATTGTCAAAAATATAAACGTAAGCAATACGTTGTACCACGTGTTTGTTCTTTTGGCCCATTTATCCCCTTGGATGAGGTCCTACTACATTATATAGTTATATGGTTATGTATAGGGGTCTATTTCCTATCATAAGACATGGGTATATTGGTGCACCCCTTGAAAAATTTGGGAGGGGTACCTTGGCCCACCCCTTCAATTTTAGAAATTGCCCATTTTACACATTTGGTATAATAGTATAGGACCCTAATATATATTACTATAAATTTGGGTGGTCCACCTCGTTCCCTTTTAGGGGTACCAAATTGCAAAAATTTTAGTACAACCACGTGTTTGGACTTTTGACCTAATTTATCGCCTTTGATGAGGTGTTATTATCCTATATGGTTATATGGGCGTATACATGGTTCATTACCTTTCATAAAACAATGGTATATTAATGCACCCCGGGAGAGGTACCTTGGCCCACCCCTTAAATTTTGGAAATTGCCCAATTTAAACATTTGGTATAATAGTATATTACCCTAATATATATTACTATAAACTCGTTCCCGTTTAGGGGTACAAAATTGCCAAAATATAAACGTAAGCAATACGTTGTACCACGTGTTTCGTTTTTTTTTACCTAATTTATTCCATTGGATGAAGTCCTATTACCTTATATCGTTATATGGTCACGTATGGGGATTCATTTCCTATCATAAGACATAGGTACATTTGTGCACCCTGGAGGGGTACTTTGGCCCACCCCTTTAATTTTGGAAATTGCCCCTTTTACATGTTTGGTATTATAGTATAGGACCCTAATATAGATTAGTATAAATTTGGATGATTCACCTCGTTTCCTTTCATGGGTACGAAATTGCCAAATTTTAGTACAACCACGTGTTTGGTTTTGGCTCAATTTATCCCCTTGGATGAGGTCCTATTACCTTATATGGTTATATGGCCATGTATGTATTGGTCCATTTCCTATTATAAGACATGGGTACATTGATGCACCCCAGGGAGGGGATTCGGTATCATAGTACATGCCTCAACATGTATCATGATAAATTTGGATGGTCCATCTTGTTCCCTTTCATGGGTAAAAAATTGCTAAAATATAAACATAAGCAATATGTTGTACCATGTGTTTGGTTTCTGGCCCAATTTTTCCCCTTTGATGATGTTCTATTACGTTATATGGTTATATGGACATGTATATGGGTTCATTTCCTATCATAAGACATGGGTACATTGACGCATACTTTAAAAATTTGGGAGGGGTATCTTGGCTCATCCACTCGGTTTTAGAAATTGTTTAATATAAGCATTTGGTATCATAGTACAGGACCTCAATATGTACCACTATAAATTTGGATGGTCCACATCGTTCCCTTTCATGGGTAAAGAACTACCAAAAATCAAATTTTGGAGGTTATTGACCCCGTCTTATAAGGTTTTAACGCGTTATATGGATATGTACAGAGGTTTATTACCTTCATATGTTTATGTTCCCTTTTAAATTTGGGAATTATCAAATAACAAAATTCGGTAAACGTTTTCTAGGACCCATTGGTGTTCCTCTTATGGCCAAATATTCAAAATTTAAATGTTATTGACCGGCTTTATTATTGAATAAGTACAGGATTTATTACTTTTTTATAAGACACAGGTGTATTTGTGTACCAATCTTTAATTTTGGGAGGGGTACATTTCTTATTGTCATATCAATAATTGGTAATTGTTCTTAGAATTGGGTGGTATCTCTTTCTTTGGGTAAATCATTGTCAAATATGAGTATGATCACGTGATCAGTTATTGACCTATGATGGGATTAGGAGCCCAGGACATTGGTACATTTAAACTTTATAGGATAATTTGAGAATGCGTCATTGGTATTGATTATTACAGCCAAATATAAACGTAAGCAATACGATGTACCACGTGATTGACCTTGATGAGGTAGTGTACAGGGATACATAGCTAACCTTATTGAATCTTATGACTCATAGTCTTAAGGAAATACATGCTACAACACTGGCAAAGTTATTGTTGATGCAATTTGATTGGTGGATCACTATCTTTCGTGCAATCTGATTGGCTGATCACTATCTTTCGTGCAATCTGATTGGTTGCTGATGTTCAAATCTTTGCTGCATTCAGTTTTATTTTAACATTTAAAAAGTTTGAAACTTTGGTTTGACATTTTTTCGTTTGAAATTTTTCGTTTAAAAATTTTTGTTTCGAAATTTTTTGTTTCAAAATTTTGTTTGAATTTTTTTGTTTCAAAATTTTGTTTGAAAATATTTTGTTTAAAATTTTTTGTCTGTAAATTTTTGTTTCAATTTTTTTGTTTAAAATTTTTCGTTTGAAATTTTTCGTTTCCAAATTTTTTTCTGTTTCAAGATTTTTGTTTGAAAAAATTTTTCGTTTCCAAATTTTGTTTCAAATTTTTTGTTTGAAAGTTTTTGTTTGAAATTTTTTTTTGTTTGAAATTTTTTTGTTGCAAAATTTTGTTTGAAAATTTTTTGTTTAAAATTTTTTCGTTTGAAATTTTTCGTTTCCAAATTTTTTTGTTTAAAATTTTTTTTGTTTCGAATTTTTAAAGAACCGGAACTGTTAGAACTAAATCCTCTGACAACACTGTGGTGCACGTCAGAACCTGGGGTTGTACTTGAAATGAAAAACACACTTCATTGAAATGGATCATTTTATTACACTCCACATACATCCATACCAGATAGTGGTTCTGGATATTGTCGATACAATGTATTTTGAACTTCGTGCACTAGTTTGTCTTTAGCGTATAATTTTAATTCCAATTGAAGTCTTTTAAGGTCTATTGAAATATCAATTGGTGGAAACTCAATGTCCATTTGATCACAAATAAACTGTTTATCAATACAGGTATGCACCCACGAACGATGTTGACAACCATCACAATATCTAGATACATGTTGTACAATATGCATAACACATTTTTCAAAATAGTATTTTTTCAGGAATATACTAGTTTTGTTGCACATTTCCACTGCATGTTTCACACACTGAAATATGCTGATGAATTTGTTCCATTCCGTTTGTGTTAGATACAACATGTTGCGAGGGACTTGGAATGTACTCTTTTTACGTAACAGCACCATCTTCACTTCGAGCACCACTTCATGATTTGAGCCTAATGATTTGACTATGGTCACATTTAGCTCATCATTCATTTGGTCGATTCGTGCCATTCTTCACAGGTCAGTTGTACACCAAATTGTTCTGCTTTGCCCAATCGAATCACTGGTTCAAATGTTCTAGCACTGATACCAATCATCACATGTTTTGTTTATTGGATAATAGCTTGCGAAGATGAACTCTTTATCGTTAGAAGTACACATCTTTCCTCCTGAAAAGCACTTGCTCAAATGATTTCGTGGGATGACACTGTATTTGCTGGTTTATAGTTATTGCTGATGTCGAATGTGCTGATTCATGATTTCATCACAGTTACTGACGTCATGCCGACCACCCAAATTCATACAACTATGTCTAATGTGCTGACGTTTGAATCACAATTGCTGACGAATCTGGCTATGTACTAAATTCAAATTGATGACTTCGACCCAAGAATCCTTTGTAACATAAAGATACAGATCCAGTATTTAAGAAACGCAGCAGTTCTTCTTGTTTTGATGCCTCCATGGGAAAATATCTTGCTGGTAAAATTATATTCTTATCATTTTCAAGCTTCACTACGATTCTTAATCCAAACTTTGTAGGGATCATTTGGCTAGCTAAGATTCTATAAGGTACATTCTGTTGTAAATCAGTAATCTTGGTAAATGATTTCATCACATCACGTGTGTTTAGAAACTGCAGACAAGTAGCCATGATGACGTTATCATGAATACTAACTCGAACGATGATGCAAAACTGATGACGTTGCATTATCATGTTCTGACGTGCACCACAATGTTGCCAGAGGTTTTTGTTCTAAACAGTTCCGGTTCTTTACTAATGAGTGCACAAACTTAAAAGATGTCAAACCAAAATTTTCCAAACAATAATTTCAAACAAAAAAGTTTACAAACAAATATTTCGAACAAAAATCTTTGAAACAAAATTTTGAAACGAAAAAATTCAAACAAAAAATTTCAACAAAAAATTTTAAACAAAAAAATTCAAACAAAATTTTGAAACAAAAAATTTCAAACAAAAAATTTGGAAACGAAAAATTTCAAACAAAAATTTTAAACAAAATTTTGATTAAAAAATTTTTTTAAATTTCAAACGAAAAATTTTTAAACAAAAAATTTTGAAACAAAAGTTGTCAAAGAAATTTCAAACAAAATTCTGAAAAAAAAATTTCAAACAAAAATTTGAAAGCAAGAATTTTCAAGCAAAGTTTCAAACAAAAAATTCAAACTAAAAATTTTACGTTTCACGGTTAACCGTCAAACTTTATCCGGTTTTTTAACTATTCGATTAACAAATAAACGGTTTTCAAAAAAATTCAAACAAATTTGAAACAAGAGTTTTCAAACAAAAACTTTCAAACAAAAAAATTTTACGTTTCACGGTTAACCGTCAAACTTTATCCGGTTTTTAACTATTCGATTAACAAATAAACGGTTTTGATCATATCTATCAGTGAGTGCAAAATGTTGAACGAAACCAAGATTTTTAAATGTTAAACAAAACTTAAAACTGAATGCAGCAAAGATTTGAACATCAGCAACCAATCAGATTGCACGAAAGATAGTGATCAGCCAATCAGATTGCACGAAAGATAGTGATCCACCAATCAAATTGCATCAACAATAACTTTGCCAGTGTTGTAGCATGTATTTCCTTAAGACTATGAGTCATAAGATTCAATAAGGTTAGCTATGTATCCCTGTACACTACCTCATCAAGGTCAATCACGTGGTACATCGTATTGCTTACGTTTATATTTGGCTGTAATAATCAATACCAATGACGCATTCTCAAATTATCCTATAAAGTTTAAATGTACCAATGTCCTGGGCTCCTAATCCCATCATAGGTCAATAACTGATCACGTGATCATACTCATATTTGACAATGATTTACCCAAAGAAAGAGATACCACCCAATTCTAAGAACAATTACCAATTATTGATATGACAATAAGAAATGTACCCCTCCCAAAATTAAAGATTGGTACACAAATACACCTGTGTCTTATAAAAAAGTAATAAATCCTGTACTTATTCAATAATAAAGCCGGTCAATAACATTTAAATTTTGAATATTTGGCCATAAGAGGAACACCAATGGGTCCTAGAAAACGTTTACCGAATTTTGTTATTTGATAATTCCCAAATTTAAAAGGGAACATAAACATATGAAGGTAATAAACCTCTGTACATATCCATATAACGCGTTAAAACCTTATAAGACGGGGTCAATAACCTCCAAAATTTGATTTTTGGTAGTTCTTTACCCATGAAAGGGAACGATGTGGACCATCCAAATTTATAGTGGTACATATTGAGGTCCTGTACTATGATACCAAATGCTTATATTAAACAATTTCTAAAACCGAGTGGATGAGCCAAGATACCCCTCCCAAATTTTTAAAGTATGCGTCAATGTACCCATGTCTTATGATAGGAAATGAACCCATATACATGTCCATATAACCATATAACGTAATAGAACATCATCAAAGGGGAAAAATTGGGCCAGAAACCAAACACATGGTACAACATATTGCTTATGTTTATATTTTAGCAATTTTTTACCCATGAAAGGGAACAAGATGGACCATCCAAATTTATCATGATACATGTTGAGGCATGTACTATGATACCGAATCCCCTCCCTGGGGTGCATCAATGTACCCATGTCTTATAATAGGAAATGGACCAATACATACATGGCCATATAACCATATAAGGTAATAGGACCTCATCCAAGGGGATAAATTGAGCCAAAACCAAACACGTGGTTGTACTAAAATTTGGCAATTTCGTACCCATGAAAGGAAACGAGGTGAATCATCCAAATTTATACTAATCTATATTAGGGTCCTATACTATAATACCAAACATGTAAAAGGGGCAATTTCCAAAATTAAAGGGGTGGGCCAAAGTACCCCTCCAGGGTGCACAAATGTACCTATGTCTTATGATAGGAAATGAATCCCCATACGTGACCATATAACGATATAAGGTAATAGGACTTCATCCAATGGAATAAATTAGGTAAAAAAAACGAAACACGTGGTACAACGTATTGCTTACGTTTATATTTTGGCAATTTTGTACCCCTAAACGGGAACGAGTTTATAGTAATATATATTAGGGTAATATACTATTATACCAAATGTTTAAATTGGGCAATTTCCAAAATTTAAGGGGTGGGCCAAGGTACCTCTCCCGGGGTGCATTAATATACCATTGTTTTATGAAAGGTAATGAACCATGTATACGCCCATATAACCATATAGGATAATAACACCTCATCAAAGGCGATAAATTAGGTCAAAAGTCCAAACACGTGGTTGTACTAAAATTTTTGCAATTTGGTACCCCTAAAAGGGAACGAGGTGGACCACCCAAATTTATAGTAATATATATTAGGGTCCTATACTATTATACCAAATGTGTAAAATGGGCAATTTCTAAAATTGAAGGGGTGGGCCAAGGTACCCCTCCCAAATTTTTCAAGGGGTGCACCAATATACCCATGTCTTATGATAGGAAATAGACCCCTATACATAACCATATAACTATATAATGTAGTAGGACCTCATCCAAGGGGATAAATGGGCCAAAAGAACAAACACGTGGTACAACGTATTGCTTACGTTTATATTTTTGACAATTTTATACCCCTAAAAGGGAACGAGGTGGACCATCCAAATTTATCATAATACATATTAGGGTCCTATACTATAATACCCAATGTTTAAATTGGTCAATTTCCAAAATTTAAGGGGTGGGCCAAGGTACCCCTCCCAAATTTTTCAAGGGGTGCATTAATGTACCTATGTCTTATGAAAGGTAATGGACACCTGTATACGCCCATATAACCATATAAGGTAATAGGACTTCATCAAGGGGGATAAAATCGACCAAAATCCAAACACGTGGTACTACGTATTGCTTACGTTTATATTTTGGCAATTTTGTACCCCCTAAAAGGGAACGAGGTGGACCATCCAAATTTATCATAACACATATTAGGGTCCTGTACTATAATACCAAATGTTTAAATTGGGCAATTTCCAAAATTTAAGGGGTGGGCCAAGGTACCCCTCCCAAATTTTTCAATGGGTGCATTAATATACCTATGTCTTATGAAAGGGAATGGACCCCTGTATACGCTCATATAACTATATATGGTAATAACACCTCATCCAAGGGGATAAATTAGGTCAAAAACCTCCGAAATTTGAATTTTTGGCAATTTTTTACCCATGAAAGGGAACGACATAGACCCCCAATACTGATAGAGGTACATACTATGGTCCTAGGCTACCACACCAAATTTTTAGATTTGGCAATTTCCAAAATTTAAGGGGTGGGCCAAGGTACCTCTCCAAAATTTTTCAAGGGGTGCACCAATGTACCCATGTCTTATGATAGATAATGGACCACTATACATGACCATATAACTATATAAGGTAATAGGACCACATCCAAGGAGATAAATTAGGTCGAAAACCAAACACGTGGTACAACGTATTGTTTACGTTTATATTTTTGGCAATTTTGTACCCCTAGAAGGAAACAAGGTGGACCGCCCAAATTTATAGTGATCCATATTAGGGTCCTGTACTATAATACCAAATGTTGAAATTGGGCAATTTCCAAAATTTAAGGGGTGGGCCAAGGTACCCCTCCCAAATTTTTCAAGGGGTGCATTAATATACCCATGTCTTATGATAGGTAATGGACCCCTGTATACGCCCATATAACTATATAATGTAATAACACCTCATCAAAGGGGATAAATTAGGTCAAAAAACCCCGAAATTTGAATTTTTGGCAATTTTTTACCCATGAAAGGGAACGACATAGACACCCAATACTGATAGAGTTACATACTATGGTCCTAGGCTACCATACCCAATTTTTAGATTTGGCAATTTCCAAAATTTAAGGGGGGTGGTCCTATGTACCCCTGCCAAAATTTAGGGGGTGGGCCAAGGTACCCCTGCCAAAATTTAGAGGGGGTGGTCCTAGGTACCCCTCGGTCATTGACCCCGGGCCAAGGTCATTGACCTTTGACCTATGACGTCATCAAGGTCAATTCGCGCATACGGGGGGGAGTACTACTACTCACTGGCTATCCTGCATCAAACCTTCCGCTGCTAGCATCTGTGTGTTCTAAAACGATCATAGAAACACGTGACTGAAATATGGTTCACCAGTTGTAACCCAAACAAACCATAAAATTGGTTACTTTTCCTCCCTTTATTTTTTTTTTTTTTCATTTCTTCACGTTGACTTTTGTGACCGCTTGTTTATCAATTATTTCTGCTGACACGAGGAGATTGTTTCTCTTGTGAGGAACTCAGCTTACACTTCGAGGTGTTTATTACCAATGATGTTGATGAGATAAGGGAAAATGTGTGTGCGTGAATGCGTTTGTGTGTGTGTGAGAGTGTTTCTGTCCAGACAGTCCACACTCTATCCCTTTGTGTGTTTCATGGTACATTGCGTTATAACTCTCCTATTTGAGCTTTTTCGTCCGGGTTTTTTTTTTTGTTTTTCAAGTCAAGAGGCATTGTAGAAGACCTTACGTATGGTTTCACACCTTCCTGCGTCGAGACATAGGAGGTGATGACGTCATAATTCTCAAATATATATATATTTTCTTTTATTAAGCCTATGTTCATTATTTTTTGGCGGGCTTATTTTTGCACGTAGAAGATTGAAATTTTGCACAAACATTCACTCCACCGAGTAGTATTTAACAGATTTTTTTTAGATTTCTGCGTTAAAACAGGGGGGGATCCAGAGAGGGAAAAAGTTGAAAAAAGGGATATTTTTATCAAAAAATCCTTTTCTTCGGGATTTTCCCGTCTTAGATACATGGTGGAGACATGTGAATGGTACTGCCTGAAAGGCAGTTCTATTCTGAAGAAAACGATGTGCAAACCATGATTCTAGGGTAATTAGGGATGTCTCAGGGAATTTTCAAAAATATCCCTCTGTATACGAGAATATGGTACATTGTCAGTATATATATATTTTTGGCAGGCTTACTTTTGCACCTAGAAGATTGAAATTGTGTATAAACATTCAGTCCACCTAGTAGTATTTATCAGATTTTTTTCAGATCTCTGCGTTAAAACAGGGGGGTCCAGAGGGGCTAAAAGTTGAAAAAAGGGATATTTAGACCAAAAAAATCCCTTTCTTCGGGATTTTCCCGCCTTAGGTACATGATGGAGACACGTGAGTCGTACCGTCTGAAAGGCAGTTCTATTCTGAAGAGAATGATGGGCGAAACATGACCCTAGGGTAATTAGGGATGTGTCAGGGAATTTTTGTCAAAATATACTTCTGTATAGGGGAATATGGGACGTTGTCGGTATATATAATTTTTTGCGGGCCTATTTTTGCACCTAGAAGATTGAAATTATGCACAAACATTCAGTCCACCGAGTAGTATTTAACAGAATTTTTTTTCAGATTTCTGCGTTAAAACAGGGGGAGCCAGAGGGGCTAAAATTTGAAAAAAGGGATATTTACACCAAAAAATTCCTTTTATCGGGATTTTCCCGCCTTAGATACATGATGGAGACATGTGAATGGTACCGCCTGAAAGGCAGTTCTATTCTGAAGAGAATGATTGGCAGATTGTAGTTCTAGGGTAAATAGAGATGTCTCAGGAAATTTTTTACCTGAGATCATGGTGTTTTGCGGTAATTTGGGGCATTGTGGGAATTCTTGATAAAATTTCTCCCGCCCTTAGTATTCAAGATATAAACTTGAAATTTAGCACACACATTCAGTATACCAAGTACTATTTACCAGATTTTTTTTGAGATCTCTACGTTCACACAGGGCCGTTCCAGAGGGGCCCAAAGTGTGGAAAAAAATCCCCCCCTACGAAATTTTATATTTAAAATCATTCTCCCCCCTCTCCTGGTATATGATACGAGCATGCAAGTGGTACCATTTGAAAGCCAGCTCCATTCTGAAGAGAATGAGGTATGAACCATGATCCTAGGATAAATAGGGGTGAAGATATGGATTTGTTTGTAAACTCTTACGAAAACGCTTTAAATGGCGCCGTATAAAAGGGGCTGCGGCATTTAAATCCCTCCCTCGTTTAAAGGCTAATACTCCGATATGTCCCCTCAGGGCATTGATTAAACAGGTTAAGTAAAAAATGTGATTTGGTAAATATAAGGGCCAGTTGGCCCTGTTCATTTCTTTCCTTTCGTTACCTTTCATAGAGCCGATTTAACATGGTAAAATATGAATGTTTTCTGTGTATATTTATTAGTATAACATGTATTAATGTAGTGTGTAGTATGAATGTGGCATGTATGTGTTCGTAATGTAGAAACATGTTCTAGTAGTAGTAATTGTGATAGTTAAGTGATGAAAGAGTGTGTGAGATAATTAAATACGGACAGTGTAGTATTTACTATGCGATAAATTTTTATTACTCCGTCATTAAGTGAACGTAATATAGTATAATAATCCCGTGTTCAAGGTCACATTCAGTTGTTCAAGGGTTGATTATATCGTCGCTAGCCCTAGTGTCAAAAGTCAGTACTAACCGCCATTCTTCCGTCGAGGTGCTTAGTGATTTAGTTTTCATGAAATTGACCTTTCTTTCCGAAATAAAACCTAGAAGGTATAATTCACAGCCCATATGAATGTACAGTTAGGTCAAGTGACCCAAAATTAATATTTTCCGAAAATTACAACATTCTGCTCAGTTTAGAAATCGAAATATTTAAGTAAATAAACAATCCGTAATTTCTTAACAGAAGTCGGGCGATATGATGCTAGTTCTTCGCTTTGAAATTATATTAAATGTTCATTTCTTTCTTCGTGGCTGCAGAAGTTCATTGTTGCTGCAGAATTTTATAAACATTAAATATTATCGCGGATAATTCTATTTTCAGTGAACATACGTAGGATTTTTTTTTCGTTCTTAATAAAGCTACCAGGTATTACATAGTATTGTGTGTGTGTGAAAGAGTCTTGAGTTCGAGTGAGGTTGTCGTGCGGTGATCGGAATGGGAAATGTTTGTAGTGACTATAGATTTTAAAGTGTTATGATGAAATGTGTAAATAGGCTGGGCGTAGATAGAGGAAACAGGGTGTTTGTAAGAATATAGCGTCGTAGTAAATGAGAATGATGATATGAATATTATATGAATATTAATGTGAATATGAATATAAAGTATATGAATATTGTAACAAATGAATATAGAATATAGGACACCCATATAGTTAAATATATAGTAGCCCAGTGAATATTTCGCCGCGTGTTATGACCGGAAGGGTTCGTGTCTTATTCGGTACGCCTGTATTGTGATTTCACTAAGTATAGTTAGTTCATTCAGACACTGAGTGTTTTCATTTGTAATAAGTCTGAATGATGGAACGGAGTATAAGATTCTTTTTTGTACAGTAGTGGTTAGAGATTGTGGGAAGAATTGCACATAATCATCGATTAAGATGGGTTCGATCCAAGTCAGTCTATGCGCGTACCCACGCTCAGTGACACGCCCGATTCACATCCGTACAATTTCTACACCAAATAAATATTCTTACCGTTCCAGTAGTGATTTGCGTAAGAAACTGGTATGAAACAACTGAAACATAATACATGTATGATATTGATTTACTTAAACACAAGTATTATACATACAGCATACTTACTTACTTCAATGTTTTAGTTCGATACCTTTGTAAATTTTATATTTTAGAATTTTCTTTTGTCATTTACCATATTAAATACAAGCCCATGAATTTTATTGGAGAATAAAAAAAATAAAAAAAAGGATTTTGAAAACTAATTTGAATTTTTATACTGTAACGACGAAGCCGGCAGATTACTTAACAAAACACCAATTCACACACGCACTTGGGTTTTGGAGATTTCAAAAATAAAAGGGGGGTCATTAGAGGTATTGGAGGGCAGTTCTTTGGAATCTTCTTCCCATTTTTCTTCCAAGGGATGTCCTGTTCTCCAGGTCAGTTTCAATTTTCATTATCCAGCTGTATAGTTGGCCATGTACTTACTTGTGTTTCACTGGTTAACAATCTATAAAATAAATTGATCTCTCGTTTTACCTACATTTTTTTATCATAAACACGAGTGAAATTCAACATTAGACTTATTATTTAGATCTGAACAACGTTATCACGAAACTGAAACGGTGTGCTCGTACTTAGTTTGAGCTAAGTTAAAGCGTTTTGCATCATTTTCGTAGAACTTCACTGTAACTTGCGTGAATAACAAAATAACATAACTTCTGCAGTTCACTCTTACTTATATTAATACAATTTCGCAAAAGATTGTTAAATTAACATTGGATTTTTGTGCTGTATCGTATACCTCTTCTCATCACTACTACATCCATTTGCACACACCCACCAGTTCCCGCGCTGTCCTTCTGGCGTCAGGGATTGCGCCAGTCATGCCAGAGAAAATATTAAAAAAAATCTGTGAGTGTTTCTTTTTTACAACGAATATATATATTAAAAAGTATTAAATGTGTTCTTTATTAAAATAAACTAATTAAAATACTAAAAATAATAAAAGTATTTCTAGATTGTTTCCGATTCCGTGGTACTATTTCTTTGTAGCATCGCGGCCACATCGCATCCCTTTTGTTCGGTGAATACAAAGCACAAGTCACCACTCACAGGACTGCCAACTCATAAAAAAGGATAAAACTAACACAAAGTTTGCGTCGACGTATAATCCATGCGGCCTTATTCCAATTCAGCCAAGAGTAACTGGGAAAATTTAAAATGGAATGGGAGTGAGGGGGGGCTACACACTTATAAATGGCGCGCGAGTGGGACGATGATCTTCTCTGAAGATTATCAGAATCCTGGAACCTTAGGATTATCCTCTTCCCAAAAGTTTTTTTTCGATTATTATTCCTTTTCTTTCTTGCACTATTAATGTTTGACTTATTATGGTTCACTAACACTTTACACAGACGTAGATGGGCTTTTTATTTTATGGGCTATTCACTTTAAATGGGCTTTCTTTTTTTCTTTTGTGTGTGTATGCAAAAATATAAAATTACATTTGTTTTTATAAAACAATATTTCAATATAAGTTGAGTAATATTGATTATCTATTATATTTTCATTTTATATTATATACTATTCATATTCTATTTATTAACATCAAACCAATATATTTCTTACATTATTATTTAAATTATAAAATTTCAATCTTTTTTTTTGTAAGTATCTGACTCGTATTATTACTCCTTACACTAAGTATTCTTATCATACTAAACACATAAAATTTTCAATATTTTGAGAAAAATGACACATGAAATGCAAAAATAACCTTTTCATCAATATATGCTTCCTTATAACTAATTCTCAAAATAACTCCTAATAATGTAATATTTCCATTCTTCAAACCTCTAAAATACAACATTTAAACAACATTATATCAACTTACAAGTTAATTTTCAAATATAATGCAATAATATAGTGACATGAATATATGAAATGAGTTCTCTCATTAGTAAATAATTTTTTTTAAATATACTACATGTTAAAAACTTTATTTTTATACAATATTGAGTAATATACGTTTTTGCCGAGATTTAATAAAATTTATCGGCGCCTTTGAGATCCACAGCTAAATTTTTACTACGTAATAATTTAGTTATGACTCTCTTTGATCACTCGACAGGATCTGCCTGGCTAAATTTTGAAGAAACCTACCCACAATGAATTATTTGTTTTACCACCCCGAGATGAGGCCGAATTAAAGAATACAAGGTTAAAAACTTAAAATAATAAAGAATGGGATTTACCAAAATAGCTTACTTCGAGCATTAAAAACATGTTATATCACCCAATACATAAGGGGGGGGCCCTCATCTCTATGACTTGGCATATTTCTTTGCTGGTTTTTCCATTACTTTGGAAAAGAAATATCAACGGCCATCTGGAAGTCGCATAGCGGGTCACAGATGCCTCCATAAATCATATAAAACATTTTTTTTACATTCCTTGTACTTGCTCATTTAGTGCCACATAAGGATTCTGTAGATTTACTAACGCAAATTCCAATACATCAGATGAACATAAATTTTTACAGTACAGAAAATTCAAATACTTATCAATATCTAGCAATTTCTCTAAAATTTTATGTATTCGTTGGTTATTACTTCTCGATTGAACACTTTGAGATAAACATACTGGTGTTGTAGTTAATGCATTGCAAAGAACAGTTTCAACACTGCTTTCTAGATCTGAATTCTTAAATTCGCTTGAAATTACATCATGGTATTTCTCAGAACTATGTTTTACTGCGAGCTCTAACCAGATTTTACGAGTTTGTTTCGTAGGTTTCCACACCTTAAGTCTATCCACTGAATGTGAACCAATTGATTTACCAGTTAAAGGATCTAACAATTCGAACACCTTTTCTGAATTTGATGGTTTGTTAACACAAAGATAGGGTCCCTTGAACACATTGAAAAATTTGGAAATTTTCTTGTCTGTTGCGGAACTTAAGTTTGTCTGTTTCAAAAAAACCAGATCATTCACCTGTATTTTGTGTTTACTCTCCTGTTGTGAGTTATACCTTTCATTTCGCTTTCGGATCACTTCCTTTCTTTTAAAATCAGCCATTACCAATTTATTGTCCCAACTTTCATTGTCATTTTCGTTTATATCATTCGTAAAAATGCCAAAATGTTCGAAGATAGGTTTTTCAGCCTGTATGTTCAAATGTAAACTGGCTGGACTCGCGCCAAGACTGCTAGATATAGAATAGTTCAGCAACACAACGACTTGTGGTATAAATTTCTCCCAAGAACCATGATCATCTTTACAAAACAGTCTGAACAACCTGTTCGTGTCCCGATGGATTCTCTCCACTGCGTTCGACGCCGGATGGTAAGGCGTTGAATAAAATATCTTAACACCATATTCTTCCATTTTCTGTTTGAAGTTTTTAGAGATAAAACAACTACCATTGTCCGCCAATATAGCTGAAGGTATTCCCAAGTGCACAAAATATAAAGATTCCAAACATCTAACGACGCACTTCGTAGTAGCGTTCCGGATCGGATAAAGAACAAGGTAGCGAGTAAAAACATCCAAAACTGAGAGTATAAATTTACACTTTGAGAGAGATGGCACAAGAGGTCCGATAATGTCAATCGAAATTAATCTCCTAGGGCCTTTCACCTGTATGGTTTCTAAAGGTCTCGCCGGGGGTCGAGTATCGACTTTAGTTCGTTTACACTCGAGACAATCGTTAATATAGTTCATCACGTCTCGCCGCATAGATTTCCAATAACAGATCTCGCTGATAAAGCTTATTGTTCTTTCGCACCCAAATGTCCACGGTTATTATGCATTTCTTCAATTACCAGATTTACTAAAGATGGTGGGATGCAAATTCTCCAACTATTGGGAAAGTGAAAGTTCTTATACAACAATATACCATTTTCTAGTTTGTAGAATTTTTCTACATTTCTGTTTTGCATCTTACTATAGGGATCATTTGGTTTCTCTAGAAATTTGATAATTTTATTATACTCAGGATGTTCCTTTTGTTTTTCGGTTAACTCTCCTGGTGTGAGATTTCTGAAGAATGATGGAAGTACTTCTAAATTGTTTATGTCCAAAATTTCACTAGGAGGAGCTAAAACTATCCTGGACAATGCATCACTAGCCACATTTTCACTACCTGAAATGTGCGTTATTTCTAAATCAAATCCCTGTAGTTCAAGACTCCACCGAGCCAAACGAGAGTTCCAATGGCGAATTTTATTCAAAAACACTAATGAGTTATGGTCTGTGTAAACTTTCACGTGATGGCCATATAATAAATGTCCCCATTTACGTACGGCTGTAACGATTGCATACGCCTCTAATTCTGTGATAGTGAAATTTCGCTGTGCACTATTCAAAGTTTTACTGTAAAAACCAAGTATGTGTTTTTCACCGTTAACTTCTTGAAATAATATACTCCCCACTGCTACCAAGGAACTGTCTGTCACTAAACAAAAATCGTGATCTAACAGTGGATGATTTAACAACACTTCTTCAGCTAACGATGCTTTTAACTGAGTGAAACTTTGCTCACATTCGTCAGTCCAAACCCATTTTTTATTCTTTTTCAGAAGTTCGAACAATGGATTGGCTAAATGAGCGAAATGATATACAAATTTAGAACACCACTCGAACAAACCTAACACTCGCTTAAGTTCCTTTACATTTTTCGGACGAGGCAATGTTCGAATTGTTTCAACATATGACGGATCCTTTTTCACGCCTTCAGGTGTGACTACGAAACCAAGAAATTGAAAACTCGTATTGCAAAATGAAGATTTCTTCAAATTTACAGTCATATTGGCTTCTTCTAATTTTGTAAACAACAAATTTAAAATTTCTAACTGTTCATCGAAAGAAAATGTTGGTACAGAAATGTCATCGATGTACGTAACTAATTTATCAAACAATGCATGACCTAAGACAACCAAAAGACAAGCCATTAATCCTACACCTCCATTTGCATATCCAAAAGGGATAGATGTAAATCTATACATTTTACCATTCCATGAGAAAGCTGTATAATCTCTACAATTTTTAGAAATTGGAACTTGTGTGTAACTTCCTACTAAATCAATATTTGATACGTACTTGGCACCCTGAAACTTTAACAACAGATCATCAATTTTATTTACCTTTAATTGTTTTATTTTTACATGCTTGTTCAAGACAGTTAAATCGACTACCACTCGCATTTTACTAGTGTTTTTCTTTGGCACGCAAAAGATTGGGTGAGAATGGATTGACACACAAGATTCTATTACGCCACATTGTAACCACTCATCGATTTGCGAATCAATATCTTCTTTGAATTTATATGGTAATGTATACTGCCTTTTAACCAAAGGTTGATCAGTGTCTACCTCAATTTCATATTCAAATTTGGTACAACGCCCGGGAATATTTTTAAAAATTTTCCTATGTTTCAACAACAATTTGAACAATTTCTCTTTCTCAAAATCAGACAATTGTGCTTCCATAACTCTTTCCCGTATTTCTGAAATTGGAACAAATTCACTTTCAATTTTACTATCAAATGTATTACAAACTGCAGCTCTATCTAACGATTTACAATGCGATTTTTCGATCTCACAATCTATTTCTGAAATTTGCTGTGAATAGTAATCAAACAAAAATTTATCTTCGTTAGCAACTTCTAGATTTAACACTTTCATTTCCTTTTCATTACTACAAGAATTACGAATTTTATTATACGCTTGATCAGAAAGAACAACATGATTAACCCATTCCTTTTCTAATTTTTGTTTTTCACTTACCAAATTATTTACTATGGGACACTCTACATTTACCTTTCCAATCTCAAATAAAATTTCTGATTCATCCTCGCTGTCGCTAGTAACATTCATTTTAATATCAATACCAATTTGAGATACAAAATTTACCTTTTTCTGTACATCACCTTTAGTCAGAATTTTTGTAACTTTCATGTTGTCAGCTTGACCACCTAGCATAGGTACGTTAACGATTTCTCCTTCCTTTTCAACCGTAATAGAATTATCACCAAAATCTATCTTTGCCTTGGGTTGTGTGAGAAAATTTCTGCCTAATAAGCATTCAGTATTCAAATCAGAGACAACTAGCACACGTACGTCAAAACTAACTTTCCCTATTTCAATACACAATATTGTTTCACCTTGCACCTGTTTCTTTTTCTTACCTGAAAAATCCACCAACAAAATATGTGGAGCTGGTCGCAAGTGAGGGTGTGATATGATTGACGCTATACGTTTCCACGTCTCTAACGACAAAATACTAACCGAAGCCCCAGAGTCACACAAGGCTACTACCGGTTGATTTAAAATCTGTACTTTAATTTCAGCTGACCTAGCTTGACTATTGAATTTCTGTTCTTCATCACTACTTTCAGATGAATCAGTGTCCCAACTTACAACATTCACTACGTTCTTTCCAATTACAACAAGCTCGCATTGCGAATCATTTTTGAGTGCATTTTGACTTTCAGTACCAAAATTACCATTTACATTACCAACTCTGCCAACCGCACTCGCGTTGGAGAGCAACTTTAGTTTAAAGTTTGATCTTTGTTTTGTGGAAACATAACTCTTGGGCTATAATACGGAAATTGTGGTGCAGATTGAGTATATGTAGACATTGGCTGTGTTCGGTTCATACCTTCATCATGGTTACTATTTACAAAGCTCACTCTTTCGTTTTGATTTGAATTTTCATACTCGTGATCATCTTCGTAATTACTACGATTATTACCCTGACCTTCATTGCGATCATTATTCCTTCTATGATTATTCTTACCTTTGTTCCAATGGAACTTTCTCTTGTTCGGAGTTCCCTTTCTTCTGGGTCCGTCAAACTTACCTTTACCTGAGTTTTTGTGGTTTTCATTACCATAATTTCCCCTTTTATTAAAATTCTCGTAATTCCCTTGCACTTCATCTACCTGATTGACACGTACAGTTCTACCATAAAAATTGTTTCTATCATTAGTATTTCTGCTGTCATAATACAGTGCTTCAAGATTCTGTATGGCTGTTAAAAATGAACTGAAATCTAAATTTGGGAACAACGCTAATTGTCGTCGGTAAGAAATAGGGATCAACTGTTTAATTGTATTCACAATAAAAGTATCCGGTATATTAGGTGACAAACCACGTATCTTATTGAACCTTTTGTGAACAAAGTCGGTAACAGTACCATCAGTTTTTGGGTTGAACGCTTGCGATTGCAACACTGAGAGTTTGCTTGCGATGACTTGTTCAGAACCAAATTGAGCTTTGAATTCTTTAGTGAAATCTTTAAATGAACGAAATGTACCTAATTTTGACTTGTACCACTCACGAGCGTTACCTGTAAAAATAAACCCTAATACATCTAAATATTGCGATTCAGGTACATCTACAGCGTGTGCTGCAATCTTAAATTGCTCTAAAAACGAAGTTGGTGACTCGTCATCTTCTAAACCAGAAAACTTTGGGAACATTTCAATGTCACCGTGACGCAATATTCGTCGTTTAGCCCTTTTTACGTCACCCCTTTCTGATTTTCTCACTTTAATACGTTTCTTTAGTTTTGTTGTCTCACTAGCCGTCGAGGAACTACAATCTGTTTGGTTATCACTACTAATTTCTTCCTTACTGCTGTATTTTGACTTATGACTACTCCTATCCTCACCGGAGGTACTTAATCTACGCCAGTTACGTTCACTCCCCTCTCTGCTAGCATGTTCAGTCAATGAGGTTAACTTCGTTTGGGTTTCATCTACCTTAATTTCTAAACCTAACAACCTGTCACCTATCAAAGCAATATTTTGGTTCATGTTAACAACGTCAATACCGGGAGGGATAGCGTTCTGTGACAGAATATCAACCCTACTGTGCAAAACTGCGACCTTTCTTTCTAACTTGTGGGTCGTATCACTTAATCCCACTAACATTTTTTCTTTATTTTCTAAATTACCTTCAATTTTATTTACTGACCCCTCGATTGCTTCAATTTTCTCAAAAGCTCGGTCCGCCTTTTCTTCACATTTACCCAAATCGACCGTAATGTTCTCAAGTTCTTGATAATTCTGAAGTGTTTTCCCCCATATTTTTTCACATTTATCATTTACCTTCTCACATTTCTCGTCTATTTCTTTCGATATTTGTTCGTATCTACCTACACATTCCTTTCTAATGATTTCTAATTGCACCT
Source organism: Thermobia domestica (assembly GCF_964235325.1). NCBI lineage: Eukaryota > Metazoa > Arthropoda > Insecta > Zygentoma > Lepismatidae > Thermobia > Thermobia domestica. Next base: position 70,302,343 of record NC_137456.1, read on the forward strand.
CAAGTTTATCGTCAATCTGCTTTTTTGTTATTTCAGAAACTTCCACTATTTTGTTTTCTAAAAACTCACGTACATTATTAGTTTCTTCAACGACTTTTTCTATTTTTCCTTCCAAAGATTCATTAACTTTCTCAACTTTATTTTCTAATGATTCGCGTACCATATTAGTTTGTTCACTAACCCTTTCAATTTTATTTTCTAAAGATTCACGTAAATTTTGCATTTCAGTTTTATTTGCATTAATTGCCTCTTTATTTGCTTTAAGTGCGTCCAGCACTAACTTAACATTACTTTCATCCATTTTTCGCAATTACAGAAAATTTCTAAGTACGAGTCAGATACTTTATACCTTTACGTTTCTACACATAAATCACTACTTTTTACATGTACGGTGAAGGAGTTCTGTTCCTGTTTCGGAGCGCCATTCTTATGACCGGAAGGGTTCGTGTCTTATTCGGTACGCCTGTATTGTGATTTCACTAAGTATAGTTAGTTCATTCAGACACTGAGTGTTTTCATTTGTAATAAGTCTGAATGATGGAACGGAGTATAAGATTCTTTTTTGTACAGTAGTGGTTAGAGATTGTGGGAAGAATTGCACATAATCATCGATTAAGATGAGTTCGATCCAAGTCAGTCTATGCGCGTACCCACGCTCAGTGACACGCCCGATTCACATCCGTACAATTTCTACACCAAATAAATATTCTTACCGTTCCAGTAGTGATTTGCGTAAGAAACTGGTATGAAACAACTGAAACATAATACATGTATAATATTGATTTACTTAAACACAAGTATTATACATACAGCATACATACTTACTTCAATGTTTTAGTTCGATACCTTTGTAAATTTTATATTTTAGAATTTTCTTTTGTCATTTACCATATTAAATACAAGCCCATGAATTTTATTGGAGAATAAAAAAAAATAAAAAAAAGGATTTTGAAAACTTTAATTTGAATTTTTATACTGTAACGACGAAGCCGGCAGATTACTTAACAAAACACCAATTCACACACGCACTTGGGTTTTGGAGATTTCAAAAATAAAAGGGGGGTCATTAGAGGTATTGGAGGGCAGTTCTTTGGAATCTTCTTCCCATTTTTCTTCCAAGGGATGTCCTGTTCTCCAGGTCAGTTTCAATTTTCATTATCCAGCTGTATAGTTGGCCATGTACTTACTTGTGTTTCACTGGTTAACAATCTATAAAATAAATTGATCTCTCGTTTTACCTACATTTTTTTATCATAAACACGAGTGAAATTCAACATTAGACTTATTATTTAGATCTGAACAACGTTATCACGAAACTGAAACGGTGTGCTCGTACTTAGTTTGAGCTAAGTTAAAGCGTTTTGCATCATTTTCGTAGAACATCACTGTAACTTGCGTGAATAACAAAATAACATAACTTCTGCAGTTCACTCTTACTTATATTAATACAATTTCGCAAAAGATTGTTAAATTAACATTGGATTTTTGTGCTGTGTCGTATACCTCTTCTCATCACTACTACATCCATTTGCACACACCCACCAGTTCCCGCGCTGTCCTTCTGGCGTCAGGGATTGCGCCAGTCATGCCAGAGAAAATATTTAAAAAAATCTGTGAGTGTTTCTTTTTTACAACGAATATATATATTAAAAAGGATTAAATGTGTTCTTTATTAAAATAAACTAATTAAAATACTAAAAATAATAAAAGTATTTCTAGATTGTTTCCGATTCCGTGGTACTATTTCTTTGTAGCATCGCGGCCACATCGCATCCCTTTTGTTCGGTGAATAGAAAGCACAAGTCACCACTCACAGGACTGCCAACTCATAAAAAAGGATAAAACTAACACAAAGTTTGCGTCGACGTATAATCCATGCGGCCTTATTCCAATTCAGCCAAGAGTAACTGGGAAAATTTAAAATGGAATGGGAGTGAGGGGGGGCTACACACTTATAGTGTTGATATATAGATATTGAATAGATACGTGTAGCTACAAACATCTCAAGTTCTGACCCCTGCACCATGATATCACGCGGACCGGAGGGCAATATATAGTCGGACTATGGTAATACTTTGTAGTTTAATGTGTTATAATAATAATCAACCATAGTAATACCATCGGATAGAAGGGGTAGCATCATATAATCGTTGACTAGACATATTGAATAATAAATTATGAAAAGACAATAGTAGTTATACAACAGGGCTGTAGTGAATCATATCTTCTGGTCGGTTTTAAAATAGAATATCCTGCTCCGTGAGATTTTTTTTTCTTCACGTTACCTACTCAGGCTAGCTTACAATGTTCATGGAGGCGACGGTTCGGACAGGGGTACAGAAGCAAAACAATTAATTATTGAAATTTATTATTACCGTACCCGGGCATCGACCTCTCCCCCCTTGAATATTTTCGTTTTCTTTTCTTAGTTTCCAAACTAGATAGTGATGGAAATTAATCGATGCCTCAGAATTTAGCGCATTCTGCGAAGGGGAGCTATCGGTGAAGTTTGGCAATAGAAATCATCGATCCAAAATTCAGTTTATTTAATTTTTTTTATTTTGGCAAATCATTAATTAGGGATATCTTAGCTATTACTCTAATTTCATTACTATCCTGGAATCTTCTGGTTTCCAAGAGGTCGGATGATTTTTTCCCCTCTTTTGAAATCCTAAATTAACGCCGTCTCTAACCTTCCGGAGGATTTCGGGGTCTGCAAGGGTGTTGACCGGATACGGTGAGTGGTGGGATTTCCCTAAAGCCTTTGTCTTTCCGAAAATCCCATCGTGGACACAGACTTGTCTCATCTTCGCAGACAGTTTTATCGGCTAGTTATTTGGTAAGCCGAACCCCTTTTGGCATGTTAAGAATATTTTGGCTATGGATTTTGTTGAGAGCGAAATTCGACTTCTATCTTTGTAGCGTTAGTTATTTCTCACTTAAGTCTTTGGCGCCCCTATTCTTCGTCTTCCTTCTTCTCTATCTCTCTCTCTGTCTTCATTTCTTCAAGTTTTTTTTTAATTTTTTCAACCTTCCCCCCCCCCCAAGATTTTGAACTTGTTACTTACGATTTATTTAACGTACAACTCTGATCTGAAACTACCAGCTGAGACGTTGCAAGACACGATTCATGAATGGAGTAGATAATGATTGGGTCCTCCATCATATGTTGACCTATCGCTGAAATGAACGAAGACTTAGTATTTGACGACACTTCGATTACGTTCTTTCACCGTCGTTCCTTTTAAGTTTTTTTTTTTTCGTAATCCATTGGTCAATTTCTTTTCTGTGTTGGTTTTCGATTACTTTGTAGTTAACCTGGGCCCAGAAATTGTACTTTGGTTTATCTAGTTATATCTTTAGAAATGCTCTGTGTTACGTGCCTGCTGCACAAAGTTTTTTTCCATGATTTAAGCACGAACTGATTATATAAAAGTGAAAATTTATAGATGCGCGGTATCAGGTAAAAAATCGATTTTCTTTTCATATGTAATGTCGGAAGTCATTTGTTTTCTTGGACAATGTTTGCAACCTTTTAAAAAAATTATTGTTGGGGGTGATTAATTTAAATGTGTGCGCATTTATTGAATATATATATATATATATATATATATATATATATATAGAGAGAGAGAGAGAGAGAGAGAGAGAGAGAGAGAGAGAGAAATGAATACGTCGAATGTATATGTACTTAGTATGTGAATATGATTTTAAAGTAAAAGTATGATATTAAATGTATTATGAATATATGTAAGAGCGCTCGTGTCGGCCCCCCTAAACGTGTATTGGTTGCTATAGTTTACCAGTAAGTTCTCCGACGAATGTAAGAATGTAGATTTTGTTAAGAATACCGCCGTGCACTTAAGTAATTTTCCTTTTCTTTTGAATAAATGTAAATGATACCTTATGTAATTATGTAATGGCATGTATTGGAAAGTAAAGGCAGGTCTAAACGTAACCCACATCATCATAACGAATATTATCCCTGAACTACCAACCTAAAACCATCGTGGAAAGTGCACCTTGAATCCTTCTCACCTTCATATGTATCCTGTGACTTGACCAGTTTTTTTTTATCCTCAATTTAAACCTTTATACTCCGTATACCTGCGGGAGATCGTTTTTAAAATCCGAATCATATACAAATATATACGAAAGTGATCCTAAGGAAAGGCCTCATAACGTGTCCCAGTGTTGCATAAATAACTTAAAACTATTCAATTAATAAGTTTGGAAATGGACCGTCTAAGAGGAGAAACGTCCTCTAGCGATAGTGATTTTTCGAAATCCCTGGATGGGTATAAAGCGTCGCAGTGTGCGATTGCAGATATAAACTGTTAAAAGTTATAAACCAAGTATAGACGATGAATGGTTTTGTAAACCAATATATATATATATATATATATATATATATATATATATATATATATATATATATATATATATATATATATATATATATATATATATATAAACCCGAACGAAGTTAAATGGAGCGAAATGTTCTGGACACTACGAGTAGTGCGTGATTTGTGATTTGAACGCTCAAAATCATTAATATTTTATTACCCGATGTGAGGTAGAGACTCATATAATTTCTGATACACTAAAAAGTTCTTTTTTTTCTTTTCTTTCCTCTTTGTCAATTTTTTTTTAAAGTGAAATAAGTGTCTCCTTTGCATATGTCGCAAATCATAATTTTGATTTAGCATGCCTAAGATACAATATATGTAATTATTTTTATTTGTCAAGATGATTGAATATATAAAAATTTACTAGAATATAACACTATGTACTCTATTAATATATAACCAATAACTTGTGCTTGTAATATTTTCTTCATAATTATCTGTTTGTCTTTTCTTTTCACTATGGATGTAATAAATTATTTGTATTTTTGTAGTTAGTTGGTTTCCTTTAACCATATATACACTGTCCTGAGTGAGTGAGCGTGTGAATGCATGATAGATTTAATATAAGTAATTTTAGTGATATCATTTGTTGTATTAACATCTATAATATATGTGTCGTGTTTTAATATATGTGTTAAGGTAAATAACCTAGGTCATGAAGGACCGCTACTAATGGTTTAAATCGGCTCTAGGAGTGAAACAAAAATAGCAGGATGAGCCTAAATACGACATCTTTCTTCCAGGAAGTTGAAATTCTTATTGATACGATACATAAATTTATATTGAGTTTATAAGTCTGATTTTTTTTTCTCTTGGCTAATTCATATGTGTGGTCGATCCTAGAGAACAGAGTTCAGATGCTGGATGGTAATCAATTACCGGTTGGAATAACAGTACAAAGAATTAAATTTCACTTTTCTCATTTCCAGGTCTAGGTCTGGGCAACCCCACGATCGTGGTGCCTGGAGCTAGGTCTGGGTGGTATGAGGGAACATGTGTCTATTTCGAAGCATTCCAAAATTGATTAGTCGTTAATAACATTTAGAATGATTCATCTTTCAACGACTTTTCCGACCTCACTATATTTCCGGAATTATCCAGTAATCTGTTTCTTATTAAAATACCCTATTTCTTTTCTTTCTTCTTTACCTACCTCCTTCTTTTACCCTTCTACTTTCTTCTCTTTCTTTCCTATTTCTGAATGAAAGAAAACGGAGTCATGACAGAGTAGTCGCTATTTGCACGGTCAATAAGTTGTTTCGATGAGTTTTCTTCGGGAGTCCGATATGGAATAATTAACAATAACAAAAGGTTTATTGGAAGTTACTTTATTGGAGAATAATCAGGATTTCAATTAGTAGGTGATGTTTCGTAATCGCCCTCGTTAAAGAGAATTAATTTTAGCGACTCCTCTACATTAGCTCTTTTATCTTCGTTTACTTTTTTTTATCGTTTTTTTTTCTTTCAATATTGGCGACCGTTGACATCGGACAGTTACCATGGAAACAATTGTTTTCCCTGGTAACGAATCTGAAATTATTTATTAAACACTGTTTAGGATCGAGCACATATTGACTTGGCCACAAAAGTGCATAATTAAAAAGTTACAGTGGGATTAAATAATTATAGTCATTGGCTGTTCTGCTATCTTTGTCTCTCTCTGTAGAAAGGGGGAAATGAAGGAATTTGCTAAAGTGACTTCTAAAATTTGAAAATGCTGGAAGTTGACCCAAGGAGGGAATTAGATAGGAGTCCCTCAATTTATGAATAGTACCTGATTAATAAGTATTGTTAGTTTATAAGGATATAATTGTATGTGTTTATATTGTGTCTTTTTATATGGAAACTATGGCAACTAATAGGGAAGTAGTATCACACGAGAACGCGGAAGTCTCATGTACACAATGTACTTTAGAAAGTAGTGAGAAAATAGCTCGCGTCTCTCGTAGGTTAGTGAGGTGTCACGAGTGTGGGCTGAAATGGATACATTTCAGTTGTATTAATTTAGAGGATACTGCTGAAAATGCAGAAAAGGTTTGGGCTGGTGAAATAGTTAAATACTGCAAAGAATGTGAGGGGAAGCTCCACCAGTCGCGTGAACCCATGAGTTTATCCTCTGAAAAAGAAAATGAACATCCCGATTCGGATGGTGAGCGAGGGTATAGTACCCCGAAGAACCGAGGCCAAATATCTCCAGTGGAGATATCTGACCTCGATGATGATGAAAGAGATGGGGATCCAATTGGTGATAAACCCAAAGGAAAGCAAAGGAAGACTGGGTCATCTCTTAATGACGCTCTCCTCCTTTCATTGCAACAAATGCTACAGGAAATGAAACGCGAAATAAATGGAAAAATAGATAATAATAGCCTGGAAATGAGACGCGAAATGAATAAGAATAGCCGGGAAATGAATGAAAAAATAGATGCCTCGAACCGAGAAACCGAATCTCGATTCGAAGTATTAACTCACAAAATAGACAATATATGTGTAGACTTCGCTTCCTCAATAAACAAATTGAGGGAGCAAGCGTCTACTGAAATTGATTTGGTCAGATGCGAGGCTCAACAGTCCCTAAAGCAACTTCAGCAGGAGACTGAAAGTAAATTAGATCATGTAAATTCTGAAATTGAACAAATGGATACTAAATTGCATAAAATCAACAATAAATTAGAAACACAGCAGGCCGAAATTGATAGTTTAAAGTCAACCTTGTCAGATTTGTCATTGGAAACCAAACTGGAAGTAACTGACCAGAAAATTTCGAAAATTCAAAACGAGATAGTAAACATTCAAAAAGAAATGACAAAATCTAGTCGCGGAAAATCAGAGGTAACCTATCCTTTCCCCGGTAGCGATTCCTTAGAAATATTACCCGCTATAACAACTACCCGTGGCGCAGGAAAAGAAAATTTAGTGTCAGTTGATGCACGGGATATTGCGACGCACTACCCCATGCATCGGTCAGAACCAAAGTCGTGGTTCAATTCCAATAGCGTGCCGAATCAGTCGAGTGTTGTGACGACTACGGTCACTAGCGTGAGTGCTCCCTCTTTACATGGAGGTATACAATCACATAGCGTGTTGCCGGGAAGAGGAGATGGGTGCCATTCTGAGTCGTTGTTCACGGGTGCGATTGGTCCGGGGATGGAGCCCAACATATTCAATACGACCAACAGAATCCCTTTCACTTACATGGGTAGTTATAACACCGCTACGACGTCGTCGGTGGTAAATCCGTTGACGACTCCGATTGTGCAGGATAATATGTTAATTCCCAGTAACTATTCCCCTGCTTATGTTAGTATGGGTTCCAAGGTTTCGCTGAGGGACATCGAACGTTTTCCCACTTTTGACGGGAATATTACCAATGGACAGCCTCGTGTTTTTCTGCGTAGATTGCAGCAGTGTTTAGAAATGTATCGGCTGACCGATAGAGAACGTTTACAAATAGTTGAAAAACTTTTAATTGCAGCATCAGGCGCGTGGTTTGCTTCTATTAAATATAGAATTCATACGTTTGATGATTTTCTGATCCTTTTTAAGGAAGAATACTGCAACGAGCATATAGAGAGGCTTCAGAAACGCAACCTCCAATCTTTAAGATATGATCGAGCCAAGTATGGGTCCCTTTTGGACTATGCTTGGAAGATCATCGAACTGTACTATCAGATTGCAGAAAATCCATCGCAAGCCGAACTAGTAGACATCATAGTGAACGCTCTTCCACCAGATGAGTCGCGGGCTATTGCTTCCCACTTATGCCAAACGGTGCGAGAAGTTACGTCACGCCTAGCTGCCCTGTGTGGGAAAGAAACTGGAGGCCCACCAAAGAGGTATTTCGCCCGACAAGCAAAAGTTGTGAAACCCGTGAAAAGCAAGGCAACGGCTAGTTGCCAAACGGACTTTCTGAGTTACACCCAAGCTGGATCTCGCTATCCGAGTGGGAATGGCTCAGAAAGCAATCAATATAACGGTCGACGTCTGTTCCGTAACCGACCAATGTTTAACAATCGCCGGGGTTATCGCCCCTATGACCGCACAATGGGGGAATCGAACCCGAATAGGGACGATAATAGGAGGAACTTTAAAGGGGCGTACCGGAGAAGAGAAAACGGTACTGGTCAAAACGGCAATGTTAACAATAACTGTGCAAGTAGATCTCAGAATTCTGCCCCTTCGCAAATACAAACTAATGGCGGAAATGGAATTCTAGCCACTCGAGGGATTGATAGTCGCGAGACCGCTGTCAAATCGACAAACTAATTCCGCAACTACCTGGTGAAATGGGGGAGGATAGTTGCGGGAAAATATACCCCATTATTTTGAAAAATCAGACTGACCACGAATGTAAATCTAATTTGTGGACACAAAATTTATCATTTCGGGACTCGTTACAATTTGTTATAAAATTTGTTATAGATGAGGAACCCTTTGCTTCAAGTGAAGAACGCTATTTTTCTACCTCTCCCAGCCTACGAGGAAGTATCGGCGGCGTTGAACTTGTCGCTACAATAGATAGTGGCTCGGAGCTCTGCCTAATGGACTGGGAGGTGTGGAAAAAATTAAAGCAACGGTTTCCATCCGCTAAATTGAGACCATACACGGGCCTTACACTTGGCGCTTTCGCTGGAAAAGAAAGTTTTTCGGTTCAGGGCGTTCAAAATTTTAACCTAAACATACAAAATCATATATTCGAAATAGCCATCTTCGTCATAAAATATTTGCGAACGGACCTAATACTGGGATGTCCGTTTCTGGACAAATTCCAGTGTATCATTGACCGGGAAAAGAAAGAGATTAGAATGAAAGACAGTTTAGGAAACACTGTTGTCGTTCCTACGGATCGACCGAACATAATGCTAGTGAAATTACCAGTAGAAGAGATTGCAATCGGTGAATCAGGATGGCCGGTGGTGGATCGACCCATGCTTGACCCCAGTTTAAATTGTCAAGCTGCCTGTGCAGTGACACCTCTTCACAAGGGAGGGGTTAACAGGGGAGATCAGCTGGATCCACTCCTGGGCACCGAATGCAATGTCTCGGAACAAGAGATTGATTCATATATTGCCACTCGGGATGACTTACCATTACCGATTAAATCAGGTCTTCGGAAATTATTAATAAAGTACCGTTCTCTTTTCTCTGAGTACCCACGCCGCGTTAACGCGCCTCGCTATAAAATACAGTTGAAGGATGAAGAACCAGTTGTTGGACCATGTTATTCCGTCCCTCAGGCTATACAACCTGAGTTTGAAGCAGAGTTGAATAAATGGTTACGGTTGGGGATAGCAATAGAACAAATGTCTCCATATCGAAATCCTATTCATGTCGTCCGGAAGGCCTCTGGCGGTGTACGTCCGGTTTTAGATCTGAGGGCTACCAACTCAAAAATTATATCTCCACAGGTGCAGGTAGAACCTATCAATGAGTTACTACACCGTGTTTCGCAGGCAATGTGGTTTTCGTCGTTTGACGCGTCAAGTGCATATTATGGGATCAGTTTACACCCAGACTCTTACCAACGCACCAGTTTTGTGTACAAGGGAAGACAATATTGCCTTACTGTTCTGCCACAGGGGTTGAAAAGTAGTCCTGCTGTATTTCAATCGGTAATGACAAAATTTTTTAATGACTCAACCCGTTCTTTTGTTATTTTGTACTTAGACGATGTTCTAGTAAAATCAACTACTGAAGAAGAGCATTTGGCTCATTTAGAGAGAACTTTCGAAATCTTTAAACAAGCAAATTTTTCATTAAATTTCAAAAAATGTAAGTTCTTTGCACGGGAAATCAAATTTTTAGGACATATAATTAGTGGCAGAACAATAAGGGTTGATCCTCGACTCAATGAGCCAATTCGTTGTTTTCCAGTACCGAAATCCAAGAAAGCATTACAGAAGTTTTTAGGGCTTATAGGATGGAGGCGAAAATTCATCCCAAACTTTTCTGGTCTCACTGCTAATCTGTATCAACTCCTGAAAAAGGATCAGAAATTCGTACTAAATAACGAAGCCTTGGAAACTTTCAATAAACTGAGAACTCTTCTTAGTAATCCACCTGCATTAAGTCAGCCGGATTTCTCTTTGCCTTTTTACATCCATAGTGATGCGTGCATGGAAAATTTGGCTGGCCTACTTGCACAATATCCTTCAGATAAAGATAACGTCATTGGATATGCCAGTCGACGGGTGAAACCCTATGAGTTGTCTCCTTCAATATCTCAGCTGGAACTCCTGTCAGTCCTGTTCCTCTGTGAACATTTTGAGCAGTATATCATGGGTCGTACTACTTATGTCCATACAGATAACGCGGCAGTCACACATGCATTCACCCAAAAGAACCTTGAGCCACGAACCACCCGCATTCTATTGAAACTGCAGAAATTTGATTTAATTTTTCAACACTGTCCAGGCAGAGAAAATTTTGTAGCCGACACAATTAGTAGATACCCACCGGAGGTATTGCTTGAGCCCGAAACACATTATGTTCATTTTTTAACCAAAACGCAGGATGCTGATATTAATCTAGACTTTATTCGAGAAAATCAAATAACAGATGAATTATGTAAGAACCTGTTAAAGCAATATGAAAACAACCGTAATCTGGACAGAGTAACAATGTACTGTGGGTTAATTTATATTAAACCTTTGCGTGTTCAGAAATGGCTCTTAGTGATACCGCAGAGTTGTATACCCCAAATTATCAGTGTTGTCCATTCTACCGGTCACTTTGGAGTTCAAAAGTGTTATCGTTTTTGTCGAGCTATATTTTATTGGAAGAATCAAAAAACCACGATTAAAAACTTCATACGAAATTGCATAGAATGTGCCGAAACAAAGTTTACAAACCGTGCTATAGCTAAGCAGGAATATCATATTCAAGCCACCGTACCCCATGAGACTCTGGGGGTGGACCTTATTGGAAAATTGCCACCCAGTCAGGGATATTATTATATTTTATCTCTAACAGATATTTATTCTCGTTTCGTTACTTTCCTTCCACTGAAAAAGGCTCATACTAAGGAAATAATCACAGTATTAGAGAGACGATACTTTCATCTATTGCCTTACCCACAGGAATTCTTATCCGATAAAGGACCACAGTTCCAATCTAAGTTATGGCAGGACTTTTGTAACAAATATAAAATTAAACATAAGAAAACTTCCAGTTATTCCCCGCAGGCTAACGGCGTTACAGAACGTAGCCATAAAGAACTCAATAGATTAGTTAGATTATGATGTCATGAGGATCAAACTACTTGGCACAAGTACTTAGTCAAAATTCAGGATCTCCTAAATAATTCATATTGTTCCAGTATTGGCTGTACGCCTGCGGAACGCTTTCTTAGTTATTCTGCCGTTGATAGCTATAGGAAAGTGTTCCCATGGCCCAAAGAGTTAGATTCCATAGATAACCGTTTCCGATACGCTGAAGTAGAGGTAAAATTAAAAAGTCATGCGAAACAGTCGTCAAACGCTATAAATCTGCAAGAAGGGCAATTAGTGATGTTGAAACTGCATAACTTATCCTCACTTATAAAGCATGAGTCAGCAAAATGGATGAAAGTCTATACCGGCCCGTTTTTAGCAGTTAAATTATTGAAAAATTGCGCTGTATTACACAATCTAAAAGGTGAAAGTATCGGAACTCACAATTTCCAGAATCTTAAGCTTTTCAACTGTACTGAGGACAAAAAACGGGAACTTCTATCTCAATACCCAAAGTGAATGTTACACTGTCTCATTTGAGTGCATGAGAGTATGAGTGAGTAGTTAGTTTATTAGTATTAATACATGTTAATTCTATTCAACAAAATTTTGTTATTCAAACAAAATTTCTTTAACGACGCCGGGGAACTGTAATATGCCATTACAGCCTAATGATATTATGTTTTTAACAGGAGGGTGCCCGAAATTTTTTGCACCGACTGTACTTGATGTTTAACAAAAAAAAAAATTGTGGCTGTTCATATAATTCGTAATTTTATTTGTTATTCTATTTCAAATTAACATGGAAAACTGTAAAAAATTCATTACGGATTATAGTTTTGGGAATCAATATCTTTATTTATATTTTAAATTAGTTATAAGTCTTGCATATGTATATGTAAATGGAATATTACAATTCTTAAGGTGTCAGTGCTATCCGAAAATATAGATCCACTATTGGACGGAACTTTCCAGATCAAATAACCAATCTAAAATTCGACAGAATTTTCAGGACCACCCTTCACCTCTCTTTTAGATACCTAGGTCCTTCTAAAATCTAGTTTGATCCAGATTTTACCAAATTTTATTCGTTTTAAAGCCCCACCGCCAAAAATGCTTTGTTTTGATTGGATGATAAACCCACGCTATGATACTAGGGCGCAATTATTCCATTCCCTGCAAGAATTTCGCTGACGACAGCCGACCCGGATCTGCCAGCATATAAAAGGAGAAATTAACTAGAAAAGCTGCATTAAGAAGGTAAAACTAATATAATAATTGAATAAATACCGTCCAGGAAGCTATGGAGCCATAATTTGCTAATTTTTATAGTAAAAAACCGGACTGTAAAGCTGAAATAGGAAGCATAACTCGGTGACGCCATGTTGTGCAGATATAGTTCGTGATGGACAGAATTCAGGATAGTGTGTGCATTTAATCTCCTTTCCCAAACCCAGTTTGCAGTTCAGTGAATCAAATAGTTAAATTTCCCTCTTGCCCCTCCTGAATCAGTGTAGGTTCGGTCAGACCTGTCCGTTCAGTAATCTGTCTGTGTAGTTAGTACGTGATTTTTTTTTCATATATATATATGGCGGTATTTTTAGGTCTGTTTGTAGTGTTAGTAACTATCAGCATGTACGTGTAAATTAAGCAGGGGGCTCCTATCTGACTCCCAAATTGGGAGTACGGCTTCCAGCGGGATGAGTTGAACATGTAGTTTGTTCCGGGTTCCTGCCCCTTCAGGGCAGGGGTCCTATTGTTAGCTAATACTCCGATATGTCCCCTCAGGGCATTGATTAAACAGGTTAAGTAAAAAATGTGATTTGGTAAATATAAGGGCCAGTTGGCCCTGTTCATTTCTTTCCTTTCGTTACCTTTCATAGAGCCGATTTAACATGGTAAAATATGAATGTTTTCTGTGTATATTTATTAGTATAACATGTATTAATGTAGTGTGTAGTATGAATGTGGCATGTATGTGTTCGTAATGTAGAAACATGTTCTAGTAGTAGTAATTGTGATAGTTAAGTGATGAAAGAGTGTGTGAGATAATTAAATACGGACAGTGTAGTATTTACTATGCGATAAATTTTTATTACTCCGTCATTAAGTGAACGTAATATAGTATAATAGTCCCGTGTACAAGGTCACATTCAGTTGTTCAAGGGTTGATTATATCGTCGCTAGCCCTAGTGTCAAAAGTCAGTACTAATCGCCATTCTTCCGTCGAGGTGCTTAGTGATTTAGTTTTCATGAAATTGACCTTTCTTTCCGAAATAAAACCTAGAAGGTATAATTCACAGCCCATATGAATGTACAGTTAGGTCAAGTGACCCAAAATTAATATTTTCCGAAAATTACAACATTCTGCTCAGTTTAGAAATCGAAATATTTAAGTAAATAAACAATCCGTAATTTCTTAACAGAAGTCGGGCGATATGATGCTAGTTCTTCGCTTTGAAATTATATTAAATGTTCATTTCTTTCTTCGTGGCTGCAGAAGTTCATTGTTGCTGCAGAATTTTATAAACATTAAATATTATCGCGGATAATTCTATTTTCAGTGAACATACGTAGGATTTTTTTTCGTTCTTAATAAAGCTACCAGGTATTACATAGTATTGTGTGTGTGTGAAAGAGTCTTGAGTTCGAGTGAGTTTGTCGTGCGGTGATCGGAATGGGAAATGTTTGTAGTGACTATAGATTTTAAAGTGTTATGATGAAATGTGTAAATAGGCTAGGCGTAGATAGAGGAAACAGGGTGTTTGTAAGAATATAGCGTCGTAGTAAATGAGAATGATGATATGAATATTATATGAATATTAATGTGAATATGAATATAAAGTATATGAATATTGTAATAAATGAATATAGAATATAGGACACCCATATAGTTAAATATATAGTAGCCCAGTGAATATTTCGCCGCGTGTTGATATATAGATATTGAATAGATACGTGTAGCTACAAACATCTCAAGTTCTGACCCCTGCACCATGATATCACGCGGACCGGAGGGCGATATATAGTTGGACTATGGTAATACTTTGGAGTTTAATGTGTTATAATAATAATCAACCATAGTAATACCATCGGATAGAAGGGGTAGCATCATATAATCGTTGACTAGACATATTGAATAATAAATTATGAAAAGACAATAGTAGTTATACAACAGGGCTGTAGTGAATCATATCTTCTGGTCGGTTTTAAAATAGAATATCCTGCTCCGTGAGATTTTTTTTTCTTCACGTTACCTACTCAGGCTAGCTTACAATGTTCATGGAGGCGACGGTTCGGACAGGGGTACAGAAGCAAAACAATTAATTATTGAAATTTATTATTACCGTACCCGGGCATCGACCTCTCCCCCCTTGAATATTTTCGTTTTCTTTTCTTAGTTTCCAAACTAGATAGTGATGGAAATTAATCGATGCCTCAGAATTTAGCGCATTCTGCGAAGGGGAGCTATCGGTGAAGTTTGGCAATAGAAATCATCGATCCAAAATTCAGTTTATTTAATTTTTTTTATTTTGGCAAATCATTAATTAGGGATATCTTAGCTATTACTCTAATTTCATTACTATCCTGGAATCTTCTGGTTTCCAAGAGGTCGGATGATTTTTTTCCCTCTTTTGAAATCCTAAATTAACGCCGTCTCTAACCTTCCGGAGGATTTCGGGGTCTGCAAGGGTGTTGACCGGATACGGTGAGTGGTGGGATTTCCCTAAAGCCTTTGTCTTTCCGAAAATCCCATCGTGGACACAGACTTGTCTCATCTTCGTAGACAGTTTTATCGGCTAGTTATTTGGTAAGCCGAACCCCTTTTGGCATGTTAAGAATATTTTGGCTATGGATTTTGTTGAGAGCGAAATTCGACTTCTATCTTTGTAGCGTTAGTTATTTCTCACTTAAGTCTTTGGCGCCCCTATTCTTCGTCTTCCTTCTTCTCTATCTCTCTCTCTGTCTTCATTTCTTCAAGTTTTTTTTAATTTTTTCAACCTTCCCCCCCCCCAAGATTTTGAACTTGTTACTTACGATTTATTTAACGTACAACTCTGATCTGAAACTACCAGCTGAGACGTTGCAAGACACGATTCATGAATGGAGTAGATAATGATTGGGTCCTCCATCACATGTTGACCTATCGCTGAAATGAACGAAGGCTTAGTATTTGACGACACTTCGATTACGTTCTTTCACCGTCGTTCCTTTTAAGTTTTTTTTTTTCGTAATCCATTGGTCACTTTCTTTTCTGTGTTGGTTTTCGATTACTTTGTAGTTAACCTGGGCCCAGAAATTGTACTTTGGTTTATCTAGTTATATCTTTAGAAATGCTCTGTGTTACGTGCCTGCCGCACAAAGTTTTTTTTTCCATGATTTAAGCACGAACTGATTATATAAAAGTGAAAATTTATAGATGCGCGGTATCAGGTAAAAAAATCGATTTTCTTTTTCATATGTAATGTCGGAAGTCATTTGTTTTCTTGGACAATGTTTGCAACCTTTTAAAAAAATTATTGTTGGGGGTGATTAATTTAAATGTGTGCGCATTTATTGAATATAAATATATATATAGAGAGAGAAATGAATACGTCGAATGTATATGTTCTTAGTATGTGAATATGATTTTAAAGTAAAAGGATGATATTAAATGTATTATGAATATATGTAAGAGCGCTCGTGTCGGTCCCCCTAAACGTGTATTGGTTGCTATAGTTTACCAGTAAGTTCTCCGACGAATGTAAGAATGTAGATTTTGTTAAGAATACCGCCGTGCACTTAAGTAATTTTCCTTTTCTTTTGAATAAATGTAAATGATACCTTATGTAATTATGTAATGGCATGTATTGGAAAGTAAAGGCAGGTCTAAACGTAACCCACATCATCATAACGAATATTATCCCTGAACTACCAACCTAAAACCATCGTGGAAAGTGCACCTTGAATCCTTCTCACCTTCATATGTATCCTGTGACTTGAACAGTTTTTTTTATCCTCAATTTAAACCTTTATACTCCGTATACCTGCGGTAGATCGTTTTTAAAATCCGAATCATATACAAATATATACGAAAGTGATCCTAAGGAAAGGCCTCATAACGTGTCCCAGTGTTGCATAAATAACTTAAAACTATTCAATTAATAAGTTTGGAAATGGACCGTCTAAGAGGAGAAACGTCCTCTAGCGATAGTGATTTTTCGAAATCCCTGGATGGGTATAAAGCGTCGCAGTGTGCGATTGCAGATATAAACTGTTAAAAGTTATAAACCAAGTATAGACGATGAATGGTTTTGTAAACCAATATATATATATATATATATATATATATATATATATATATATATATATATATATATATATATATATATATATATATATATATATATATATATATATATATAAACCCGAACGAAGTTAAATGGAGCGAAATGTTCTGGACACTACGAGTAGTGCGTGATTTGTGATTTGAACGCTCAAAATCATAATATTTTATTACCCGATGTGAGGTAGAGACTCATATAATTTCTGATACACTAAAAAGTTCTTTTTTTTTCTTTTCTTTCCTCTTTGTCAATTTTTTTTTAAAGTGAAATAAGTGTCTCCTTTGCGTATGTCGCAAATCATAATTTTGATTTAGCATGCCTAAGATACAATATATGTAATTATTTTTATTTGTCAAGATGATTGAATATATAAAAATTTACTAGAATATAACACTATGTACTCTATTAATATATAACCAATAACTTGTGCTTGTAATATTTTCTTCATAATTATCTGTTTGTCTTTTCTTTTCACTATGGATGTAATAAATTATTTGTATTTTTGTAGTTAGTTGGTTTCCTTTAACCATATATACACTGTCCTGAGTGAGTGAGCGTGTGAATGCATGATAGATTTAATATAAGTAATTTTAGTGATATCATTTGTTGTATTAACATCTATAATATATGTGTCGTGTTTTAATATATGTGTTAAGGTAAATAACCTAGGTCATGAAGGACCGCTACTAATGGTTTAAATCGGCTCTAGGAGTGAAACAAAAATAGCAGGATGAGCCTAAATACGACATCTTTCTTCCAGGAAGTTGAAATTCTTATTGATACGATACATAAATTTATATTGAGTTTATAAGTCTGATTTTTTTTTCTCTTGGCTAATTCATATGTGTGGTCGATCCTAGAGAACAGAGTTCAGATGCTGGATGGTAATCAATTACCGGTTGGAATAACAGTACAAAGAATTAAATTTCACTTTTCTCATTTCCAGGTCTAGGTCTGGGCAACCCCACGATCGTGGTGCCTGGAGCTAGGTCTGGGTGGTATGAGGGAACATGTGTCTATTTCGAAGCATTCCAAAATTGATTAGTCGTTAATAACATTTAGAATGATTCATCTTTCAACGACTTTTCCGACCTCACTATATTTCCGGAATTATCCAGTAATCTGTTTCTTATTAAAATACCCTATTTCTTTTCTTTCTTCTTTACCTACCTCCTTCTTTTACCCTTCTACTTTCTTCTCTTTCTTTCCTATTTCTGAATGAAAGAAAACGGAGTCATGACAGAGTAGTCGCTATTTGCACGGTCAATAAGTTGTTTCGATGAGTTTTCTTCGGGAGTCCGATATGGAATAATTAACAATAACAAAAGGTTTATTGGAAGTTACTTTATTGGAGAATAATCAGGATTTCAATTAGTAGGTGATGTTTCGTAATCGCCCTCGTTAAAGAGAATTAATTTTAGCGACTCCTCTACATTAGCTCTTTTATCTTCGTTTACTTTTTTTATCTTTTTTTTTCTTTCAAGGAAATGTGGAAATGCAATTTTGAAGAGGCTTCAATGCATTAGGAATTGACGACGAATTGTCAATGTAATCCCGCATACCCATCTGAGCTTCCTGAACGTCCAGATTAAATCGCGCGCACAATCTTCTTACTTCTTTCTCTCCATAACGCACATCCATTTCAGCCGGCCACGAGTCAGCATCAAGAATTTTCATATCAGATAAAAGTTGTACTGTAGTTGGTGTATCCTCACACAGTCGGTGACGCATGTTGTCGGCGACACTTTGAAGAAACTGGTTAGGATCGATGCTCATGTGCTTTTTGTTGCTCTGAAGAAGCACACTTTTGAAGACACCCAACTTCTTAGCTTTTAGAGCCTCCTCATATTTCTCCCCTGGTTGATATTTGAAGGATTCCAGCACCCTAATGGTTTGTTTCACCAGATAATTTGCACGTTCTAGAGAGATATTACTTTCTCGTAGTTGAAGAGATAATAAAGATAATTCCTGTAGTACATCGTACATCAACCCGAGATCGCATACGAATTCAGGACTGGCTAATTTCGTTCCTAGACCATGAATTTTCTTCCTAGTGGATGAGTTTCTTCCTGCATGGTTCATGAAATGAGCATGCAAAGCAGGAAATGAAACCCATACAGCCTTAACTGTTCTAAAGCTACTTGCAACCCAACGGATGTCCATCACTCGGCCAATACATAGGATTTGAACATCAAGATCTTCAGAAATTTTTGATATTTCTAGCATGTTTTTGGGGGATTGACTATAGAAAGAATATATGGCGTCTAAAAAAGCCTTGAAATGATTTGTTGCTGTAACATCTGACAAAGCATCATTTACAGCTAGTTCAAGTCGATGATTCATACAATGCCACGTAAAAATACGCGGGTAAAGTTCTATCAGCTTCTTGGCAACACCACTGTTCTTTCCCAGCATTACACTGGCTCCGTCGCTAACGAAGGAGACCCAATTATTTTGTAAATACTCTTCTATAAAGCCTGAAGATTTGAGACATGATAGAAGCGTATCACAAACTGATTTCGCTGTATGTCCCTCTAACTCTAGTAATTTGAGAAACATAAATGTGGGTGGTTCATTGTTTATTGAAGCACGAATATAAACAATAAGCACCGGTTTTTTACTAATGGTTGTTGATTCATCAACTAAAACTGAGAGTTTCGCTGAAGAACTCACTATGTTGGTCACAATGCGTTTTTCCATTTCTCGGGAAATATGTTCAATTATCTTAGAACATGTATTTCTGGAATGTAATATAATTCCGGTATTCATGCCATTAAGACTTTGAAGTTCGACAAGAGATTCGTGATCAGCAAAAGGGCGGTTCTTTTTAGCCAAATAGTATGCAGTGCGAAAGATGTTTTCAGTTGCGTCTGCTGACATTTTGTTCATTTCTTCAAACTGCTTTGGAAGTTCTTTCTTTTCCTTCTTATCGCAAATTTTTTGAGCTATTTCATGAGCTTTTGAATCCTCGTGTTTTTTTAATTTTGTTTCGAAGAATTGCTAGCTGACTGGTTCTGTTACTTCCACATGAAGTCTGAATTTGATAATTAAACCATTCACTTGACAACGACACACCTTTTTCTTTCATTGGTCCTAAGGAATGAGCTTCACTACAAACCAAACACCCTAAGTTGTTTTCTCTGCATGAAAGCCATGGATGCGTTGCTGTTTTCTCTTGCCACTGCTGTAAGGTCCATACCTGAGGCCATTGCGGAGTACAGTTATATTCACTGGAGACCTAAAACGAAAAGGAAGAAGAAAAAGTTAGAATAAAGTAATGCAGATATAGAAAACAGATTGTTTTCTACAAGTTAATCGTATTGAAATACGAATGAACGCTTACCATTAGATAATACTGTCAGGATTGAAATAATATATTTCGGGGGCCACGTGCCAAAGCAACATTGATTTTAAAAGCTGAGATGATGCAATGTTCATGTTCAGAATTTATTATTATTATTATTATGATTATTATTACATGTGCTGTGTGGGATACTGTCGTTTCTGTTACTAATGAGTTTGACATACACATAAGTTTGTTATATATTTATGCTTTATTTAATAATGAACCTCAAAGTAGAAGCACATATCGAGCTCTTTCTATTAAAGTTTGAATAGGGAATTCTGCATTAAACCAGATATTTCTAAATTCAAGAAGTTATATTTACAATCATATTTCGTAAATGTAGAATAGAAGCACGTTATTTAATCATACTACACCCTCAAGCTATTTTTTTTTTCTTTTCACTGTTTTGTTTTCAGTTTCGTTTTTTCTTCGTTCTCGCTACCTTCTGTGATGGTTCCAATATTGCTGATATGTCCCTGACTGGAAGCAAACTGCAAGAGATCTTCATTGTATAAATGAAGGTCTCTCTAGATTTATACGAGTGAAAAGTTTCTCTCATTTTAAGCAGCAGAGAGAGGCACTGTTATAGTTTCGTGTCCTGAATAGTCAAAATAGAAGTATTTTCTGATAGTATTTTTCAAAATAAGTAATGACCTCATTACAATATTTTTAAATGAAAAGGATCAAAGACATTACTAGAAAGTAGTAAGAATGTGAGGCGTCTGCGCCATGAGGCTTCTGCGCCACTGACCCTGTACCCACTTTCTCGGTCCCGCCCGAAGCAGACAACGAGTTTCCCAGTGCCGCCTGACATACTATGCCGGGGGACATATGGGGGATACGAGAAATCGAGCACAGTGAACCGTCAACCCACGGTCTTTTACGACCTCCATTTTAGGGGTGAATTTGTTCCCTTTTATGACCACTTTTTAGGGGGTGTATTCGTTCCCTTTTACGAGCACATTTTAGGGGGTGAACTCGTTCCCTTTTATGAGCATATTTTTCAACCCCTATGTTAATTACGAACAGATAGAAGAGCACATAAAACTACGTAACATAACAAGGGTGTACTCGTTCTCTTTTACGACCTCCATTTTAGGGGGTGAACTCATTCCCTTTTATGAGCATATTTTTCAACCCCTATTCTGAACATAGCAGATAACACACAGAAGAGAAGATAACACATAGCACTATTTTAACATAGCAGATAACATATAAGATTACGAACACATAACATAACAAGGGTGTATTCATTCTCTTTTATGAGCATATTTTCCAACCCCTATTCTGAACATAGCAGATAACACATAGCACTATAAGAGTAGAAGACTACATAACATAGCAGGCCTCCATTTTAGGGGTGAACTCGTTCCCTTTTTCAACCCCTATTTTAACATAACAGAAATGACATAAGAATACGTAACTCATTCGAACCATAATTTTAACATAACGAGCAAAGATTACAATCGAATACCCACGGTCTACATATAATCATTTTAGAGGGTGTATTCATTCATTCTCTTTGATGACCATTTTTTCCACCCCTAATTGAAATTACATAGCAGAGACAAGAATACATAAGATTCGTTCCCTTTTATGAGCACTTTTTAGGGGGTGTACTCGTTCCCTTTTATGATTACTTTTTCAACCCCTATTTGAACATTTTAACATAGCAGAAATGACACAAGCATGTCCCCAAACTACTGACCATCGTGAACAAAGGTCAAACTCAAAAACAAAACAACATATCGAGGTGCTGTTTCCACATTTAGTAATCGGCCATCAACTACTACAAGTTCCAAAATTAGTCGCCATCGAGGTCAAAGGTCAACATACTTAAAACCTAATATCTCGAAAACTGAGCCACATACTCAGGTGCTGTTTCCACATTGAGTAATAGGTCATCAGGTACCACAAGTTCCAAAATAATGACCATCGAAGTCAAAGGTCAACATACTTAAAACCTAATAATACGAAAACTGAGCCACGTATTGAGGTGCTGTTTCCACATTGAGCAATTGGTCATCAACCACTGCAAGTTTCAAAAATAATGACCATCGAGGTCAAAGGTCAAAATTCGAAAACGAAGCAACATATTGAGGTGCTGTTTCCAAATCTAGTAATAGGTCATCAACTAGTACATGTTAAAAATTACTGATCATCGAGGTCAAAGGTCAACATACTTAAAACCTAATAACTCGAAAACGAAGCAACATATTGAGGTGGTGTTTCCACATTTAGTAATTGTTCATCAACCACTGCAAGTTCCAAAATAATGACCATCGAGGTCAAAGGTCAAAATTCGAAAACGAAGCAACATATTGAGGTGCTGTTTCCAAATCTAGTAATAGGTCATCAACTAGTACATGTTAAAAATTACTGATCATCGAGGTCAAAGGTCAACATACTTAAAACCTAATAACTCGAAAACGAAGCAACATATTGAGGTGGTGTTTCCACATTTAGTAATCGGCCACCAACTACTACAAGTTCCAAAATTAGTCGCCATCGAGGTCAAAGGTCAACATACTTAAAACCTAATATCTCGAAAACTGAGCCACATACTCAGGTGCTGTTTCCACATTGAGTAATAGGTCATCAGGTACCACAAGTTCCAAAATAATGACCATCGAAGTCAAAGGTCAACATACTTAAAACCTAATAACACGAAAACTGAGCCACGTATTGAGGTGCTGTTTCCACATTGAGCAATTGGTCATCAACCACTGCAAGTTTCAAAAATAATGACCATCGAGGTCAAAGGTCAAAATTCGAAAACGAAGCAACATATTGAGGTGCTGTTTCCAAATCTAGTAATAGGTCATCAACTAGTACATGTTAAAAATTACTGATCATCGAGGTCAAAGGTCAACATACTTAAAACCTAATAACTCGAAAACGAAGCAACATATTGAGGTGGTGTTTCCACATTTAGTAATCGGCCACCAACTACTACAAGTTCCAAAATTAGTCGCCATCGAGGTCAAAGGTCAACATACTTAAAACCTAATATCTCGAAAACTGAGCCACATACTCAGGTGCTGTTTCCACATTTAGTAATCGGCCACCAACTACTACAAGTTCCAAAATAATGACCATCGAGGTCAAAGGTCAACATACTTAAAACCTAATAACTCGAAAACTGAGCCACATATTGAGATGCTGTTTCCACATTTAGTAATTGTTCATCAACCACTGCAAGTTTCAAAAATAATGACCATCGAGGTCAAAGGTCAAAACTTGAAAACGAAGCAACATATTGAGGTGCTGTTTCCAAATCTAGTAATAGGTCATCAACTAGTACATGTTAAAAATTACTGATCATCGAGGTCAAAGGTCAACATACTTAAAACCTAATAACTCGAAAACGAAGCAACATATTGAGGTGGTGTTTCCACATTTAGTAATTGTTCATCAACCACTGCAAGTTCCAAAATAATGACCATCGAGAGCTTGTATACGGAGCAACGGATAAATTTTGTACAAAGCAGAAAAAGTGAAGGAGGAAAAATTTGAGTGGCCTATTCAATTTTGTACCAAGGAGAAATGTCATTTTAACTAGCTGAGAACTATATGTCTTCTTGTACTAATTAAACAAACGAAGGAATATTGTACCAATGAGAAATGTCATTTTTTCTAGGCCATGTTCTAATATTTAAACAAACGAAGGGGTGAATTTGAGTGACCTATTCAATTTTGCACCAACGAGAAATAATTGCGTATTTTAAACAAACAATCGAATAAATTTAACCGGCTCAGAAGTTCAATACTATTTTGTACTCTTGAGTGAGCTTTCCAATTTTGTAGCAAGAAGGACCATTTTTTAAACTAACTCAGAATTTCATTTCATTTTGTAATACTCAGTTTTGTACGAACTAGAAACATTTGATTGGATTATTTCCTTATGTACCAACTGGAAAAAGTGAAGGGCCATTATTCAAATAAACGAAGGAATAGCAGAAAAAAAGAAGTGAAGTATGAATAAAATTTAGGTGGACTATTTTCTTTTGTACCAACTGTAAAAGAGAAGAAGAGCTACTTTAACTAGCTCATTATGTACTGTTTAAAGAAACGAAAATTGACTCAGAATTTATGTAAGAATAATTTCGATGTTCTACTTTTTATACCAACGAGAAAAAAAATGAACTAGCTGAATATTTAAATATACGAAAGAATAAATTTAAGTGACCTATTCAATTTTGTACCAATGAGAAATGGCATTTTTAACTGGTTCAGAATTTTACTACTCAAATAAACAATGGAATATTGTACCATTTTGGAGTATTCAAATTTGTGTCAACTTCAACAAACAAAAGGAAAAAGCAAAAAAGGATCATTTTAACTAGTCTAATAAACGAAGGCATAAATATGAGTGAGCTATTTAATTTTGTAGCTGAGTATTTTAACGAAAGAACAAAATTGTACTAACCAGAAAAAACCGAAGAAGACACACTTTAACTAACTGAGAATTTCTGTACCTTTTTGTACTATTTAAACAAACGATGGAATAAATTTGAGTGGCCTGTTTTTTGTACTAACCAGAAAAAGCGAAGAAGGTCCAATTTAGCTAACAGTGTACTATTTAAACAAACGAAGGTCTCTTGAGTGAGATTTCCAATTTTGTAGCAAGAAGGACTATTTTCTAACTAACTCAGAATTTCATTTCATTTTGTAATACTCAAATTTGCATGGAGTGTTTAGTTTTGTTCGAACCAGAAAAATTTGATTGGATTATTTTCTTAGGTACCAACTGGAAAAAGTGAAGGGCCATTATTCAAATAAACGAAGGAATACCAGAAAAATAATAAGTGAAGAATGAATAAAATTTAGGTGGATTATTTTCTTTTGTACCAACTGGAAAAGAGAAGAAGAGCTACATTAACTAGCTCATTATGTACTGTTTAAACAAACGAAAATTGACCATTATGTAACTTTTGAAATACTGAAATATTCTATTTTTGTATCAATCAGAAAAACCCGAAGAAGGATAATTTTAACAAGTTGATAATTTCGATGTTCTACTTTTTATACCAACGAGAAAAAAAATGAACTAGCTGAATATACGAAAGAATAAATTTAAGTGACCTATTCAATTTTGTACCCATGAGAAATGGCTCAGCAAAAGGCGAAGAAGGACTATTTTAAACAATGGAGTATTTAGTTTTGCACCATTTTGGAGTATTCAAATAAACAAAGGAATTATAATTTATGTCAACTCTAAAATCAATTAAACGAAGTAATGCATTTGAAAACCCGAAGTTGAGTATTTTATAGCATTTTGTATTATTTCAACAAACAAAGGAATAAGCAAAAAAATAGGATCATTTTATATCATTTTAAACTAGTCTAATAAACGAAGGCATAAATATGAGTGAGCTATTTAATTTTGTAGCTGAGTATTTTAACGAAAGAACAAAATTGTACTAACCAGAAAAAACCGAAGAAGACCCATTTTAACTAACTGAGAATTTCTGTACCTTTTGTACTATTTAAACAAACGATGGGATAAATTTGAGTGACCTGTTTTTTGTACTAACCAGGAAAATCGAAGAAGGTACCTTTGTACTAGCCCAATGAACGAAAGAGCAAATTTGGGTGTTCTATTTCTTTTTTTTTTACCAACGAGAACCATTTTTAACTGGCTTAGAATTTTATACCTTTTTGAAAAATTTGTATCAAATCGAAAAAAGCAAGGAAATACCATTTTTAAATAGCTCAGCATGTTATAACTTTTTGTGTTTTTGGTCTACCCAATTTCTTGACCATATTGTACTATTTAAACAAACAAAGGAATAAATTGGTGTGACCTATTCACTTTTGTTACAAGCAGAAAAAGGAAAGAATAAATTTCGGTGACCTAATCAGTTTTGTACTAAGCAGAAAAAAGCGAAGAAAGTAAAATTTAAATAGCTCAGTATTTATAACGAAGGAATAAATTTGGGTGTTCTACAGAAGAAAACGGGGAAGGGCCATTTTATTTAATTTTGTAGTACTCAAAATATACAAAGATATAAATTTGTGTGACCCATTCAGTTTTGTACTAAGCAGAAAATTTGTTGGTTTTTGTGCTCTACAAATAAACAGAGGAAAGGCAAAGAGAGACCATTTTATGTGTCTTTTGTAACGAAGAAACAATCCTGCTGCGAGTAGATCAATATGGCATTATTGCGACTTTCATTTTCGAATACATACGGATTAAGCCACTATGGCAAAAAATCCATATTGGAGTATACCTTTTATACAACAAAACAAGCTTCTTAGCCCCACTCCAGAAATTAGAAAACTTGCATTTTAGACCAAGGGCAGCAAGATTCGATTCTCTCGATCTTCTGCTTTATCCGGCAACTTTACTTGGAAATTATCCACATCTAGTAAAAGAAAACGAATAGATAATTTTGAGACAGTTCCATATGGGTAAATACAGTATTAGTAGAAACGAAAGTTTTTAATTAAGTAGAGATAAGGAGAGAGTGAAAAAAATGGAAAATTAAATTTTAAATCATTATTATTATTATTTTAGAGGTCAAAAGGAGGAATAAATGAATTTGAGTGGCATATGTACGGAATTTAGTTTAGTACCGGGGGAAAAAAATTGAATGGAATATTTTATTTTGTACCAACAGGGAATTTAAGTATTTTGTACTATTTAGTACCACCGAGAAGGTGTAGAATATTTAGTTTTGTTGGCTTCTTTAGTTTGTATTAACGACTAAAACCTTTAACACATACTTGGTTGTGTGCATTACAATGGCCGAAGTTTTTCATTTCCCTGTGGTACAACGTAATGGTCGTCCCGCTTATTCTAGGTCTACAGTTAGATATTTTCGATTGGATAATGGTATACAGCCATGTTTTGTTGAGCACAATGCCCACTATAACGATGTGGTAGACAATTATTTGATGGATAGATATTTGTTTAATAGTCGCTATAACAAATGGTATATGATAGAATTTGTTAAGCATTTATCGCAGGTAGATATTAAGATAGACTTTTTGTCGTTGGTTACTCGTTTAACTGCACACAGATCTCTTTTCCAATCAGCTACCTTTTTTGCCATGAAAACTAAGGGTAATAGTTATACTGTGACAGCTTTCTTTTGCTATGGGGGAACGCAGGACACTTTGGATGAGTTATTAAAGTTTTGGAATCATGTGTGCGAGTTCAGGCCAAGTATCCAGATTGCAGATTTACTTGGTTGCTTTACACGATGTGGTAAAACTGGCCTTTTTGCGGTATCTCCTGATACCTATCTGTTGGACCTCGCGGTATTTGGAAACTTGGTGAAAAAGAATAACAAATGGTTTTTCTCACAATAAAGCTATACATACAGAATAATCCATTATGACAAAAAAAAAATTCTACTTTCTCCTTATGCTTAGTTGGAGTAGACTTCGATACATTGTGTAAGAATTTCCAATTAATAGCGGTATTGTACTGCACTTATAATAGTCTGTAATAGTGCAGTTTATTTTTCGAATGAGAGTAGGTTTTAAAGGTGTATTGTAGTCTACCAGCAATAATGATTTCTCAGATTTAAGGCTAAATTAAATGGGCAAGAGGTGTACAGTATTTGGAAGATATAATTAAGAAGTACTAGGATGTGCCAATAGAAAAATTTCAGAACATCTACAAACATGCCTATTAACACTATTTGTAATAACGATGATTCCGTGGGTGTAGATTGTCTTAGATAGAATACAGGTAATTCTTCCATTAAAATTTACAACTATATAATTGATTTTCTTCATTGTTCAGACAAGCGTTTACAGGGTATTGCGAAATGGGAAGCAATTATCTTTAACCACTATACTGATGAGTGAATCCAATTTTACACATCAAAGAATATTTACAGATGCTTATTGGAGTTGCCGGATAAAGCAGAAGATCGAGAGAATCGAATCTTGCTGCCCTTGGTCTAAAATGCAAGTTTTCTAATTTCTGGAGTGGGGCTAAGAAGCTTGTTTTGTTGTATAAAAGGTATACTCCAATATGGATTTTTTGCCATAGTGGCTTAATCCGTATGTATTCGAAAATGAAAGTCGCAATAATGCCATATTGATCTACTCGCAGCAGGATTGTTTCTTCGTTACAAAAGACACATAAAATGGTCTCTCTTTGCCTTTCCTCTGTTTATTTGTAGAGCACAAAAACCAACAAATTTTCTGCTTAGTACAAAACTGAATGGGTCACACAAATTTATATCTTTGTATATTTTGAGTACTACAAAATTAAATAAAATGGCCCTTCCCCGTTTTCTTCTGTAGAACACCCAAATTTATTCCTTCGTTATAAATACTGAGCTATTTAAATTTTACTTTCTTCGCTTTTTTCTGCTTAGTACAAAACTGATTAGGTCACCGAAATTTATTCTTTCCTTTTTCTGCTTGTAACAAAAGTGAATAGGTCACACCAATTTATTCCTTTGTTTGTTTAAATAGTACAATATGGTCAAGAAATTGGGTAGACCAAAAACACAAAAAGTTATAACATGCTGAGCTATTTAAAAATGGTATTTCCTTGCTTTTTTCGATTTGATACAAATTTTTCAAAAAGGTATAAAATTCTAAGCCAGTTAAAAATGGTTCTCGTTGGTAAAAAAAAGAAATAGAACACCCAAATTTGCTCTTTCGTTCATTGGGCTAGTACAAAGGTACCTTCTTCGATTTTCCTGGTTAGTACAAAAAACAGGTCACTCAAATTTATCCCATCGTTTGTTTAAATAGTACAAAAGGTACAGAAATTCTCAGTTAGTTAAAATGGGTCTTCTTCGGTTTTTTCTGGTTAGTACAATTTTGTTCTTTCGTTAAAATACTCAGCTACAAAATTAAATAGCTCACTCATATTTATGCCTTCGTTTATTAGACTAGTTTAAAATGATATAAAATGATCCTTTTTTTTTGCTTATTCCTTTGTTTGTTGAAATAATACAAAATGCTATAAAATACTCAACTTCGGTTTTTCAAA
Source organism: Thermobia domestica (assembly GCF_964235325.1). NCBI lineage: Eukaryota > Metazoa > Arthropoda > Insecta > Zygentoma > Lepismatidae > Thermobia > Thermobia domestica. The sequence goes on from NC_137456.1 coordinate 70,331,604, forward strand.
TGCATTACTTCGTTTAATTGATTTTAGAGTTGACATAAATTATAATTCCTTTGTTTATTTGAATACTCCAAAATGGTGCAAAACTAAATACTCCATTGTTTAAAATAGTCCTTCTTCGCCTTTTGCTGAGCCATTTCTCATGGGTACAAAATTGAATAGGTCACTTAAATTTATTCTTTCGTATATTCAGCTAGTTCATTTTTTTTCTCGTTGGTATAAAAAGTAGAACATCGAAATTATCAACTTGTTAAAATTATCCTTCTTCGGGTTTTTCTGATTGATACAAAAATAGAATATTTCAGTATTTCAAAAGTTACATAATGGTCAATTTTCGTTTGTTTAAACAGTACATAATGAGCTAGTTAATGTAGCTCTTCTTCTCTTTTCCAGTTGGTACAAAAGAAAATAATCCACCTAAATTTTATTCATTCTTCACTTATTTTTTTTTCTGGTATTCCTTCGTTTATTTGAATAATGGCCTTTCACTTTTTCCAGTTGGTACCTAAGAAAATAATCCAATCAAATTTTTCTGGTTCGAACAAAACTAAACACTCCATCCAAATTTGAGTATTACAAAATGAAATGAAATTCTGAGTTAGTTAGAAAATAGTCCTTCTTGCTACAAAATTGGAAATCTCACTCAAGAGACCTTCGTTTGTTTAAATAGTACACTGTTAGCTAAATTGGACCTTCTTCGCTTTTTCTGGTTAGTACAAAAAACAGGCCACTCAAATTTATTCCATCGTTTGTTTAAATAGTACAAAAAGGTACAGAAATTCTCAGTTAGTTAAAGTGTGTCTTCTTCGGTTTTTTCTGGTTAGTACAATTTTGTTCTTTCGTTAAAATACTCAGCTACAAAATTAAATAGCTCACTCATATTTATGCCTTCGTTTATTAGACTAGTTAAAATGATCCTTTTTTGCTTTTTCCTTTTGTTTGTTGAAGTTGACACAAATTTGAATACTCCAAAATGGTACAATATTCCATTGTTTATTTGAGTAGTAAAATTCTGAACCAGTTAAAAATGCCATTTCTCATTGGTACAAAATTGAATAGGTCACTTAAATTTATTCTTTCGTATATTTAAATATTCAGCTAGTTCATTTTTTTTCTCGTTGGTATAAAAAGTAGAACATCGAAATTATTCTTACATAAATTCTGAGTCAATTTTCGTTTCTTTAAACAGTACATAATGAGCTAGTTAAAGTAGCTCTTCTTCTCTTTTACAGTTGGTACAAAAGAAAATAGTCCACCTAAATTTTATTCATACTTCACTTCTTTTTTTCTGCTATTCCTTCGTTTATTTGAATAATGGCCCTTCACTTTTTCCAGTTGGTACATAAGGAAATAATCCAATCAAATGTTTCTAGTTCGTACAAAACTGAGTATTACAAAATGAAATGAAATTCTGAGTTAGTTTAAAAAATGGTCCTTCTTGCTACAAAATTGGAAAGCTCACTCAAGAGTACAAAATAGTATTGAACTTCTGAGCCGGTTAAATTTATTCGATTGTTTGTTTAAAATACGCAATTATTTCTCGTTGGTGCAAAATTGAATAGGTCACTCAAATTCACCCCTTCGTTTGTTTAAATATTAGAACATGGCCTAGAAAAAATGACATTTCTCATTGGTACAATATTCCTTCGTTTGTTTAATTAGTACAAGAAGACATATAGTTCTCAGCTAGTTAAAATGACATTTCTCCTTGGTACAAAATTGAATAGGCCACTCAAATTTTTCCTCCTTCACTTTTTCTGCTTTGTACAAAATTTATCCGTTGCTCCGTATACAAGCTCTCGATGGTCATTATTTTGGAACTTGCAGTGGTTGATGAACAATTACTAAATGTGGAAACACCACCTCAATATGTTGCTTCGTTTTCGAGTTATTAGGTTTTAAGTATGTTGACCTTTGACCTCGATGATCAGTAATTTTTAACATGTACTAGTTGATGACCTATTACTAGATTTGGAAACAGCACCTCAATATGTTGCTTCGTTTTCGAATTTTGACCTTTGACCTCGATGGTCATTATTTTTGAAACTTGCAGTGGTTGATGACCAATTGCTCAATGTGGAAACAGCACCTGAATACGTGGCTCAGTTTTCGTGTTATTAGGTTTTAAGTATGTTGACCTTTGACCTCGATGGTCATTATTTTGGAACTTGTGGTACCTGATGACCTATTACTCAATGTGGAAACAGCACCTGAGTATGTGGCTCAGTTTTCGAGATATTAGGTTTTAAGTATGTTGACCTTTGACCTCGATGGCGACTAATTTTGGAACTTGTAGTAGTTGATGGCCGATTACTAAATGTGGAAACAGCGCCTCGATATGTTGTTTTGTTTTTGAGTTTGACCTTTGTTCACGATGGTCAGTAGTTTGGGGACATGCTTGTGTCATTTCTGCTATGTTAAAATGTTCAAATAGGGGTTGAAAAAGTAATCATAAAAGGGAACGAGTACACCCCCTAAAAAGTGCTCATAAAAGGGAACGAACCTTATGTATTCTCGTCTCTGCTATGTAATTTCAATTAGGGGTGGAAAAAATGGTCATCAAAGAGAATGAATGAATACACCCTCTAAAATGATTATATGTAGACCGTGGGTATTCGATTGTAATCTTTGCTCGTTATGTTAAAATAAGGGTTGGAATGAGTTACGTATTCTTATGTCATTTCTGTTATGTTAAAATAGGGGTTGAAAAAGGGAACGAGTTCACCCCTAAAATGGAGGCCTGCTATGTTATGTAGTCTTCTGCTCTTATAGTGCTATGTGTTATCTGCTCTTCTATGTGTTATCTGCTATGTTCAGAATAGGGGTTGGAAAATATGCTCATAAAAGAGAATGAATACACCCTTGTTATGTTATGTGTTCGTAATCTTATATGTTATCTGCTATGTTAAAATAGTGCTATGTGTTATCTTCTCTTCTGTGTGTTATCTGCTATGTTCAGAATAGGGGTTGAAAAATATGCTCATAAAAGGGAACGAGTTCACCCCCTAAAATGTGCTCGTAAAAGGGAACGAATACACCCCCTAAAAAGTGGTCATAAAAGGGAACAAATTCACCCCTAAAATGGAGGTCGTAAAAGACCGTGGGTTGACGGTTCACTGTGCTCGATTTCTCGTATCCCCCATATGTCCCCCGGCATAGTATGTCAGGCGGCACTGGGAAACTCGTTGTCTGCTTCGGGCGGGACCGAGAAAGTGGGTACAGGGTCAGTGGCGCAGAAGCCTCATGGCGCAGACGCCTCACATTCTTACTACTCTAGAATCATAAGTAATCCCTTCTAATGCAAAATAATGTAACATAACACTTAGGCCCTTATATTTCAGAAAGGACTAAAATGAGGTTATGAAAACTTTTGGAGAATACTGCCAGACGACATTCCTTTCAAAATTGGCATCTTATTCAGCTTCTGCTTCCAGAAGAAAGATATAGACGCAGAAAAATTATGCGATTTAGTCTGGACTCTCCATGGTTGCGTATGAAAGCAACTGGCAGGTGGTTTCTATCTTTCAAGTATTCTTTTTACCAAGCCATTTTAAATAAACTTTTCTTTTGTAGAAAGTAATGAGAACATTGTTCTCAACTGAAGGACTCAAGCATTACACTTTATGCTTTATTTTGAAACATTATGCTTTATTATGCTCATAAAAATATCAAACATGCACACACATAAGTAACTAACAAAACCAGAGATTAGGTACCAACCATGAGTGTAATATTCTGTTATGATTTTTAAGCATTATTGTTGTCCTACTAATCAGTGTTTCTTCATTGAATACTGATGAAAAATTGGTCCTTAGGCCTATAGTTATCAGATAGTTATATCTTCGGAAAATTATGAAATATTCTTGCTTATAGGCAATTCACACTGGCTCACTGGCTCACACTGGCTGTCGTAAGTTCAGATCTAGTACTTTATCGCGACCTCCAGACACGAAGATTTCTTTTGCCCTAGACGCCAATTTCAACACAAATTTAGACCGAATTAAGCATATGACCTGCGGTGGCACGATGATCGAATATTTTTCGTGTGTGCAACTTTAGTCCGTTAAGTTTTTTTTTAATTAAAAGTTTTTTTTTTATCAGAAGCGATTCAAAATAGCCGCTTCGACCAAACAACAAATAGGCACCTTGGAGAACATTTTCCAGGCCAATTTATGACTGAATTAAGCCTTAATGCCAACGCGGAAGTTAGAGCCGGGTAGTATCGGTATACCCATCTAAAACTTTAGTCCAATAATTTCTTTCGATTTGAGACTTAGGTTTCCCGCCAGGAGCGATTCAAAAAGAAAAAATCACTATCGATAATTTTACCGAGCGTAGGCTTCGCATTTGGGAGGCCGTGGGTTCGATTCCCGCTGCCGACCATCCTGAGGGTTTACCGGGTTTTCCTCAGTCCTACAAGGCAAATGTTGGGATGGTACCTACTAAACAGGTCTGTCCGATACCTTCTCAAATCCTTTCCATTGTTATTGTTTGTTAGATATTCAGTATAAAATGGCCTCTGAGTTGTATCTGGTGATTGTTAAATAAAATAAAATAAAATATGCACCCTGAAAAAAACAAGGAAAACTAAACAAAGGCAAAAAATGATCCTCCTAAAAGTCTTTCCTTAAAGAAATAAAAGTATTAAACTAAAGAATGGGAGCTTTTCCACTTTTTAAATTCAAATTTGAATTTTTAACTTATTATTATTATTATTATTATTATTATTATTATTATTATTATTATTATTATTATTATTATTGTAAAAACCGAGGAGGTAAATAAGAAAACCCGCAAGTCTAGCTCTTCTAGGTAGATTACAATTTCCGTAATCAGATATTTTCTCTGTGTTGCATCACTGCTTATTAAATTATTAAACCTTGAGCTCTCTGTCAGATAAAATGATTTCAAAAGGACACTGCCTGGACTTATAAGCTGATGTACTATTCCAGCATTCACTTAGTCTGTCAAAGAAAAGCTTGGAAAGATCAGTGAGAATGGTTGTCTGATTTTTTTTAAATAGAATTACTCTAACAGCTGTTTTGAGCGAAATTTAAACCTGGGGTCGTTTACATAGATGTAAATTGCAATAATAATAATAAATCAGTCAAGAAGGTGTGAAAAAGCCTTTGCAGATCAGCTATCCTAAGAGAGGTTTTTCTTCACTCGCACCACGCAAATATCGGAATAGTACCTAACTTATAGGTCTCAAATTGTCTCCTTTCCAATGCCTTTAACAAGGAACCTTATCCCTCTGACATCTTCGTCATCAAGCCGAGATGCCATAACAATCTTATAATGTGAAATAAATAAATAAATAAATAAATATACTTACGTCTTTCTGTGAAGTAGTATCTGGCAAATTAACATGTTCTTTGGGTTTTTCTTCGCTGCTTCTTGATGTCTTTGCTTTTACATTTTCATCAACGGAACTTTCACAGCTATTGTCTCTTCTTCTTTTTAACCAATTTTCTAACAGCTTCTTGGACATCTTGCAAATTGCAAAGCACCTCTTAATTCGTCAACTCACAAAGAAAGTTTAAACACTACTAAGCAAATATTTTCGAAGGGACGGCTGTATCGAAATGACCAAATATTGCTGTGACATGCTCATACGCTACAAATCATTCCTGACCTGTTTTCTACCCCCTCCTGTAAACAAATTTTCTTCAAATATTTTTTTTTATCTGAACGAAAACGAAACAGAAAAATGTTTATTTTTATTTTACCCCCTCCCTTTATTTGCCCGATAGGTTGTGGAAAAACTACTAGTAATACTAGCTGCTGAGTATTTATTGAAATCAATCATTGCTTTTTTTTTTGGTCAAATGCGGCTACAAATGAGCAGTTGGGAACGATGGTGGAAGCTTCAAACTAGACCGACCAGTGGCGTAGGGAAGGGGGGGCAGAGGGGCCGGGCCCCCCCAAAGAGGTCCGACAATGTACTTCGGTACTTTGACGTTTGTAATTTTTTATATATTTTTATGTTTATATATATTCTTTGTTTGTAATGTTTCTATATGTACCTATAACAGCACTTGCCCCCCCCCAAACACACATCCTGGCTACGCTACTGAGACCGACGATAAGTCACGTGTTTTGTTATTTTTGTGGAGGTCAACGATTTCTTGGCGTAAATATTTCTTCTTAGCTCTTGACCCTAAAGACCATATTTTCTTCGAACCTCCTTCCACAATTAGAAAAGAACTGCTTCTACCCCGTATTGTAGCCAATCGGCAGACTTCGAATTTGGGTCAAAGAGGGCCTGAAAACTGTGGTCATTGATATGTGAAAACCACCGCCCGCTCCATCCTCCCCGGGAGATAGAGAGCGAGAAGAGAGTGAGTGACTCCAGAGGGCAGTGGTCAAAACAGAACAACTTCAATGTCACCATATAAATATATGTCCTACCCATGGGCGGCGATTAGGGGGGGGCAAAGGGAGGCAGTTGCCCCCGCACTTTTTTTAAGTAACCAATTAATGTATATAGTTTCATTTGGAAATATAACGATTTTGTATGTGTTACTGATTAATAGGAAAAATGCTGCCATATAATATTTGCTGTTGCGTGAATACGTATTGGTTGTCTTCCCGTGGAGTAAAGAAAGCTACAGTAATTGCGTTTTAATCGCCACAGAAAATAACCCCAAAAAATAACCTATTGGAGCACAATTTCAGCATACTTTCATTTCTTCTTACAAGGGCTCGATATGTTAGTGAGCCGCTTTGAAGCTAATCGAAAGAACATTATGCAAAAAAGTAGGGCCTATTTCACAAGTTATTCTTTAATTGCACAAAAATTGACAGTTCCTAAAATGTCTTTTCTTCTTTCTAAAGTAAGGAATATCGATTAAAAAGAGCGTGATAAGAAACAACTTCTACCTTTTCCATTGTTTTGTAGTGTAATATACGAGTGAAGTGTTGTGTTTAAGGATGTACGAGTGTATATACAATCAAATTTAGTAAATTGAACATAATTCTAGGTTTTAAGTTTATTTTGTATAACTAAAGTGTGGATTGTAAGTATTGTTGTGTTTTGATGTGTTCCAAGAAAGTGAAATCTGCACCTAATGGCAACGAACATATTTCAAGAAGTTGCAAAAGCAAATATTTCTTTAAATGTCGTAGCATATGCTTGTAGTATTTACTGTCTTTCATTTTCTAAGAGTAATAACATACATTTAATATCATGTTTGGAATTAAATATTAAGTTTTTCATTAATCCTCAGTTTCAATATAACTTTTGCAAAACAAGCATCATTATTCATTACTATGATTAATATTATCCTTTCTATTTATTTGTTTTGCAAATTTATTAAATAATCTGATCACACAATTTTCCAGACAGAATTTTAAGATGTTCATGAGCAAGGAATCAAATCTCTTCTTACACTTTCGTTGTTTAAGAGTACAAAGGGCTAGTATCTACTTGCGTTGTTCTTCTCAATTTACTTAATAAACTATTATATACGATATACGGTATTTTAACTGAAAATATAGTATCCTATTAGTTATACAACCTTTCGTCAAACAAAATGTTAGAAACAACCAGGAAAACTAACATTTATATAAAATATTCAGATCATGTCTTGCCCCCTCACTTTTAACGTCCAACCGCCGCCACTGGTCCTACCCCTCACCCTCCCTCTTCGCAATTCTATCTCCCAGTGATCTTTAGAAACAAAAGAGTTTCTAAGAAAAACATTTGGAAACAGTTTGGCTTTATTTTATTATAGCACCAGAGGTCAGCTTTCGGAAGGTAGAGGCAGCACATGTGACATTTGAAGTAAACCACTTGAGGTTCAGAGTGTTCTTTCCATTATAGAAGGGATTCTCGGAAAACTTGATTCACACACTCCGAAAACACAAACAGTTTAAAAGAATTTAGACGTCACTGCCGGCAACAGCCTGACGACTGAGATTTTCTTTTTGTTTAGATGAAAAGCAGTTGTTCGTTCCAATGAAGTGAGTATACTATGCATCGAATGTAGCGTATACCCGCGTACTTTCTAAATTTTAGGTGGCTATACGATAGTTCTCAAAAATTAGAGGTGGGTATACGCCGTATACCCGCGTATACCCTCCATTACATCCCTGGGCGTCAGTCTGCCTGCCGTAATAATGTTTTTCTTTTCTTCAAAGTTCCGCGAAGCAAAACTCTTCACCAATATATCACAAATCACGCACTTCTGTTCTCCGTCTACACCACTCCATTTAGGAGAGAGATCCATGTTCATTCTCCCTGCCGAACCACTAGCGAACGCAACTTATTGGATTGCTTACCTTTGAGTACAACTCGCGAGCAAGTCTCCCTTATAAAACGTACAGCAATAATAATTGAATAGATGCACCGGAACTAACACTTATATACAAAAATGTACTATGCACAAAGTATTACGCACTTAATATTATACATACACCTATAAGAATTAACAGCTAAAAGCCACAATTTTTGTTTAAAACGCGGTTTACGATTAAGCTGAATATGCAGCCAGGTTCCGCAACTAAGAAGATTGCTTTTCTTCACGAAAAGAACCGAGCTAACACGATCGCATCCGATCCACCGGACGGTTTCTGCTAGCCTTGCCGTAAATGACCCTGCAGTGCAGCTAGATGAGAAATAGAAGCAAGCGAGAGCTTTTCATATGGCAACGTACAACAATACAAAGCTTTCGATAAATGAGATAATTTTTATAGCAAATAAAGTAGTAATGATTACTATAGATTTTAATTTATAATTTAAAGGTAAGCACTGCTTACCTTGCGTATATTAAGAACACGCCACTGAATAATAATAATAAAATTATAGCCATGTTTTATAAGAATATCAGGCTTACTCAATAAATGAATTCAACGTGGTCTCTATTCGAAGTTCTATTTGTTCGAATCCGATAGAAATACAAAGAGAAACTTCGAGAACAGGTAAAAGAAAAATGTTACTTTGGTGGGACTGGAACTAACGTTTAAGAGTTCCTTTCAATTTACAGACAAATGCCTGAGACACTTTCTTTATTTTCTCTAAGTTAACTCCTCCGTGGCTAAGCGGTTAGCGTACGCGTCTATGGCGTGGGAGGCCCGGGTTCGATTCCCGGCGGGAGCTCATGTGGTTCGGATTCCACGTTAATCAGTAGGTCCACGTCTCATATAGCCTCGCTGCTGAACGGGACGCTAAACTAAAATCAACTCAACTCAACTCTTTAAGTTAACTGATTCATGGAACGTATCTGAGTAAGTTGTCCCTATTTTCTACTCGGTTATACAGGTTTTACAATCATTTCCTTTAAGCTTGAACGACAGGAACGCCAATTCAAAAACCAAACACAGGAACAATTAAAATTCCAAAGTTCCCCCACCGGGAATCGAACCCGGGACCCCGTACACGAAAGGCACACGTGCTAGCCACTAGACCAGCGGTAATAACGAATGATATGTATTTTGAAGTGTTTGAAATTTATATCTATTTCACCCTGATGTAATATGTATTGATGTTTTTATGTTTAGCGTATTCGTTACTTTGCGGAATGATATGTTATTCATATCGGTTCTCTTACGTATTCGTCTATAAATATTATATAAATTATCAGAATTATTCATGATCTTTCATAGAAATTCGCTGGCGCATGCACAGTAGACAAACAGTGTAATTGGAAGCTGAGTTCAACAGAGATTTTCGCCGACATTATTTAATAGCTATAGAGAAGAGATAGCGAAAAGGAGTAGGATATAAAATGATGAGGTGTATACGGTTTGGGGTTGATATGATTGTTGTTGCAGAATCTAAAAAGAAAATTGATAAGATGTAGAAAACTTGAGAAAAGCTTCTGAAGAATATGGGACGAAAATAAATGTTAGAAAGACAAAATCCATGGTGATTGAAACGAAGCGAACGGTGTCAAATATGGAAGTGGGAGGGGAAGAAAACAACAAATGACTAGTTTTCGATATCTGAGTAGTATTGTTAGTGATGATATGACATGCGAACGTGAAAAAAAGCAAGGATAGAAATGGCGAAAGACTGGGGTTGGAGTGAAATGATTGGGGTTGGAGTGATCGTAAATGTTTTCATAGTTAGGAGCCTGGATATGAAAACCCGCTTAACGTGGGGATTTACTTTTGTGAATTTTGGTACATTTATTTATACACATCTATGGAAAATTTGATTTCTATAGTTATTTCAGGATTCTAGTTATTTATATGTTTGTTTATGAATGTATTTAGTACTTGGACTTTTAAGACTATAGATTACGTTTTGACGTTTAGACTTGGGACTTCTTGTTTGTATTTAGATAGTTTATTTTGGGAATTTTTATTTTGTAGTTAGAATATTATTATTACTTGTGTATAGATAATTAAATTATTAATTTTTGTTTTGACAGATGACTATTGTACTTTTACATTCATAATTAGGAAAAAATATACGTTGCATTTGTTTGTAAATATACTGCTGGATGTGTGTAACGATTTCATTGAACTTAAAAATGTGAGGAAATCGGCAGTCAATTTAAAGTATAAATAGCACTACTCATGTGATAGTGAATAGAATTGGAACTCGTGCGCTAGGCTGTGATTTGTCCGTAGCCGTCCGTATGTTCATAATTACGACTACGATAGAGAAGTGGACAGTCAAATTCTCAAGGTTCTGTATCTGACCCTGGGTCTTCATTTTAGTTTTCTACAAGTTATTCATAGTCAGAAGTGAAAACATGGAAATGTATACAGATTCATGAGTAATGTATTATTTATCAAATATCGACGAAATGTTTTCTGTAACAATTTCATTCTGAAACTGGAAGAGAAACGTGAAAGGCAAGAATCTGTATGTTATTACGGGAAGCTAAGTTTTGTATGAAATTTTGTGATAACAACGTTCAAGTTATTGCTATATGGATAGTAGAGTTATATAGCAATTTCTTCCAATATCTCAAGATTTATTCTATATTCTGTGATTGATCCGAAAATATGTTGAAGTTTATTAGTGGCAAATGCTATTCTGCTTTTCATGAATTTTATGAATACGGCTATAGTGTATGTATTAGTCAAATTCTTGTGAGTATTGAGTATAAATGAATTGTGTTTAAAGTTGTTTTGAAGGTTCCTTATTAGCTTGTTTTGGAACAAAACCATATATTTATTGTATAGTGTAATATTCGCTATGAAAGATGTTGTAGTGATATGCGAAAAATATTGGTAAATGTTAACTTTCCTAATTGAATACTCTTTTATCTCAGTTATCTTATTAAGTTGATTGAAGATTATTGAAGATTACCAAATAAAATAACTTTAATGGAATATTGAATATATTTGTGCTGATAATCAATGAATACACAGTTATCATTTTTTTATATTTGTTGTAGGATCTATTTTGGAGTGATCAAATTGTTTATAAAATTATTTAAGTCAAATTTTATGTTCTGCTTCCTTAATGAAATTTACATATTATAATCCGACGAACTTTATGTATTATTTCATTGCATAATTCAAATAGCCTATTGAGCGATTTACTCAGTTGATAGTATTAATGCTTCTGTTTCAGCTTATTTATTACTTATACACACACACACACACACACACACACATATATATATATATATATATATATATATATATATATATATATATATATATATATATATATCTTTAGTTATTTAAAACCAATTGTTTATGTACTTTACCAGTACTTGTCCCATAGCGTTAGTTTTTGTGGAAATATTTTATCTTCCACTCAGGTTACGTTACAAGTCACAAATTCAGTTTTCCACAAAAACAGTATTGTTTTATTTTAATAATTACGAAAGATGGAAAGATTGGTCATTCATTCTACGTGCACAATTGTGTGGGTCAGGGCTGAATGGGCTATGACTTTTCCTATAGGTGCCGTCAGAATGCTTTCTTCAGGGAAGGTTTTTAATCTAGCTATTTTATAAACTGACAATAGAAATTGAAATAATACATAATCATCTTGTCCATCACAAATAGGGATTTGTTTATATAAATTACTAAAGCTGTATGAAGCAATGCCTACACTTACTGTATCTAAATTAGTATTAAAAGGCATAAATGAATTCCCTACACGTGAATCACCAGACACAATTCTTCCAGGTTTAAAGCCTAAAGAAAAATAACTTTCGTTTTCATTTTCCTTCGACTTCAAAACAGCTGATTCGCACGAGACGCTGAATGAATTGTTATCAGCCAAGCCATTTAAACAACTAGCGTGAACGACTTTTGGCTCTGTGTTCACACACACACTGTCAACCAAAACCCTTCCCTTAACGCTATCGCTACTAAGCAAACAATTGCTATGATCACTCTCTGTTTCTACGAGAGGACTAAAAATATCGCCCAAAGACAATTGTTAGTCGTCTATCTGAGTAGTTGTATTCATATTTTTCTGAATAAAAATTCCATGCCAGCCATTAGAAAAAACATTTAACACTAACTGATTTGAATGCTACTTCGGGTTGCTCAGGTTCCATTATGAATAATAACTAACAAAAGTCAACTCAACAAGTCGGATCACGACGAAAGTGTCTGTAGCTTTCGTTAATGTACTATATATATATATATATATATATATATATATATATATATATATATATATATATATATATATATATATATATATATCCTCAAATTGTTTTAAGCAGATACATAGGGATTTTATAAAACAAGAAGACACTAGGCAAATACCAAGATTATATAAATACACAGGAAGCTACATAACTTTATAGTTACTTCTTGTTAGTTAGTACGAATAATTACGACTACGATTTTGTTGAGTCTGAGTGGGGGGAATAAAATATTCGAACAAAAACTAACGCTATATGACATATACTAGCAAAGTACATACATAATTGGTATTAAAGAACTAAAGAAATATATATATATATATATATATATATATATATATATATATATATATATATATATATATATATATATATATATACCAGCTGAATATACCCGTTCTTCGCATGGGGCCAGCACTTGGAAGTCGACGCTTGTGGAAGAATTACTATCCATTTCGGCGACCGCGAAAACTTTGGATGTGACACTAATATCGATCATTTTGGATTACTTTAAAATGTCTCGGTATCCCCCCTCCCCGCTGACTCCTGGCCGCATACAATTGTAGCTGAATTTGCAAGTCATCGCTAATGAAAGTCTCACCATTGATCTCACCGACTGCGAAAATTATGGAATTGACGCTAATATAGGTCATTCTGGATTATTTTTACATGTCTGAGTATTCCCCCTCTGACTCCCGGCCCGCATACATATGTAGCTGAATTTGCAAATCATCGCCAATGGAAGTGTCACCATTGATCTCAGCGGCCGCGAAAACTATGGATTTGACTCTAATATCGGTCATTTTGGATTATTTTTACATGTCTCGGCATTTCGTGTCCCCCTCTCTCCCCGCTGACTCCCGAACCGCATACAATGGTAGTTGAATTTGCAAATCATCGCTAATGAAAGTGTCAGCATTGATCTCACCGACTGCGAAAATTATGGAACTGACGCTAAAATCGGTCATTTTGGATTATTTTTACATTTCTCAGTATTCCCCGCTGACTCCCGGCTTGCATACAATTGTAGCTGAATTTGCAAATCTTCGCTAATGCAAGTGTCACCATTGATCTCAATGACCGCGAAAACTACGGATTGGACACTAATATCGGTCATTTTAGATTACTTTTAAATTTTTCGGTATCCCCCCATCCCCGCTGACTCCCGGCTAGAGAAAAGGTGAATTTGGAAGTTAATGTGATCAGAGTTTCACCATTGATCTCAGCGACCGCGAGAACTATTAATTCGACACTAATATCGGAAATTTTCTACTACTTTTACATGTCCCGATAAACGCCCCCCTGAGACCCCCTGGTTCGAATTTTGAGAAAAACGTTTAACTCTGATCTGGAGCGTCAACCAAGGTATTTGTGACTAAAATTTGGTAACTCTCGGTCTATTTGTCTGGTTCCCAAGCCGGTTCCGGCAAAAGCCCCCTGAGACCCCCCTGGTTCGAAATTTAAAAAAGCGACTTCGTCTTGATCTGGGGCCTGGGCTAGGTACCCCTGACCAAAATTTTGGTAACTCTCGGTCCACTCGTCTGGTTCCCAGGCCGCACACGGACAGACAGACAGACAAACACACAAACAAACTCTATTTTATTTATATTAGATAAAGAATTAATATACTGAATATCAGCTCTCCAACTTGAACGGCTTGTGAGATACTAAATTTTTCGCAAAAATTCGGACCCTCTTAGAATATGTAATATAATGAAATCGATACTGAATTTATGATAACTTCCTAGTTGAGATTGAGGCTTAAGTATATACCAAAAATCATTTCATTTGACTTTGCAATTTGGATACGATGATCATGCACACATAGTTACATTCAATTTTTTATATAATAATTCATATATTACACATGATTGAAACATTTTTCCCAGTAGTTATAGCTCCTCTAAGAAATCACAGGCTGCGTCTCAAATAAGTCCTGTTGCTATTATTACAGTTGCAAATATCAATATCTAAAATTGCCTGAAGTTCTCTTGTCAATAGAAACAAATGAAAAGAAAAAGGATGCCTTGAAAGTAGACAAATTCACCAGTGTTCAGAAGCTGTCTACAATGCACTGAGCAGAATGAGTCTGTGGGTCGTAATACGTTGTTAAGTCAGAGTGGGGGGTTGCAGTGGGTCACATTCTGTTGACCCGCGGCCCCCCGACCCGCTCCATCTCTGGACTGTACATACGGATAAAACAATCATATATATGTATTTTAACCTTCTTGATTTTACTGAACCTTCACTAATTTAAGATAATTTACAAAAAATGCAGGAAAGCAATTATTAATACCATATATAAAAATATAGAAATGTATTTTGAAGGAAAAAGTAATTGGTGTATTCGAGACTCGAACTCGAGTTGCCTACTCAATAAGCAGACACCTTACCGACTTATCCACGGCGCAACGTGCAATTTATCGTTTCGAAGCTTTATTTCGAATGTGTGTTACGTAACACCGCTACCAGATGTCAGTAGTGGTGCGACCACCCATTTCGCAGTTACGAAATCACTCTTTTAACCCCCATTAATGCGATTTTTATATACCGGTACCTACCTATCTCTCTCTCTCTCTCTGTATGTATATATATATATATATATATATATATATATATATATATATATATATATATATATATAAAAGAGAACGTACAATTTTTTGTCCGCTCATCACGCTAATACGACTGAACCAATTTCTTTCATTTTTGGGGGGTTATTAGGATTTGGACCCTAGATGGTTTTTATCATATCACTTTAATTTTTAATTACCAGTGTCTTGAGATAATTGACCATTCAGGTGTCCATAACGTACAAATCCTTTGTTATTAGTTCATCATAGGTAAAAATAAACGTATTTATATGCAACCCGCATGACCGTGTCACTCGGCGGGTTAACATAAATGACAGGCGATATACAGCGGAAAATAGCTTGAATCTTCTGTTTAAAATTTTTTAATTGATTTGCTTATTTTTACAGACACTTTTACAATATGCCAGCACCGGGATGACCGCAGCGAAGCGGGGCGGGTTAACATAAATGACAGGCGATATAATGTTAAGATTTACTGCAATCTTCTATGGTTTTTATCATATCACTTGAAAGCGAAAAAGTAAAAATTATCTAAGTAACAAAGTTTATTGCGTTCCGGGGTGACCGCAGCGAAGCGGGGTAAACGCTGCTAGTATATATATATATATATATATATATATATATATATATATATATATATATATATATATATATATATATTGACAACAGTAAGTAAGAGTATAGATTAAGTTATTCTTGATTTTAATCTACAGAACAAATGCTTTTAATGAAAACATGGGGCCTGTTGCCGTAGATGGCTAAAGGCCGTAAATAAAATTCAAACTTCAAGTGTAACTGGGGTAACTCCCGACGATGCCTGATTTAAGACGTTTGATAGCGAGGGTAATGGCTGGTTTATAAATACACTTGCTATAGCGTGTGTAGGTAAGTGGTTACAGCGTCTGACTGTTATGCTAAGGGTCCGGGGTTCGAGTCTCCGCCTAGTCTGAGTTACTTTTTTTCAAAGAGTTAAACACTATAAATGATGTTCGCGTTTGATGCTGAATGAGATTTATCCTATGAAGGGAGAAAAACCAGGCAGGAGGAAAGACGGACACTGTTTATCCTTAAGTGTTAAAATTTAATTTATTCCCATGTCTTTTGCACTTTCCTTTCCCTCTTTCCTTCTTTTCTCATTTTGTTTAGCTTTCCATACTTTTTCGGTCTCTGCATGATGCGTATTATTGTTTTCGTTTCCTTTGCATTAATTCCTATCTCTTTGAACTTAATGTGAATGGAATTTCTGTAGATTTATCTCGTGGTTGTTTCTCTAAGTGATGCTCTCAGATAGTAATACTTTTTCCTCCAAATGGAGGAATATCCTGGCATGTTATGTTTTCGGGCATGTATTTGCTGTCATGTTGGTTGTCCAACTATCAGACATCGAGTGAAACTATTCTGCTACTGGAAAAAAGCTATCATTTCTTATGTATCCAACCTCCATTTTCTACTGTCGCTAACTGTACAGTCAACAGTCTTAACAGCCGCAGGCCCATCCTTCGATTCTCAGCTTAGCATCTGTTCCATGAGATCTGATTACTAAAAAGACAGCCAGATGTGTAGCAGCCCTGTCGTCTACTACAGCAAACCAGCAGGAACTTCAATGGGGAAGCAGACAAAAAGATTAACCATTTGACCATGCACATAATTATCATCGATGGTTAGAGCAAAGCCATCATACAATCTGCATTAACAGATGAGGAGAGTAAATTGCCGTACACTTCAGCCTGATGGGTATTGTATTGGTTCTTCATTACCTTGCGTGTGAGAAGTTGGAAAGCATCGCGAGTACCGAGAAGCATTCACGTGAAAGAAAGAAGCACTGTAGACAGAGATTCGGAAGTAAGTACAAGTACGATTTTTATATATTCCGTCAGGCATTCTAAGGTCAAGAAAGCAGTTTATCTTCTTATACATTCTAAAGGTTGAATAGAAGACTATGAGGTAATTTGAAGAGCTAAATTTTGCCTTCAAAATAACTTGTCCTTGATATAGTGCCTCGTAGATTCCCTATTACTAATTTAATTAGCCTGGTCTCTGATACTAGTACTACTGCTATTGTAAACTTTTAGACAATAAATAATATCTAGACCCAAACCACTGCATCACATATCATTAATACTCCCCTTCAAATATTACTTTTGGATTTCTTTAACAATTATATTTTAAAATAATGTAATCCCGTTTCAATATTATTGCAGAATATTATTAATTTTGCCTAAATGACTGTCTATGACTTCCATGAAAACTCAGTTCCTGACTTACCCTCATAATATTGGATGTACACACGATAGAAAAATCTATATAAGTACATCGTGCTTGAAAAAGAGAGAACAAATTTCAAGAATTTATCTAATACAAATTATGTAAGACAGAAATTTCGCACATTACTGAATATAGAAAAAATCAAAGATTAAAACCACCGCTGCGAATGCTGTTCTCTGTAATAAAATGTCGCCACCACAAGAGAAGTCATTTTGTATAATGCAATGTGCTAAATGTATTCATTGTTGAAGTGTAACGAGCTTTTTCGCCGACAATTCAAAACACAGCCGCCTCGTCATAAGTTGCAATTGACAGGAAGTCCGTAGAAGAAGGATGTATAGTGTAAGCATAAAAGTATTGGTCGTCCACACACGTCAGAAAATGTCGGGAGCGTAACCGAAATGTGTACGACAGGAGCCCAAGAAATCAACACAACGGACAAGCATGGACATTTCTAAAATAACGGTCTGGAGTGTTCTTAAACAGTGCTTGCACATGAAGCCCTACAAGATGAAATTGTTGCAGGTGATTATGCAAAGATATTTGAAGTCTGCAATGGGATTTTGGATATGGAAAATAATTTTCCTGATTTTTTTTTGTATGAATTAACTTTCCATTTATTTGGGATGTTAGAATTTGGTGGTATCAAAATTCTTGCAAAGTCATCAAACACGACTGAAATAAATGTTTTGTATCATTTCTGTAAACAAAGTTTATGGACCTTCTTGTTTTGCTGAAAAAACCGTAATCAGATTATAACTGGACGTGCTAGAAAATTGTTTCCCGTAACTTCAAAGAGTTTTGAATGACTTCTATTTCATGCAAGATTTCTCTCCTCATTTCGCTAACAAAGAGACTTACGGAAGTGTCACTCACCAAATTGAATGAAACTTTGCACACTTGTAGAACATCAAAAAAAAAATAATCGACACGTATTTTTTAGTTTCGGCAATAGTGAAGCTTTAAGGGTGGAAACCACCCTTTGAACATTAGAGGTAGTCTCCAAGCATAAACAGAAACCAATCATTTAATATAGAAGAAAACATACTGCCAGGGGGTTTTTGGGACAGCTGATTCAGAATCTGACGTCAAAATTACAAAATTCAAAATGGTGAATTCAATATGGTGATTACAATTACAAAATGTCTTTTGGTTTGAAATTCTCTGCAGTTAACTAAGAACAATTATAGTTGGCAGGGGTTACTATGAGAAGGTTGCAGACCGATTTGAAACCCCTTTCTATTGATTTGAAACCCCTTTATTTTAACGGAATGCTTGATTAAAGTGAGTCTCTGCACCTCTCCCTATTCGGGATGCTTATGTATAGTGATATCCCTCGCCTCTCACTATGGCAGAACTTCATATTTCCTCAATTGTTATAATTATGAATTTATTGAGAAAATGCTTTACAGTAATGATATTTCGAAAAAAAAAACTGTGCGATGTATAAACATTGTTTACACCAAGCTCACTTTATTACAGCAATAGCTGTAACAAATCGCAAAATGCAGCACAATCTTCTAAATAACTGTTTTTGTATTACACATATCTAATAAGATTTGTAAATCTGGGAGATGAAAACTGATTATGAACCAGTGATTTGGACCTAAATTATATTATTACGAATAAATAAATTTATGTTATAGTTGTAGAGGACAATATCAGTAAAATGTCTTAAGAAGTTTTTCGACTGCCTAAAGACGAACACATCAAGAGACTGAATCCTACCACTTGTTAGTGCAGAATGGTTTCTATTTTGAGGTACTCTTTTGTTCGTAAAATAGGTTGAAAAGTTGATTAATTGTGATCACTCCAGAAGTCTAATAATAAAATGGACTTTACATTAGACATTGACTGTGCCACACTTTCGACTGTTTGTGTCTCTATAAACGTCATAGCGAGAGGTGCAGAGACTCATTTTAATAAAGCATTCCATTAAAATAAGTACAGAAAGAGGTTTTAAATTGGTCTGCAACCTCCAGTGGCAGATCCAGGGAAGGGGCGATTCCCCCCCCCCCCCCAGAAGAGGAAACTTCCTTGTTTTATATATAAATAAAACAGAGTTTGGAGCTCTTAGAAGTAGCTGTAAAAGTAGCAGTATTACAACCCACCGTCCCACCAGAAGTCCGTCAATGGATCCGCCCCTGGCAACCTCCTCGAAGTAATCTCTGTCAATTATAATTGTTCTTGGCTAACTACATAGAATTTCAAACAAGAAGACATTTTATAATTGTAATCACTATATTGAGCCCACCATTTTGAATTTTTATAATTTTGACGTCAGATTCTGAATCAGCTGTCCTAATCTTCCCCCGCCCCTCCTGGCAGTATGTTTTCTTCTGAATTAAATGAGTGTTTTCGGTCTATACTTAGAGATCACCCCTAACGTTCAAAGGGTGGTTTCCACTCTTAAAGCTTCACCATTGCCGAAAAAAAAAATACGTGTCGATTATTGTTTGATGTTCTTCAGGTGTGCAAAGTGTCATTCAATTTGGTGAGTGACACTTCCGTATCGGTAAGTCTCCTTGTAAGAGATCTGGTTTTGCGTGAACGATATAATTCCAGAACAATGCATTGGAAAAGATGGACAACATCATGTTCATCATCTATAGCCTTCAGGTCTCCAGACTAACCCCCTGCTAATTTTATATATGGAGATATATTAAAAAAATATGTACCACCTTTGCTATTACCATCTTCAAGATTTGCGAAACCGAGTTGCGGAAACCGTTAAGTCAGTAACCAGGGAACACTTATCTTATGTGTGAAACGAAATTAACTACTATTTTGATGTTTGCCGCGCTGCAAGGAGTGATCAGATTTATGGGGCGTTTACACTTGGTCGATTTAGTCGCACGACTAAATCGACTCGCTGCATTTGCCACTAAATCGAAGCAACTAGGCCGAATCAGATCGATGGATGTGTTCAATTATTTCAACCACAGAAAATAGAACGTCTTTTAATTCAGTTGCCAGTCGATTAGTCGCTTTCGATCAACAAGCGATTAAGTTGAATTCCCGTTTACACGGTCGATTAAGTTGAAAGTGACGTCAATTCAACTGAATCGAACGCAAATCGACTAAGTGTAAACGCCCCATTAGATAATGCAACATAACCAACTGTAGACTAACTCTGGACTTTCCTGTATTCAGTGTGCGGAATGTGTGAGTCCATTGACTTAGTATATACAGTTTGCACGAAAAAAAGAAAAAGTTGAATCTACATTTTGTTTTGGATTCACTGCATAATTTGTAACACTGGATATTAAAAGTTCAACTTTTTTTTTTTTTTTTTTTTTTTTTTTTTTTTTTTTTTTACAACTGTACAATTTACATGATAAATATTCACTGGGTCATATCAAGGTTTCTTAGTATTGTTTATTCTTACTATGTTGAAAATGTGTAATAATTTTGAATTAACATAAAGAATGGTTCGATTGCTTTACTATTCCATCTTTTGATCTAACTCACGTGATTTGTGTTGTATTCAAGGAACAAAAATTTTATATGCACGAAAGAATGTATTATAACATCACTACTGCTATATCTCACACGAAATATCTAGTTTATGATAGCATATCATGTTTGACCAAATAGATCTTTGGTAAACTTCTTAAACTATATTATGAATAAATATTGAATCCACACAGCAAATATTCTAGATAATTTAACTAACCAATTCTGTCAAAAATGGTGACAGTTTCATCTATGACAATTGTGTAACTTTTGAGTGAACTGTTTCGTTGTGTGTCTTGAGGTGATGTTTTAAACGAAATCTTTGGTTGCATTTATTACAAGAAAATGGCTTTTCTGAAGTGTGAATTAAGTAATGTCGTCTCAGATGCTCAGTTTGTCGGAAAGATTTTGCGCATATTTTGCACACATATGGCCTTTCTCCTGTGTGTATTCTCATATGGACAGTCAGAGAGCCCTTCACGCGAAATCTTCGTGAGCAAATCTTACAAATATATCTCTTCAAATGATTATCACTATTAATTGTATTATCCACATTTGTGTCCGTGTTCGTAGATTGTTCCATTTTGTCCAAACCATTATAATAAATTTTGCTTCCTTCTGTTTCTTGGTTTCTAGCATTTGATGTAACGTCATATACGTCAGAAAGAACTATTTCATAGTGTGATACAGTCATCACTGGAGGAATATCCGTAGCAGACATTATATCAGAAAATATCACAACGTTTTCATCTTTCACGTCCATATAATCAGTACAGCAAACCTCTTTCTTGGTAAGTGGTATCACAACGTTTTCATCTTTCACGTCCATATAATCAGTACAGCAATCCTCTTTCTTGGTAAGTGGTAGATCTTCTTTCGGTAATTCAGTCCTAGAAATTCAAGAAAAAGAAAGAAAATCAGAATGAAATAGTCAAGGTTCTGTAGTATTTAATATTTTTCTTAATGTAATAAGCCACAACAACTAAAAAACAATACCGAATAAAACTCATTACTTTTAATCATTAGAAACAGCTGGCGGTACATTTCATATACAAAGACCATTTAGATTTAAGTGACAATATATCTGGGAAATGAAAATGAGAAGTGTTAATCACATGAATATGATTACACTCCCTAGATGTAGCCTTTGCCTGCCTGTTGAATACGTTTTCAGATATCTGGCAGACGTTGGATACCGTTCAGAGGCTCCGTTTGTAACAAGGTTTGGAGAGAGCGCCCCAAGGTACAGATAATGATGGGAATTCACGGAAACGCTGTCCCCCTAGTGGTCCATTCATTTTTGGGAATAAAGCAAAATCTCAGGTATTCATATCAGGGAAATATGGCGGGTGCTTCAGTACTTCCTAACCTCATAGTCTTAAGAGAATCTGTACTGCATGGGCAATATATATACCGGGTGATTCAATAAGAACGTACCAGGCCTATATCGCGCTAATACTGCACGTAGAGCCTTAACACACACACACACACACACAAAAAGAAATGCATTACCAAATTGTATGTGTAGAATGCAATAAAAATAGTAACGAGACCAGTGGCGTCTCGTGAATACTTCCAACGGGGGGCAACTTCAAAATTTGCAATGGAAAGTGGTATCTGTTGGAATCGTTCGAAAGGACATTAAATGTCATGCAACTTTTAGAGGACAAACTTTGTCATATCCTTTCCCATTTAGCCGCTAGAGGCATTGTTGCAGACTTGTATCTGACTATCCGTAGCAGGCCTTTATCTCAGCTAATAATGCACATAGAGCCGTCAAACAAACAATTGAACTACCAAATCGTATCTGTAGAATGAAATAAAAATAGTAGCGACACCAGTGGCGTATCGTGAATATCTCCAACGGGGGGTCATCTGCAAAATTTGACATGGAAACAGGGGTTGGTTGTGCCTTCATTGAAACAAGAGCACAATGGGAGAAACGTCGAGAGAAAACACCCTCGCACCACCTGACTTTCACCTAGTAATGCGACTGTGTTGCTGTCAACGAGGAAGAAATATGCCAAGGTGTTTCCTATGAAGTATCATGCACGAGAACATTCCTCACTACGGCTTTAGTCATTATTATACACGAAAACGGAGATCGTGCTAATCTAGTTTTCGTCCAATCTCTCTTATTACCCGATTTTTTTCCGAAATTATCGAAAATATTGCATGAGGCCAGATACATACATATGTAACGCTCATTCTGTCGTGAACTATGTTACATATGCCCTAACTCTAAATGTTTAGGCAATATACGAGATTATCTGGAATAATTCAACACATTAATGCACTTCATATATATATTATTATTCTTCAACGTATATCTTGTTCGATACTTTAAAATATTGTACATACAGATTACACAAGATGGTTCCTCGTTACATCTATATCTTTCTAGTTACTATAGCAACGACATTAAAACAAGTAAATAAATCGTCATAGCAACGATAACACAAAATCTCAATATAATACCAAATATTTAAATTATTTCTTTATATCATTTCTTCTTCTTCTTCTTGGCAGCTTGTGCCTTTTTAAATAGCTCATTTTGCCTGTAAATACAAACAATACTTAAAAGTACATAAGAATTATACATTATTGTTATACAGTCCGCGGCATAAAATTTGTTACAAAAATTCTAAGTCCAAATGAATAACAAACTCTTGCCCAGTTTTCTTATGCATTCCCGCAATACATGTATCAATCGATTAGTTGCCTCTAGTATTTATTCCAACTCCTCCCCGTCCTCCACCTCTCCTTGTCTAAAGCATTGTGTGTGACGTAGTACACTCTTTCCATTCAGCTGAAAAAGAAACAGGAATCAAGTTTACAACGTTATAGCTTTAAAACAATCTTTTCCATTCGTTTGTTCTGAAATATTTTTAAGAGCCTAAATTAAAGGAAAGTCACACAATCTTCCCAGAGCTTCATAAATATCTTTAGTTTCATTCTTTTCTTTCTTTAAAGAGTGCAAGCTAGTAAGATGCTCCCTAAGAAATCTATGGAAATTGCCAAGAGCTCTAAAATATCTACGGACAGCAACGAATTTTATTCAATGATTCATTTAATTTCTTTTCAGTAAGTGCAAGCAAATGTTTCACGGGCGTCACTTGGGCAGGACAGGAGGGTGTAATTCCCCCTCTCTTGAGCTTCATAAATACGTATTTTTTGATCAAATGTATAGTAATACACTAATAAAAAGTGAAAATCTTATGTCGCCAGAGAATCTCTTCCTCCCCCCCCCCCCCGAATAAAGTCTAAAAGACACTGGTTGTAACAACAAACCTATAGAGCTACGATAGCACATTGCTAAAGAGCTTACATTTGGTTTCAAGAGTCGAAGGTTTGATCTCAAGCCATATGACTTCCTGGGTGACATTGAGAGAGAGAGAGAGAGAGAGAGAGATTCAAGTATGGACATAGAGAGGGATGATTTGTATACACAGATTTAGAATTGGGGAAAAAATGATCGGACAGCATTCGTATTATGACGAAAATTCTGATTTTGTGAAAGATAAGAAGGGAAGTTTTCGAACTGCGAGGATCACATTAGGCAGTTGTCGAATTAATGTGGAGAACTCTTTTTAGAGCATCAGATAATTACGAAAGGAGAGAAAGATCTTCAGAACTGAGGAATTAAGATTTTAAAAAATCTGATTTCGGCGACGGGTTTCGTACCACGAACCTTGTGGTTATCGAACCATGACTTTATTCATTCTGCTACGGAGGATTCTATTACTGGTTCACATACGTTTCCCTTAGCTGCGTTGAAAGCTACCTTAAGGGGATATTCCAAAAGTTGACTCGGTGGATGCGCCGTTCAGATAGAACGTAAACCTCTTGTAACTTAGTTACAATGTGCAAAATGAACTTCCTCTTCTTCAGGATACTTTTTGAAGCTTTAAAATTGGTTACTATTGTTTTAATTAAGTTACATTTGATAGAACCATCTGATAAAGTAGTGCCAAGCCCTGTGCGTCATTGTCTGTTAGGTGAATGGTTAATGTAAGTTACTCCTACGTGGATGGTCCGAGCTTCCAACCAAGACCATTCTTATTGATTATTTTATTTGAGCTACGCTCATACTGTATATTCCACAAGTTCAATTTTGAAGTAATGTAGTCACAGCTAGTTTAATTCGAAATAATTTTCCAATATTATATTTGTTACTAAATTTACATGGCACTCCTCACTGTTTCTAGCCCTGCATAAATGCAAAATTGTTAAAAGTATATTTTACTTTCAAGTTTTATGGTATTTTTTAATTGTCCTTCAACTTTATTTTATAATTATTTTCTATTTCTTAATTATAACATATTTTCTATTTATATTGTATTCTATGTTACACGTTTATTATTTATATTTTATGTCTTACCTTTGAAGAGGAGCTTTTGACAATTCAGAGCAGCAGGGACATACACAGGATGCAGGCCTTGGCAATCCAGAGCTTTTGCCCCCACTCAAATCACTACTTTTTTTTTGTAAATTATATCTAATTATAGAGATGATGATAGCAGGGCGGATTCAGGGGAGTGCGTTCGGGCGATCACATCCCCCAGAATAGGGAACTTTTTATACTTTTTATTTTAAAAATAAAACATATCCTAAGTATTTTTCATCTTTGTATTATAAACTTAAATTAAAACCTAAAGTAGATAGGCCTTACTTTCTTAAGAAAGTTAATTCTGCAAAAGAGCTACCTCTCCTTTTCTAAATTTGGTTTTTTTTCTTTTCTTTTCTTTCTTTCTTTTTTTTTTTGCAATCCGCTCTTACCTTGATTTGACTTCGAACGACCGCCCCTCCCAAACAATCATCCTGGATCCGCCCCTGGATGATAGCCATTTTAGTAAAATATGCCCTCAATTGCAGAAATAAATTCCTATCAAGCTTTCCATCGCTGAAATAAATTTCTGTCTACGGCCCTGCAAAACAGTGACGATTTTAGGGAGTGATCAGTTAGTAATGCCTCCCTGGAGCAACGACACTTCCCCAGAAGTCATATTTCCGATAATTCAGAATGTGATTTGTGCATTATCACTTTCACTCTCAGTGTCTTGAAACGCACCAAAAAGGTACTGTTCTGAAGTATTTACTGGTTCTCCCTATGACCCCATTTCAATATGGCCAACCTTGGACATATACACATCTGAAATATCACCTTTTATATCAGTGATCCCGAAAACTATCCATTCGACACAAATATAGGATATTTTCGATTCTTTATTCCTGTCACCCTCCCATTGTCAACTCGAAGCCAACCAAGGCTTATTTTGGACTTACGCAGCATCCACAATGTCACTTTTCATCTTTGCACATGAATTCGACACTAATTTCGTTCGTATTTGACTTCTTTTACAATTCACGTTCACCTCTTGGTAGGGATTTTTTCAGTATCTCGCGCCCACAACTATGGAGAAATTTCAACCAACTAAGTATAATTATAAATTATCATCTGAAACACAACAGTACGGGTGATCTTTTTCGCAGAGGAATTCGTTAATTACTGTTTCAATATCAATGTATTGGCCTTTTTTGCTCTGCATGCTGGAGATTGTCAAAGAGCTAAACTTCATTCTGTACTATTGTGCTATGAATAAAGTGGTTCAATTCACTGAATACTCGCTTAGATGATGCTCTCGTCACAGAAAAAGTGAGATACAGTTATAAAAGAAAAACGAAATGAAATATTTAAGTTTTACGTCCCACTTTATGCCGACTACGCTAATGGAGACAGTGATGGTGAGAAACGAATGAAATCGTTTAATGAAGAAAGTGGGAGGAAACTGGAGAAACCCGAGAAAACTCATGCACACGGTGTTTGTCCATAATAAAGTTCATTCAGCGCGAGCTGGGATCTAACCAACAACTCCATGCACCATAGGTAAAGTTATAAAAGAATAGGCGTCTAAACAAATACGGAACACTACTATCAATGAGAGTTGTATAAGATTAGATTTTTAGTTATTTCATTCTAAGTTGAAATTTCAATCAATCTTGATCTTCATTACTGTTCGAAATCCGGACCAACCAGTATTCCCTACTAGGGTAAAGGTTAATTGATCGCCAACAGAAATCCAAAATCCTCTGTATAACCCCACGTTCCATTATTCCATATACACAATTAAGAGTCCAGCGTAACCTACCAGTTAATAAGTTTTCTTATTATTATTATTTTTAACACCTCAAAAATATAGGCTCATAATTGAACCACTGATTGGAAAAAGGGAATAAGTACATAAAAATATTTTTTCCACATCAAGCTTTTCTCACCAATTGCAGTGCTACAAGATTCTTCTTCTTGTCTTAGAGTTTGTCAGTTCTTTTGCTACAATTAATCAGTTATACACTTGTTGAAACAAATACAAATACGCCTCGGGAAGGTTTTTTAGCGTTTCTGAAAACTTAGGTCTCATGTACTTATTCCCTTTTGCTGGAAATAGTTGCTGCAATGACGCGATAAATCTTTTCGGTAGACTTCACAGTCTATAGCTCCTTCACAACTTCCTTTTCATCTAAGGCTAAGTAGTTACATTTTAGACATTGAGGAAAAAGTGTGAAATTAATTAACACCCTTCAAAGAGGAGTTACGAATCTTCAATGGACCCCATTTTGCTGTTGGCCTCGCTCAACGCACTCCCGTCACTGTTCAGGGTGCACGATGGAGTTTCTCCCTTTTAGGAATACTTTCTAAGACAGTACTAGTTTCTTTTTTTTTTTTTTTTTTTACAGCTGTTTCAATTGAGTTGTATTTGCTAGAACTGTCGGTTAAAGGAAACAAAAGATCCTATACTCAAACACAAATCATCTCTCTAGAAGCTCTAATGGAAAACGAAACGAATCGTCGTAAACATGTTACGTTCTTGAAGAGGAAAACAGCAAAACATTGATTGCACAAACGTATAATGGTATCATTTGCTTGCAAATTTAAAACTTATAGAAGTTGATGGCTTGTTAGGTGAGGGGTTAGTGAACAAGATTTTTGTACTGGTGGTCCAGGGTTCGAATCTCGTCCGTTCTTCTTACGTTTTGTTTCTTTCTTTAAGCTACACTGAGTTTGTTCATTCCAATTCTTTAAGCTTGAATTAAATCTAATACCAGTTAGTGAATTAAAAGTAGCTAACATTATTTTCAAATACGAGACGTTATTACATGCTTGTCACTAGCTCACAATACTCAACTTTGATATAAACTCTTGCAGCCTTCATTTAACTCATTTCTTGACGTGTTTTGTTACAAAACTCATGAATCGTGGCGAACAAAATTGCTTTACCAGATAATGGTGACTGCTTTGAAACCAAATGACAAGTATGAGAATTAAACGTATCATATCTGTAGTTTGGTGTGGAGAAGAAACCAAATAGCGAACGAAAGGTTTAAGAACAACCACGTTATTAATATAAACTATGCCAAAAAATTATTGACTTACATGATTAAAAAAAAAATAGAAAGAAATTTTGAAAGAACGAAAAATACTAACTTAGAATTTTGTAACTGGAGGCACGGAAATCTAATTTAAACATACTAAAACATACCATTTAGCGCATATAGAGCGTGGATCTGTGCTCAAGGCGCTAGCTAATAATCTGGAGATTCTCAAGTCGGAACCATGTATGAATATTTGGTTTAAATTTAGAAGTTTTGGTGATCATTAGTCGGCGATGACACACGTTTAATTGTCTTAAGGTATTTGAATATTTTGATCTTTCAATATTTGAACGATGAAATCTTCAATAATAATAATAATAATAATAATAATAATAATAATAATAATAATAATAATAACTATTATTATTATTATTATTATTATTATTATTATTATTATTATTATTATTATTATTATTATTATTATTATTATTATCAAAGTAATTCAATAACACGTTAATATCTTTAATTATTTCTCGATAACTACTCGAACTTAAGACGTCCTCGAATCTAAGTCGCACCCCTATTTCGCTGGGCTAAATTAAAGAAAAATAGTAATATGTTATGGTTTTACTATTACTAAAGCACTCTTTGATATTGGTCATTTTCGATGATTTTATGTATCCCTCTTCCCTCTCCATGTTGGGGGCACGGTATGACAAAAATTATCCCAGGCCCGAATGTCATGTATGTTGCAAATTTGATCTAAATCTGTTGGATGGTTCAAGAGTTGTTCTATTTATTTTTATATATTAATCTCCCCTTCTCTTATCCTCTCTTATGTTCTACCGTCAAAGTGAAAATATTAAAACAAGTTTCTAGGCCCGAACGTCGTCTATGTTGAAAATTAGATCGAGATCGGTCAGGTGGTTCAAGAGTTGTTAAGTTTTATTCATTTTTATAGATATCTCCCCTCCCCTCCCCCTACCCTACGTTCTACCATCAAGGGATATGATAAAAACCACCCCAGGTCCGAACCTCATCTATGTTGATAATTTGATTAAGATCAGTTCGGTGGTTTAAGCGTGATGAAGTCACCAAGACAGCATTTTTATTTTTATTTTTTTACAGTCCCCCTTCCCCTCCCCTACATTGTGCCATCAAGGCAAAAAATGAAAACATCCCAGGTCCGAACCTTATCTATATTGAATGTTTGATTGATTGGGATCATTCGGATTGTTCAAGAGTTATTAAGTTTTATTCATTTTCATATATTTACCCTCCCCTCCTCTTCCGCAAGTTCTAATATCAATATGAAATAACAAAAAGCTTCCCAGGTTCGAATTTCATCTATGTTCGAAATGTGATTGAGAACGATCGGGTAGTTCAAGAGTTATTCACCACCGAACATTGTCACTTTTATTTTTATATTTATAGCTGTTATGTATATTCCCCCTCCTCTCCATCCTCTACGTTATTCCGTCAAAGTGAAACGGTAAAATCCATCCCCCGCGTTAATCGAGACGGGGACATATAGCCTCATTGCTGACGTCCCAATTAATCCCCCTACTCATACCCTTTAGTGTGTTTAAGTTAGTTTTTTTTTTTGTCTTCAGTTGCAAATTTCTAAGTTATTTTTCTTTGTTTCAAAATTCTCGCATTTCTTGTATGATAATACAAGTTAATAATCTTTGACTTGTTTTATATTAATAATCTGAGTTGTTCTTAAACCTTTGGTTTCCAATTTTGTTTTGTCTCTACACCAAACTACAGATATGACAAATTTAATTCTCATACTTTACATTTGATTTCAAAGCGGTCGCCATGAACTGCTTAAAAGCAATTTTTCCGTCACGAAACACCCAGCAGAGGGCGTACGATATCGTCTACAGCAATGAGAGGAAACTCCGCCTTGTTACGTGACGTCACATGAAGCACGTTCCGTTCAAACACCTAAGCAAAGCTATCATTTTGCTTCTGGTGTGAAAATGGCTCACTACGAAGCTTCTGTTAAAAGCAGCGTGATTGCTTTAATTGAGCATGCAGGCATGAACTATAGCGAGGCAGACGCGAGATATGGCGTTAACCGTGCTACAGCACGGAGGTGGTGGAGGAGATATGAGGAAACAGGAGATGTAAGACGTAAAAGAGGAAGTGGGCGACAAAGAGTTTCCTCTGCCGAAGAAGACCAGAGTTTAATTGCCCAATGCCGTGAGCACCCTTTCATGTCTGCCCGACAGTTACGAGAGGAAACCAATTTCCCAGACGATGTTACGACTGTCCGTCGTAGACTCAAATCCTTTGGTTTGAGATCATACAGGGCAGCTGTTAAGGAGCGACTAACAGAAGACCACATGGTTGACCGTCTGGCGTTTTCACAGACGAAAAAATATTTTCCAGTGCACACTTCGGGCCGAAGCGTGTTTACCGCCCCCCTGGAAAAAGGTATACCTCTGAATACGTTTCCCGTTCTGGTCGAATGGGACATGTAACTGTCCACTGTTGGGCATGGATATGCAAGGCTGCAAATTTCGGAGGAATCTACAGGATTCCTGGTCGCCTAAACGCCCACAAGTATGTAGAACATCTGGATGAAACGCTTCCGGAAATAAAAGCTCATGTAGGTGACGGTATATTATATTTGCAACAGGAAAATAGCTCGATACATAATTCAAATGTGGTTCAGACATGGTTGCAGAGGCAACCTGATGTCGAAACAGTTGACTGGGTTCCTCATGGAGCAGATCTGAACCCTATTGAAAATATGTGGGCCTCTGTTGCAAGAACATTGCGGGAAACCTGGTCGAACAATCCTCCACGAACATCTAATGATCTTTGGGAACGTGTTGAAGATGCGTGGTCGATCTGTTGCACCCAACGCTATATCTCTCGCCTGGTGGATTCAATGCCACGGCGTATGGCAGCTATAATCGAGTCCCAAGGGGACTATACACACTATTAATAAATGCTCGCCCACAACACCATCAGCCCTCTCGGGGGCTACCTAATTCGACCCACTTATTAACAAAATGTTATGAAATACATTACGCGACACCAGTGAATGTAAGTGTCTCAGTATGTTCTGCATTAATAAAGAGGCTAACGTGCGAGACTTGGTGGCCGAGTGGTATTATGCTTGCTATGTAAACCAAAACCGCCTGTAACAGTGGTTCGAATCTAATGAAGAAGACCCCTACTTTTTATCACCAGGGATATTTGCAGTACGCCTTCTGCTATGTCCGCCTTCGTACGGTCTATTATATGACACATAATGTGGACCGCCATTAGTTTTTACTTAGTAAACAATTTATAAATATATGAACAAATACCTAGGTATATTAGAGTACCAATGGAATATAGTACTTTCGTCCGACTGACATCGCTCTGCAAATGTTCATTGTATTACACCGGAAGATGCATTAAATAAAGACTGGAAAATTTGATATAAAAATTGATGCGTAATAAGTTAAAGACAAAATATGTAATTATAATCTCATATTTGAAACTAATTTCGACTACAATTAATTCTCTACCTGCTTTCATAAATAATCCAAACCAAACTTCGAGGTTTGGAATGCACAAACTAAGTGTAGCTAAGAGAAAAAAGTAACAAGAAGAGCAGAGATTCGAACCCACGACCACCAGCGTAAGAATTCCTTTTACTAACCCTTCATCTATCAAACCATGACGTGAACATGACTTTTGTAAGTTATAAATTTGTATCCAAGAAACACCATTAAGCGTATGTGGAACTACTGCTTCGCTCTTTTTCTCTTCAAAAGCGTAACATGTTTAGGACGATTCGTTTCGTTTTCCATTAGAGTTTCGAAAGAGATTATTTGTGTTTGAGTGTAGGATCTTTAGTTTCCTTTAACCGACACTTCTAGCAAATACAACTTAATTCAAACAGCAGTTAAAAAAAACTCGTACTGCCTTAGAAAGTATTCCTAAAAGCAGAAGCTGCATCATGCATCCTGAACAGTGACGTAACTAACGGCAGTGCGTTGAGGGAGCCCAGAGTAAAACGGGGCCCATTGAAAATTCGTAATTCCACTATTTTTCCTCAATGTCTAAAATGAGACTACTTTAGCTTTACATGAAAAAGAAGCTGTGGAGGGGACTGCGAAGTCTACTGAAAAGATTTATCACGTCCTTGCAGCAACAACTTTAAGTTTTCGAACAGTAATGAAGAACAAGATTGATTGAAATTTTAACTTAGAATGAAATAACTAAAAATCTAATCTTATATAACTCGCATTGATAGTAGTGTTCCGTATTTGTTTAGACGCCTATTCTTTTATAACTTTACCTATGGTGCATGGGGTCCTTGGTTCGATCCCAGCTCACGCCGAATGAACTTTATTATGGACAAACACCGTGTGCATGAGTGTCCTCGGGTTTCTCCCGTTTCCTCCCACTTTTTTCATTAAACAATTTCATTTATTTCTCACCATTACTCTCCCCATTAGCATAGTCGGCATAATCGTGGGACGTAAAAAATAGATATTTCATTTCATTTTTCTTTTATAACTGTATATCACTTTTTCTGTGACGAGAGCAACATCTAAGCGAGTATTTAGTAAATTAAACCACTAAAACCTATATTCATTGCAGAATAGTCCAGATGAAGTTTAGCCCTTTGGTAATCTTCAGCATGGACAGCAAAAAACACCAATACATTGATATTGAAACAGTAGTTAACGAATTCCTCTGCGAAAAAGATCACCCGTACAGATGATAATTTATAATTATACTTAGTTGGTTGAAATTTCTCCATAATTGTGGGGGCAAGATACTGAAAAAATCCCTACCAAGAGGTGAACGTGACATGTAAAAGAAGTCAAATACGAAAGAAATTAGTGTCGAATTCATATGCAAAGATGAAAAGTGACATTGTGGATGCTGCGTAAGTCCAAAATAAGCCTTGGTTGGCTTCGAGTTGACAATGGGAGGGTGACAGGAATAAAGAATCGAAAATATCCTATATTTGTGTCGAATGGATAGTTTTCGGGATCACTGACATAAAAGGTGATATTTCAGATGTGTATATGTCCAAGGTTGGCCATATTGAAATGGGGTCATAGGGAGAACCAGTAAATACTTCAGAACAGTTCCTTTTTGGTGCGTTTCAAGACACTGAGAGTGAAAAGTGATAATGCACAAATCACATTCTGAATTATCGGAGATATGACTTCTGGGGAAGTGTCGTTGCTCCAGGGAGGCATTACTAACTGATCACTCCCTAAAATCGTCACTGTTTTGCAGGGCCATAGACAGAAATTTATTTCAGCGATTGAGGGCATATTTTACTAAAATGGCTATCATCCAGGGGCGGATCCAGGATGATTGTTTGGGAGGGGCGGTCGTTCGAAGTCAAATCAAGGTAAGAGCGGATTGCAAAAAAAAGAAAGAAAAAAAAGAAAGAAAGAAAGAAAGAAAAGAAAAGAAAAAACAAATTTAGAAAAGGAGAGGTAGCTCTTTTGCAGAATTAACTTTCTTAAGAAAGTAAGGCCTATCTACTTTAGGTTTTAATTTAAGTTTATAATACAAAGATGAAAAATACTTAGGATATGTTTTATTTTTAAAATAAAAAGTATAAAAAGTTCCCTATTCTGGGGGATGCGATCACCCCAAACACACTCCCCTGGATCCGCCCCTGCTATCATCATCTATAAAATTAGATATATATATATATATATATATATATATATATATATATATATATATATATATATATATATATATATATATACCAAAAAAAGTAGTGATTTCGTGGGGGCAAAAGCTCTGGATTGCCAAGGCCTGCATCCTGTGTATGTCCCTGCTGCTCTGAATTGTCAAAAGCTCATCTTCAAAGGTAAGACATAAAATGTAAATAATAAACGTGTAACATAGAATACAATATAAATAGATAATATGTTATAATTAAGAAATAGAAAATAATTATAAAATAAAGTTGAAGGACAATTTTTAAAAAATCAATAATACTTGAAAGTAAAATATACTTTTAAAACAATTTTGCACTTATGCAGGCCTACAAACAAGTGAGGAGTGCCATGTAAATTTAGTAACAAATATAATATTGGAAAATTATTTCGAATTAAACTAGCTGTGACTACATTACTTCAAAATTGAACTTGTGGAATATACAGTATGAGCGTAGCTCAAATAAAATAATCAATAAGAATGGTCTTGATTGGAAGCTTGGACCATCCACGTAAAAGTAACTTACATTAACCATTCACCTAACAGACAATGACGCACAGGGCTTGGCACTACTTTATCAGATGGTTCTATCAAATGTAACTTAATTAAAACAATAGTAACAAATTTTAAAGCTTTAAAAAGTGTCCTGAAGAAGAGGAAGTTCATTTTGCACATTGTAACTAAGTTACAAGAGGTTTACGTCCTAACTGAACGGCGCATCCATCGAGTCAACTTTTGGAATATCCCCTTAAGGTAGCTTTCAACGCAGCTAAGGGAAACGTATGTGAACCAGTAATAGAATCCTCCGTAGCAGAATGGATAAAGTCATGGTTCGATGACCACAAGGTTCGTGGTTCGAAACTCGTCGCCGAAATCAGATTTTTTAACATCTTAATTCCTCAGTTCTGAAGATCTTTCTCTCCTTTCGTAATCGTCTGATGCTCTAAAAAGAGTTCTCCACATTAATTCGACAACTGCCTAATGTGATCCTCGCAGTTCGAAAACTTCCCTTCTTATCTTTCACAAAATCAGAATTTTCGTCATAATACGAATGCTGTCCGATCATTTTTTCCCCAATTCTAAATCTGTGTATACAAATCATCCCTCTCTTTGTCCATACTTGAATCTCTCTCTCTCTCTCTCTCTCTCTCAATGTCACCCAGGAAGTCATATGGCTTGAGATCAAACCTTCGACTCTTGAAACCAAATGTAAGCTCTTTAGCAATGTGCTATCGTAGCTCTATAGGTTTGTTGTTAAAACCAGTGTCTTTTAGACTTTATTCGGGGGGGGGGGGGAGGAAGAGATTCTCTGGCGACATAAGATTTTCACTTTTTATTAGTGTATTACTATACATTTGATCAAAAAATACGTATTTATGAAGCTCAAGAGAGGGGGAATTACACCCTCCTGTCCTGCCCAAATGACGCCCGTGAAACATTTGCTTGCACTTACTGAAAAGAAATTAAATGAATCATTGAATAAAACTCGTTGCTGTCCGTAGATATTTTAGAGCTCTTGGCAATTTCCATAGATTTCTTAGGGAGCATCTTACTAGCTTGCACTCTTTAAAGAAAGAAAAGAATGAAACTAAAGATATTTATGAAGCTCTGGGAAGATTGTGTGACTTTTCTTTAATTTAGGCTCTTAAAAGTATTTCAGAACAAACGAATGGAAAAGACTGTTTTAAAGCTATAACGTTGTAAACTTGATTCCTGTTTCTTTTTCGGCTGAATGGAAAGAGTGTACTACGTCACACACAATGCTTTAGACAAGGAGAGGTGGAGGACGGGGAGGAGTTGGAATCATGGGCGTCTCTGGCGGGGGGGGACGGGGGGACGCGTCCCCCCCCCAATATTTTGAAGTAACATAATCTAAAATTCCGCTGAGATACTAGCAGTTAGATCATTTCCTTTGATGTCCCCCCCAAATTTTACATGCCAGAGACGCCAATGGTTGGAATAAATACTAGAAGCAACTAATCGATTGATACATGTATTGCGGGAATGCATAAGAAAACTGGGCAAGAGTTTGTTATTCATTTGGACTTAGAATTTTTGTAACAAATTTTATGCCGCGGACTGTACAGTCCGCAGCAGAAAACCTGCAACATTAGTATGCAAGTTTATTATGAAACGACGAAGTCTTTCGCTCCAAAATAAGTGTGCAGGGGAGAACGCCTAGGTTTATGCTGGCGTGATTCGTGCCACTTAGACGTTATGTTGATTCCCTGCTCTATTAGGCGTAGTTTCAGAATAAACTTACATGCTCATGTTGCAGGTCTTTTGCTGCGGGCTCAATTTGGACTTAAGCTCTGGAACTCCACTATCCGTGCAGTATAGTCGCTAACGAATAAGATATATGAAGTGTTTGAAAATAAGGGTTTTGCTCTAGCGCATTCTTGATTTACGGAAAGCAGTTGATTGTGTAGATCGTGTAATCTTATCCGACAAACTAGCTTATTACGGTTTCCATAGCAGAAGTTTGAACTTAATAAAATCCTATTCAAAAGAGTGTAAACGGATCGTTAGTGTTAACAATATACATTCAAATATTCTGCAAATAAAATTTAGGGTACCACACGATTCTGTTTTGGGTCTTTTATTTTTTTAAACAATGATAAATGATTTACCTCTAAATATCAATACTATATCAATTCTATATCCAGATGATACTACACTGCTCAATATGAATATGTTTTGACGAAATATATACAGAAGGTGAAGGAGCATTACTGGGTAGCAACATGGTTTAAAATAGGTTTGTATTAAATTAAAACAAAGCACCATTTAGTCTTAATCATTACAATAATCACATTGTGGCTGATTATCACCTGAACTATATATATATATATATATATATATATATATATATATATATACAGATGGTGATCAGAAAAATGGAAACACCTGTAGTTGGCAACACGTCAGATGTATGGGTTGGCAGTGGTGTCTTGACGTCCGCAGCGCCGGACCGCTGGTGATGGTGTGTTAGGTCGGTCTCCATACTACATCAGGCGCAGTGCAACAGCAGTGTCCAGTGGCTGCAGTAGACGGAGGTAGTGTAAAATGGGAGACCTCTCAGATTTTCAAAGAGGGCAAATTGTTGGTGCGCGGTTATGTGCAGTGAGTGTGACGGCAGTGGCTACTGTGTTAGGTGTGTCCCGTGAGACAGTGTCGAAGGTCATGACGGCCTACACAACACACGGGAAAACCACATCGGGGAAGCGGAACAGTGGGCGGAAGAAAATCATGAGTGACAGGTCACGCCGGGTATTAAAACGCATTGTCACGCAGAACCGTCGTACCACTACAAAGCAAGTGACGGAGAAACTCAATCAGCACCTTCCCCACCCTGTTTCGACAATCACAGTCCGCCGCGAATTACATGACATGAACTTACGGGGTCGAGTTGCACGGGCGAAACCGCTCATCAGGGACCATAACACTTTCGCACACCGCAAATGGTGCCGCGACCATGCAACTTGAACCGTTGAGGACTGGAAACGTGTGATATGGTCAGATGAGTCATCCTTCACCCTATTCCCAACCACGGGCCGTGTTTATGTGTGGAGAACGCCCAAAGAAGCTTATGATCTGCAGTGTCTCCGCCCAACTGTGAAACATGGAGGCGGCTCGGCGATGCTGTGGTCGCCATATTATGGTTTCAATTGGGTCCTGTGGTCACACTTAGCGGACGAATCACTGCCAACGATTATGTCGCAATTTTAGGAGACCACTTGCATCATATGGTCCGGATGTTGTTCCCGGACAATGACGCCATCTTCCAGGATGATAATGCACCCATTCACACAGCTGGCGTTGTTGCAGCGTGGTTTAAGGAACATCGGGATGAAGTTCAACACCTCCCCTGGCCCGCCCAATCCCCAGATCTCAACATAATTGAACATCTGTGGTCAGTCTTGGAAACACGACTCCGGCGACGATTTCCACCTCCATCCTCTCTCACAGAACTGGCCGATGCCCTGCACGAGGAATGGTGTAAAATTCCACTTGCTACCATTCACGACCTCTATGCCTCCATCCCACGTCGCATCAAGGCTGTTCTGAAGGCGAAAGATGGCCCGACACCATATTAATCTGGTAAGTTGCAATTTCGTTCAGGTGTTTCCATTTTTCTGATCACCATCTGTATATATATATATATATATATATATATATATATATATATATATATATATATATATATATATATATATAGTAGTGGATGGACAACAAATTTGAGATTTTCAAATATTGTAATTTATAAGTTTGAGTTTGTTCTTAGTATTTACACTGTTACCATCACACATTTCTAACGTTTGTATCCAGCATACTTATTTTTGCATCACATGGCATGATTGAAATTTTGTTACACTATATTTTGCCTTAAAAGAACCTGAAAGAATATCTTGACACCTTTTGATACTCCATGCCACTATTTCTGGAATAGTCTCGTCGTATTACCGTACTTAATGTAGGCATTTTAGGTCGAAAATATTACTGCTACATGGACTGCTGATATTGTTCTTCAACCTATGTCACATTCTCTGAATTAAGGTTTGGATTGTTCCATGGCCAATCCTATACTTTGATTCCTTGTTTCTTCAGGTGATTCATAATAAATTTGAAAGTATGGCGAGGTGGCCCACCTGCATTTTAAAAAATCTGAATACCATTCCTTATCTGAGGAATTAAGTCAATTGTCCATGTTGACATTGTTCTTTCCTCATGGTGTCCTCAACAAAATACAGTGACCATGTGGCTTTGAGTGATATCATACTACATACAGTCTTTGCCAAGATATTTAACAGTTTCTTGGATTAACTCCGAAAATAATTGCTCTCCAGTGTCGTGAGATATATTGTTTCCCATCTTCCGTTACTTTCACCAACAATTCATTTGGGAGACAAACGAACAAGAAAGCATTAGAAGGAAGAAACTCGGTCATTTATTATGCTTCTGATAAAACATAAAATAAAGAGTGATAGTGGGTTTTAATAAAATCCATTGTCTCATTCATTCATGGAGAAACAAAATAAGTAACTTACCTTTGACTAATCTTTTACAATCCAAGCATTATGAATCATTCCCCAAGACAAAGTTTTTTCTTTACAGTTCGTGTTACGTTCAATATTTTATTAAACAACAATATCACAAGCCGAAGTCATTTAGTAGTCTCCGAACTGTTGTGTTTATTTTACATCCTACCTCACCCGACAAATATCTGATGATATTAACAGTAATCTTTCAATTATTTAATGCAATATTCTGAAGCATTTTTTTCTTGCCTTAATGTGGTATTCTTCAGTTCTTTGCAGTTGTGATGCTTTATTGGGATATTAGTTCGTCCATGTCCATTCTTTTGTATTTTTCCTACATTTTAGGAAGAAACATTCCATTCTATTGCTATTTCCTATTCCGAGTCGTTTTTTCTTTCACTCATTGTTTTTGATTCCTTTTTCTCATATATATCGCTCTAAATCAATCATGAACTCACTTTAAGTAACATAGGCACATCAAAAGCATTCAATAATGTTCATAAAAGCAATTTGCTTTTCAATATTGAATACAAACTAAAAGAAACAAAACTAATAATCTAAAACTCTTAGCACTTTTATCATCTGCTGAGGAAAACGTCAAACCTCAAATCTCTCTGGTAGAAAATAACTAGATTCCCTTCACGTTCAAATCAAGATATGCTTCAGATTCATTTCTACATGATCAGATGCCTCAGGCGTGTGTAATGATGCTGGAAGTTCGTGAAATGAAATCGGAGTAAAAAGTTCCTAATTCATTGTCTACCCATTATATATATATATATATATATATATATATATATATAACGTTATCTACATAATGACAACTAAATATTGTCTAACGTGGGCGTGCACTCAAAATGGCTTGAGAACTGTGGTCACAAAAAAGATCCTAAACTCAAGGAACCGCCAACGAGTTTCAAGACTGGTCAAGGAAACCCGTTTTAAACAAAATAGAAATTCCTGAGGTCTTTGAATTCAGGTTCATCTGAACATTTTCCGAAAGAACATTGTGAAGCTAACTTCATGTAATTGGCATTTGAAGACAAGTATCATGCAAGAGACCACTTTTTACTACGGTCTTAAAGCTGCACGTCTTCAATGGGTTCAAGAAGACAGCCACTGGACTCTCTGGACTGTAAACTTCCGATGGGTCTGTATTCCAACGATGCAAGGCATCCAGTGCACCAAAAACCAAATGAAGCACAATACGGCCACAAAAAGCACGATTATCCACCAAAATCTTATTAATATTATTATGCAGTACTAACCTTCTCTCAAGTCTGAGTATTCCGAACATTCTACACGAGTGTGCAGAATACTTAGGCAACGCATTCTTCACAATACGGACGATTACCACCATACACTAAATAGGAACGTGTGAAATCAATATCCAATACGTAAGCACATCAGAAGCACTTTATCTCAGCGATTAACACGCGACGACGTCTGTCAATTGCCCATAATAGGTTTTACTGAGCGGAGCTTACTTTAATTGGCCTGGTCCAATCCACTGCATTGACAGAGCATCTACTACAGGAAACAGCTACTGAGTTCGGATCACGGAAGAGTATGTTTCAGTGCAACACTTGCCAATATGGTGTTCTTGGTTACTATGTCGACATGCTCATCTCCCTAAATGTCGAATCTCCCGACACCTAGCAGACGACGACACAGCCCTGTTGCTGTATCTGAAGACATCTCACCAGTTTAGCACGAGAGTGTGTTTACTACCCATTTTGCAGGACCTTAATAACGTTTTGCGGGTCAATGCAGACAAACGTAAGACGAAGCAAAAGCTGAAGCGCATCACGAGGTCAAGTTTAACTGCTTTTAGTTCGGCAGTGAATACTAAGCACAGGCATGCAGAAACTTCGAACTGTTCTCCTCCATGACGAAGGCACAGCCATCAGAATTATCACTTTTTAAATCGTTCGTATACAAAATAAAATTGGGGCATTGTTCTATCTATGCCTCGAACTTTTGCTGGAATTTCTGGGAACTTGTGTACTGTTTGGTGTGTGACGATAGTCCAAGGTTGAGCTTTCGCGAAGTGAATAGGCCTAGTGAGAGAACACAAACTTGTAGTAAACAAAGAGAAGACAGATTTGCCCGTGTTGAGATTCTCTTAAGCACGAATGTACCATGAGCGTGTAGTCCAAGACATGTTGCATACCGATCGTAAATGGGTCATTCCATATGAATTCACCAGATTGAAGGAACATTTGTTGCTTCATAGTCACAGATTTGGCTGTTTTTTTTTTTTTTTTTTTTTTTTGTACTGAAAGGTAGTGTGGTCTAGGTAATAGAAATGCAATATGAGAGTTTTTTAATAGATACTGCGGAAAATACAGGGTGTTCAAAAAGTGACGAATTTCTCCAAATATGCCGTTTCTGAAAAAAACCCTACGACAGAAAAAGAGCCATATCTCAACAACTATTTGACCAATTGTAATGATTTTGGTCTTGTTTGAAAGTGGAAAGTTTGTACAAACCGAAAATGTCATTTTTACATGCGTAACTCCAAAAATCTCAGAAAAATCTTGCGAAATATACAAAAAACACTATCCAAAATAACACCCGAAATGACAATTTTTTAAACGGTGTATCCCAGGAGATAAAACAAAATAATTTGGTACATCACCTTACCAACACATACACAATAACATAAATAAAAATTAAAAAGGTATTATTTCTGACAATGAAATTATCACAATTTTATTGTACCCTTACCTGGTTGCTGTCTGACGCTTTAGAAGAGTCTGTATTTTCACAAAGACATGTACTCTTTCGTTTCCCTTTAATTAATTTTTGGAGCATATCCTTATAATCTTTATGTGAATTGTTTGCAGCATCAACGTGACATTGTGATTATATGTAGGGCCACACAATCTTTGAAACGTAACTGGCAAAAGTTAGGAAATCCAATAATGTTCTAGTGAATGTTTCTCCTTAAAATATATAAAGGATATATAAAATATATAAAATATATACATCTTATAGTATCTTGGCGTACACTTGCTTCTTTTCTTTTCCCAGGTTTGGATGAATCAGAGCCGTCTATTGAATATGTGAAGAATGTACATTGTTTAGTTCTGCCATCTGTGGGTAATTAACAAAACTACTTAGCTACATGGGAAACAACTCCAAACTTGTACAGTATAGTGAGTGTTGACATTGTCTGAGTGGGTAAAAATGGAGACTTGTTTCCTTTGTAGTGGTGAGCATGTGGAGATACAGCCATTGTACTCTGTGTCTAGTTTAAGTGCAGAAAACCAAGAACTTCTTAAATTAAGAGCAAGACTTGTCCAGAATGAAACAGGTGACTTTGCTTCACTACATATTTGTGAGCGTCACAAGATAGAATATCTCACAAGATATGAACATAACCAAAGAAGATGCTGTGACCCTCTGAATTTGCATTCTCATAAACCACGAAAGAAATCTCTTAAAACTATAACACTGAAAATGTTGTGTGAAGTCAATCTTACAAATCTGAACATTGCACCAGGACAGAAAGTGTGCATTACATGCTACCAAAATATTTTTACTGCAGGTAAAACGGAGCAACAAGATACATATGCTTCACAGTCTGAAGATATAGTTTTCTGAACCAAGTACGTCTTTGGAGGGACTGAACACCTCCCTCACTGCTGTTGGGTGTTCACTTCTCAAAGTTAAGAAACTATCCAGAAAAAGGCGTACACCATACATGAAAAAGAAACTGTTAGATGTGTGGTAGTACAAAATGTGTTCAAACAGCAGCAGATCTATTACATGTTCCTCCTCATGAGTTACACAGTTTTCCAACGCCGTGCACTACCACATGTTCAGACTGTGACACATTGATGGAGGGACTCAGGAGAAAATTTGCTGTATCTACCATCCCGGATAAGGTGCAAATACTGACTCTAGTTCCTAACTCATGGACTATACCACATACTATGGAATATTTTGAAACAACTGAATACATGGTTAGACAAGCACGTACGATCAGAAACACAGAAGGTATTCTATCCAAACCTGGCAAAAGAAAAGGTGCAAGTGTAAGCAATGATACTAAAAAATGTGTTCAAGAATTTTATCTACATGATGATATAAGTCGAGTTTGTGCTGGTAAAAAGGATTGTGTGTCTGTGCCGACTGAGAATGGGAGGGAATTGAAACAGAAGAGGCTGTTATTGTTCAACTTGAAGGAAATCTTTACATATTTTAAGGAAAAGCATCCAACAGAAAAAAAAATGGATTTTCTAAATTTTGCCAGTTACGTCCCAAGGAGTGTGTGACCACTGTAAGCCGTGGAATACATTCTGTTTGTGTATGTAAATATCATCAAAATGTCAAGCTGATGCTACAAGCCATACACATACAAGATTATAAGGGTATGCTTCAAAAATTGGTTTGTACATTAGAGAATGAAGAATGCATGATTCATCGCTGCAAAAACTGTCCATCAGAAGAGTTTGTCAAGT
Source organism: Thermobia domestica (assembly GCF_964235325.1). Taxonomy (NCBI): domain Eukaryota; kingdom Metazoa; phylum Arthropoda; class Insecta; order Zygentoma; family Lepismatidae; genus Thermobia; species Thermobia domestica. The sequence goes on from NC_137456.1 coordinate 70,375,067, forward strand.
CGGAACTGCTGCCATCCGAAATGTTTAACCTTGTAGATACTATAAAGTACTACCAGTGGGAAGAAATGGACAGATCAACTATTGCATGCATAGAACAGCCATGGGATGACTTTATTGACAAACTGGTTACCAATCTTTCAAAACTTACAGCTCATCACTTCATTTCTAAATGTCAGAGCACTTTTTTGCAAATATCAAGGGAAAACATAACACAAGAAACAGTTATCATTATTGCTGATTTCTCTGAAAATTATTCCGTTGTAATTCAGAATTCCATTCAGTTTTCATTGGAGTACTTGTCAAGCTACGGTTCATCCGTTTCTGGTCTATTACAGAGATGCTTCTGGGTCTGTCTGTCACCTCTGTATGTGCGTAATAAGTGACTGCTTGCAGCATGATACAAATACATTTTGGTCATTTCAGAAACACATTGTTGCTCATATTAGAAAAGTTGTTCCGGAAGTGGCCCATATTTTGTATTTCAGTGACGGCTCAGCAGCACAGTATAAAAATTACAAAAACCTCACAAATTTGTGCTACCATCTGGAAGATCATGGCACAATGGCGGAGTGGCATTTCTTTGGCACAAGCCATGGAAAAACGGCATGTGATGGTATCGGTGCCACTGTGAAACGAATGGCTACTCACAACAGTCTTAAACGCCCAAGAGATAATATGATATTAACTCCTGAAGATCTCTTCAATTATGCAGACAAGAATATCACTGGCATAAAAATATTGTATGTTTCATCATCAGAAATATCTGCTTCTTCCATTGCTCTGGAGAAAAGGTACACTAATACACAGCCAATTTGTGGTATCAGGCACTATCATAGTTTCATCCCCATACCGAATTCACTAACAATTCAAGTGCACAGTTTCTGGTTCTCTTCATTCACACAATGTACACTTGGGTAAAAGGGAGCATGTACAGTCACAAGTTACTGAGTTACAAGTAGAGCAGTACGTAGCTTGTGTTTATTGTGGAAAATGGTGGTTGGGAAAGATCATTGATGTTTCACAAGAAAATGGTGATGTAAAAGTACAGTTCATGCATCCTAATGGTCCATCTATGTCTTACACCTGGCCCTCAACTCCTGACATGCTAGATCCTCACAGGCCATGTCTTGAAGATCATCAATGTTCCCATCACATCAACAGGACGAACATATTACATCAGTGCAGAAGATACTGCCAATATCGTTTCCCTCTTCCAGAAGCAGTATTTGTAAGTATTTCTCGGTGGGAGCTTCTACATGCTGTACCTTCATACCATTGTCTTTTTTGGACATACTGTGATTATTATGTTATATCCTTGTTCATAACGATGTATAATTGGAGCATTTTGCCTTCTATTATGTGAGTGTTAATTCTTACACAGTAGTGACGTACTTCCACATATCTTCTGGTGTGCTATTTGGTCTAGGAATTAATTCGTGCGGTTGGTACGCACACATTGAAGCTGTAGTACAAACACAAAATACATAAATACCTTAAGAAAAATATTGTCCATCGCTAGCCACCACTTTCGCCCATCTGTCAGGCAATGTACGGATTCCGTGGCGAAAGAAGTCCTCATCCTTGGAAGCGATCCAGTCAGAGACCCATGTTTCGATATCTTCTGAAGAAATAAACCGCTGTCCAATCAAATCGTTGTTCATGCAATCGAACAAGTAGTAGTCCGAAGGAGCAACGTCTGGTGAATACGGCGGGTGGGGTAAAACTTCCCATCCGACATTTTCTAAATAGGTTTTGACCGGTTTTGCGACATGTGGGCGAGCTTTATCATGTTGAACAATAAGTTTATCATGTCTGTTCTCCCATTCTGGTCGTGTTCTGGCCAGAGCTTGCTTCCAACGCATTAATTGTCGTCGATAACGTTCTCCATTCATAGTTTCACCCGGTTGCAGCAGCTCATAGTACACCACACCTTTCATATCCCACCATATGCACAGCATAACCTTTGCACAGTGAATATCTCGTTTTGGTTGTGATGGACCTGGTTCACCTGGTTTCACCCAGGCCTTTTTTCGTTTAGGGTTCTCGTAATGGATCCACTTCTCATCACCCGTAATAATTCGATGCAGAAACCCCTTTCTGCTCTGTCGTTGAAGCAGCAATTCGCAAATGGTTTTTCGTCTTTCAACGTCTCTGTCTTTCAATTCATGTGGAACCCAATGTGACATCTTTTGAATCATTCCCATGGCTTTCAAGCGTTTGGAGACTGTTGTTTGATCAACGCCTAATGCTGCTGCAAGTTGTTCCTGCGTTTGACACGAATCCTGCTCGAGCAATGCTGTCAATTCTTCGTCTTGAAATTTTTTTGGCTGTCCAGCTCGCTCTTGGTCTGCCAAGCCGAAATCACCACTTCTAAACCGTGCAAACCACTTCTGACACGTTCGCTCAGCTAGAGCATGGTCACCATACACTTCCACCAAAATACGATGACTTTCAGTCGCACTTTTCTGCATGTTAAAGTAATGCAGCAGGACACCCCGCAAAAACACTTTATCAGGCACAAATTGCGCCATGTTCACTTAACTACAAACTGGTGTTGTTGACGCTTTAATCCACTGCCCTATACTACGAACGATACGCGATGACAGGGGTTTGCAACACATGTGTGGATACACGGAACTGTGGGACGCTCCGTTCGTTGCGCCATCTCTTGTCCACCCGCACGAATTAATTCCTAGACCAAATAGAACTGTTCAATTTGTGACATATGTGTTGTGTTTGCAGAAATATGGACTCTTCTAAAGCGTCAGACAGCAACCAGGTAATGGTACAATAAAATTGTGATAATTTCATTGTCAGAAATAATACCTTTTTAATTTTTATTTATGTTATTGTGTATGTATTGGTAAGGTGATGTACCAAATTATTTTGTTTTATCTCCTGGGATTCACCGTTTAAAAAATTGTCATTTCGGGTGTTATTTTGGTTAGTATTTTTTGTCTAGTTCACAAGATTTTTCTGAGATTTTTGGAGTTACGCATGTAAAAATGACATCTTCGGTTTGTACAGACCTTCCATTTTCAAACAAGACCAAAATCATTACAATTGGTCAAATAGTTGTTGAGATATGGCTCTTTTTCTGTCGTAGGGTGTTTTTCAGAAACGGCCAATTTGGAGAAATTCGTCACTTTTTGAACACCCTGTATTTTCCGCAGTATCTATTAAAAAATTCTCATATTGCATTTCTGTTACTTAGACCACACTACCTTTCAGTACAAAAAAAAAAAAAAAATCAGCCAAATCTGTGACTATGAAGCAACATGCATCTGGTGAATTCGTATGGAATGACCCAAATTTGACTATCATGCAATCGAAAGCTACATGGGTGGTAAAAATATATCGGACATGTACTATATAATTTCTGTCAACTCTCCCATGATGATAGTGTAAGGTAGTTTGTTTGCTTCTGCATAAAGGCTAGCAACAGGACTAGTGCAGAAAGTTAAATTGTTTAAACAAAGAGAAAAGAGCGGACAGGTAAGCGATAATAGCAATAGAACAGTACAATTAGCACTCGAAGTGAGAAGCAAATTCAGAGCTCGGACACAAGAGTAGTTAAGATTGAGAATGTATGGTGCTCATGCTAAGGGGCGATCGAAGATATAAAGCTTAGAAATCGGATTGTTAACAAAAGAATGGCGAGTATCATCAATATACAAGTCCGAACCAACAAAGTAAATTTGTTGGCAACACATGTGTAAACACTGAGGTTTGGTTTAAAAAAAAAAAAAAAAGAAAAAGAAAAAAAACTGAAAATCTGTCTCGTTCAACCAACGATCGAAACGATCTAATGCAAATTTGAACTGTCAAATAATACAGCAAGGTATCTGGAGCGGCAATATGTAAGAAGACAGTCACCGTAGAGCATACCACACAAAGGAGCTTGGAACTGCGACAGAACACTGTTGACACCGACATCAAATAGTAATATATTGAAAATAACAGCCTTGCGACATCGTTTTCAGCAGATCTGGGAGAGTAGAATCCATATGCACTTTAAAATAACGTTCGTCCAGGAAGTTCTTCAGGAATTTCGCCATGTGGATATAAAGATTGCAGTCATATAGCTCTTTTAAAATTGCGTAGGGGCCAAGTTGTGTAATAAGCTTTCTCTAAGTCAAAAAATATAGCAACAGGGTGTTCATGATGGAAGAGTTCTTGAATTTGTTTTCGAGATGAACAAGATTGTTTGAAGTGAAAGGGTAAGAACGAAAGCCACACTGAAATCTACCCGACAGGTTTGATTCTTAAATATTTCATCAGACGCTACTTCAACATGTGTTCAGAAAACTTACAGACCCAACTCATTAAGAGCAATGGGTCTTTAGCTTATGGAATCTCATACCATCAAAGAAGGAAAATCTGACCAAATGCGATCAAACGGTTGCAATAATGTGAGCTTAGAATTGTATAAGACACTGTTGAGCATATAAGATATACGATCAATCTTTGGAACAGTGTTGAACGACTCATGTAAGGCAAAATCGAACAAGAGCAGCAAAGGAAATGTTATAATCCACTGTATTGGTATTACGAACATTAATGAGTTCTTACCGGTAGGAATACGAAAGCGAATGTGTTTTCCACTGAATTGCATGACTCGGGTCGGATTGCATTGGCTGAATACGATTCTGCACGGATGTAAAAACACCTTTCGCACTTAATTTTCAGCTTCCAAGAAAAATCCACCAGGGAACAGAAAATCTTCCCAAAGGTAATCCATCTCTACATTAAATTTGGAGGAATGTTTGTTATTTCTGGATTTCCTATTGTGGTTCTTTATTTTTCTTCATTCTATCTCCAACTTCTTTATCATATCCCGGCATTGCGCTGGCGTCTTTTCAATCTTTTGTGTCTGTGCAACCTATCCGAAATAATAGAAAATATTTTCGGATGTGATTTTTCAGCATATCTAACCCTAAACTCCTATTAAGCTTTCACTTCACTATCATACGATTGACATGCCATGATATATTTGTTATTTTGGAAACAAAAACTTTCCTGTGTGCTTCATCTGCAGCATGAATGAACACCTTCCGCAAAACAAATTACCACGCCAGCGACAAATCAATTCTAGAATATCGAACATTGCTGCGATACTTATGGTGCGAATTAGTATACACACATATATACAGGGTTTGTATGATAAGTAATGAGACCAGGTCTGGAAACATTGTTTTATTGATCTGATCTGTACAGGGACTTAAAAGCTTTCGAAGTACTCTCCTCTTGCGTCGATGCACTTCTGCAATCGATGTTTCCACGCTGCAAACGCCCCCTGGAAGTCAGCAGCCGGCATGTCCTTTAGAAATGTGGTCACGGCTGCTTGGATGGCTGTGACGTCTGCAAAACGGGTTCCTTTCAAGCGTGGCTTCAGCTTCGGGAAGAGGAAGAAGTCGGCCGGGCTCACATCTGGGCTGTAGGGTGGTTGTGGAAGGACTTCCACCCCAATCCGGGTCAAAAAGGAGGTCACTAAGAAGGCGGTGTGGGCAGGGGCATTGTCGTGATGCAACTTCCACCGGCTAGCGATCGCCGGTCTTTTCCGCTTGACGCTCCTGTGCAGTCTCTCAAGGACTTGTTTGTAGAAGGCGGCGTTGACGGCTTGTCCTTGGGGTACAAACTCCTTGTGGACCACCCCCACATTGTCAAAAAAAACAATCAACATTGTTTTCACCTTTGACTTCGACATTCTGGCCTTCTTGGGGCGCGGGGACGCAGGAGTGTGCCACTCCGCGCTTTGACGTTTCGTTTCAGGGTCGTACTGGAACACCCACGACTCGTCACCTGTTATGACGTCATCTTCAAAGTTAGGGTCACTGTTCATGAGGTTCAACAGTTCCTGACAACAATCAACACGTCGTTGCTTTTGTTCGTCAGTCAACACTCGCGGCACCAGTTTCGCACAGATTTTTCTCATTCCCAATTGTTCCGTCACAATCTTGTGCACTGTTGTGTGGTTCATATCGAGTTCATCAGCAATCAATCTCAACGATAATCGACGGTCTGAGTTCAGGAGATCCCTCACTTTTGCCACAGTTTCGTCCGTAGTCACTGTTGTCGGGCGTCCAGCCCTCTCCAGATCCTCAACGCTTTCCCGGCCGTTCCGGAACGCACTGTGCCAACGAAACACCTGGGCTTTGGATAGGGCTTCCTCTTTGTAGGCCTCCGTGATGAGAGAAAGCGTCTGAGTAGCCGTTTTCCCCAGGCGAACGCAAAATTTGATCGCATAACGCTGTTCGATGGAACCCTCCATGTTTGTTGATTTTCCGCCGTGACAAGAATGTTCACAAGGGCTTTGTCCAAGGCTTGTCCGCGCTCCACTAAGGCTCGGAGCCAACTGACGCGCGGTGCGTTGCTTTGCTCGGACCCCCCCCCTACATCCTCCATCACCGACAAACCCGCTCCAGCGACACGCGCGCCGCGGCGCGGCGAGTCTCATTACTTATCATACAGACCTTGTATATAGGCCAAACACAGATCGGCTCGCATCCTTTGTTCTTATTCGGCACGACTCAGCGCTAGTGATTTCGCACTGACGAAATCGTGCTGATTCGAATTAACTCGGACTGGAACCAAATGCGAAAAGGCCTCGATTAAACTCGGCCGATCGCAACATTGAAAATGTTGAGTAAAAATGTTAGGTGTGTCTGTAGGATTAGTCTCAAGAATCCCATTTGTCTATAGTCGAACTGTGGTCGCAAAAAGATAGGCAAACTAGTAGTCGAACAGTGGCCGTTTAAAGCTAGTACCCGATGTCAAAAATTAGTCATAGTAGTTCAACTACTGGGAGACATTACTTAACCTTTCCAATTTTAAAGCTTCGAAGATTTAATTAGATGCTTAGCACTGGCACAGACAATACCAAACTTCCAAGATTATCGATGCCGATTAAAAACTGCAAAAGCGCCCCGATGACGCAGGATAGCTTCACGATTTCTGAATACTATCACAGAACTCGTCATCATGAACAATTTCCTACACACTCTGGAATGAAACACGGGTAGCGTCAATCACAATCTGTAGCAGCATAATGGGAAAAGCATCGAAAGCACTAAACTCACTTGAACTCCCAAAAAGTTGGCGCATCAGCACGTTTCAAGTTAAAGTGCGGACGATGATAGTAGTAAACAGACCCTCAGGGATCGCAAGAAAATTATTACTACTAGAAATCTGGATGCAACTTTCATGTTAAAGAAGCCATAAGGGAAAGGAAACCGAAAAAGAGGTCAATATACAAGTAGATACCGACTCTAGTAGAAAGTGGGTAGCACTACCGTTATGAAGGACGAGCATCTCACTCTCACTCTCAAAGAAATTCCATTACCTGACGGTTATAATAACCACCTTGTGAACTTTAAACTACGAACATACTTCACTTACTCTTTGTCACCTAGTGGACCGCGGTGGGTCAGTGGTAGAGCATTCATCTCTGGTGCGTGGGGTCTCTGGTTCGATCCCCGCTCAAGCCAAGTGAACTTTGTGATGGACAAACACCGTGTGTGTGGGTTTTCTCGGGGTTCTCCCTTTCCTCCCACTTTCTTCATTCCAGCATTTCACTCATTTTTCATAATCACCGTCTCCTTTAGCCTAGACGGCATAACCGTGGGACGTAAAACTCAAAGATTTCATTTAATTTTCTTTGTCACCTAATTACATCCGATTTAACATCTGATCGAAGTACAGGATGACTACAAACTTGATGTAACGCCCCGTCCAGGAAGAGAGACGAACGTAATATTGTTCATTTCTACATTTGTGAAGTCGTCTACATTAAACTTGAATACATATATATCTTCCACAAATAGCATTCAGCATGAGATATTAACTTTACTTTGTCAAAGCAATTCTAATAAGCATGGATTCTCCTAAATGTTTAGATAGTCTGAAAACTGCTAGATTTTTATCCTGATTTTGTTTTAAATCCTAGTGTCCACATTTCTCTTAGTCATACTTACGTAAATCTAGTCACAGTCAAAAACCACCTCGTAAACACCAGAATTAACCTTTCCATTAACGAAGTTAACTTCTATAATCAGTTTGTTTCGAAGATTTAAAGGCTTCTGTAGATCAACATTCATGTGCTAGTTCTTAATTTCTATGGATGTCCAGGCCATAACGGGAAAGAGGTTCATTTGCCTTGCTCTTTCTGTTTCAGTTGTTTGGTGTTTGAGTCCGTTTTAATAAATCGCTAAAGTTTGTTCCTTCCAATTATTTGCCAAATTTACAGCAGACATTTTGAAAAATATACTCATATACGAATTTTAATTGCTTTTCTATCTCCCTATCTTGTGACAGTTTTGTAAACTCTTAACGAGAAATTAATCCACACATTTGATTTTATTCTAGAAGAATATGTCAGGTTTTTATGGCAAGAATTTGGTTTTCAGTAAATATTGGTGTGGACTTCGTTGTCGGATCTGGTAAATCAAACGTACAGATTAATTCATTCCAATAAGTTTACACAATTGTCATAAGATGAGGAGACAGAAAAATAATTAGAATTCGTATATAAGCTTGGTGTTCAAAATAGCAACAGTAAATTTTATTAGGTAACTAGAAGCAACAAATTTCAACAATTTACTACAGGGAACTCAAATTCAAAAAACTGAAAAAGGAAGAACACAACGAATGAATCTTCTTCCCATTATGGACAAAAATTACAAAAAATAGCCCATGAATATTATTTAAGTTGCCTTCAAATCTCCGAAGAAGTTTTAACTGATGTAACGGTCCGCTTTGTGAGCTGTTGCAAATTCTTTTGTTTCCACGGAAATCTTTACAATTTGTTTTTGAAATTATTATTATTATTATTCCAAAATTTAATATGTTTTGTTAATACATACGATTATTAAGTTTTATCTGTAGTCATTATCTTGAATTTTATGACTTGATATGAAATTGTTAATTCTCTTGAGATTTGTCAATTCTTAATGTTATTCCGTTCTGGAATTTTAAATGGATTTCTCTTCTTCTTCAGAGAGATATACAAATATCGCAATACAAATCTCTGATACCAGTTTCTGACTTCATGTAAGCTTGATTACGTTTGCGTTTTGATGTTATTGCCGTTTAATTAATTATTAAATGGTTTTGTGTCACCTTCGACACTATTGCCATTATAATAATTAATAATTATTGTCTAGTTGATAATACGTACTATTATGAATATGTGTCAGTAAACGCAGTTTCTGCGTCCATAGCCGTATCAATTAGCGATATACTGAGAACGTAATTCCATGTAAATATTAATATCTTACGTAAACTAGAAGAAAATTGATGCCGACAATGTTTATGTTACAGAATTATAGAAATGGACTTCTAGCGAAATGCTCTAAATATTGAGGCAGGCTGATGAAGTCTTTGATATTTCACTTCAACACCTCAATTTGTGTATTACGTGTGTCTATATGTGGTACAAGTTGTTATACGATAATGATAATGAAATTGATTAACTTAAGTTACATTGATGTATGATATACTTCTCTCTCACTTTATATATATATATATATATATATCAGAGACTAAAACGCACATCATGCCTGTGGATGCACTAAGCAGTATATCAGTATATTGTTTGCGAGCAAATATAAAATAAATTCTGTGAAGAGGTTTTTTCCTTGTCTACAATTCTAGTATAAATTCACATAGTTGAAAGTCATGGGAAATGTTCTGTCACCGGAAGGGGCCTTGCTTTTGTTGCGAGCTTGCTGTTTGAAGGGCGAGGTCTGATGAGCTCTGGATGATTTGTCATACATCACAATCTGTCCACATTACCGCAGATAATTGATTTTATCAAATATTAAATACACCATTACACTAGTTATGAATAAAAGTTACTTCGTTGATGGGAAAGTAAGTCCGGTTGTTTATGAGCTGGTTAGCGATTGTGATCAGTTTTACCTACGGATGACTACGAGGATTATGAGTATTAAGATAAACATATCAGGGACTTCAAGGATAAAAATCTAGTAGTTTTAGAACTATCTAAACATCTAAGCGAATTTAAGCACCTAAGCGAAAAAGTCATACTTCCTCGTTACTGGACAGAGTAGAATATGAATTCTATTTCATTAGGGAAAAAAAAATTAAAGTTGGATAAGGGTAGCATGGAGAAGCAATGAAATTACATTATAAATTACAGAAAACATCAGATCTCTGGCTAGTATCACAATTTGACATCAAAGTTTCCGCAGGCATCTAGTTGGTTAATGTTTTACAATTATTACGTCTAATGATAGTACTAGTTACGGCAACATTGGAATATTCAATGGCTGCCTCCTCTCGCAGAGTGCTTTATAGTTTTCATTTCATCTTCAAGTTTTTAACTACAAATCACCTATTCGTGCCCACAGTGGTCCTTTTACCTCATTCCAGGAAGAAAATGAATGATACATATTGTAGCAATTTAATGTTTTTCTAAGGAAAAATCTGAAGATAAATTTATAAAAAAATAAATACAATTAGAAAAACAGAGAGAGAGAGAACAAAATATTGCAAAGAATTACAATCAGTAACGCACATTCAGGCAACGAATATTTTACTGTTTAATGACAGAAAAGAGAGTTCAAACGTAAACTTGAATATTAACTCTTAGGAGTGAAGTACCACAGCAGAGATTCATTTGAAAAACTTACGAGACTTTATACTAACAACAGACAAATCAAACAACTATGTAGCTTAGGCTAAAATCAGGATCAAACATCGCAGTGAGTTTCCTAGGAAAGATCTCATTTCCTATCAGCTTAGGACTCATAATTAACTTTACAACTCAATTTTGAATTCCGTACTTACTTCACTATTGCTCATTTGTACTTCTTACGTCTGCAATCAGATAAAGCCACCGGACAATGAATTGAGTGTATCAATTGTTTGCAAAAAGACAACATAACAAACAATTTTCCAGCTAAGGATTGACGGATAATCCAAAACATACGAATATATTTTTCAGACTTGAAGTTAACTTAAATTATACTTTTTGTTCCTAGTAGTAAAAACCGAACTTCGAATATTAAACCGTGCTGATACAACACACACGAATTTCAAGACTACTACTACTCCTTGCTTGGAAATTTTTATACCTTACCTACGGATTAAAATACACGCTTCCAAACACTTGCTGTACACGTAATTGGCAAACAAGTATTATAGAAAGAAAATTTACTAGGAAAACGATTGGAACAAACTTACTTTATTTGGGCATAACTAAAGAAGAAGAATCTCATTTAATTAATTAATTCGAGTTACCAGAAATACTTCTCAAAAAATGTCAGAAAAACACAAAAGCAAAAATTTTGTGATGTTTATTTTATTAAAAATATATTACTTTCCTTTTAAAATGTACAAGATACGTATATATTTGTATGTATTATACCCTCTTTTAAATAAATTAACAAAGAATATTAAAGTCTACGTTACCAAAAAACAGAATTAACAACAATAATTAATATATATATAAATACACACACATACATACATCCAACATATATGTATATATACATAATTGCAATTTTATCATTATCAAATGATATTAACTTTAAATATTATTCAATAAATAATATATATAATATATTAATTATTCAATAAGTACTGACTATTATTACTAACATTATTCATATAAATGACTTATAAAGAATATAAGTCAAACAAAGCAAATTATTTTTCCTATATCTATCGAAATGTTAACACTATGTCTTGCAATTTTGTCTACAGATACTGTGATAACGAACTAGTATATACTTAGTTAAAAGTTATGTTCAATTCAATTCCATACGCTTTATCGGGAATTCCATTTCATATTTCTCTTACTTGATCAGTTACTTCATCATTTCTATCAATTATTTCATTTGTATTCCCCATTAAGTATATTATCGTATAAGTCACATTGAAAAAAACATAAAGCAAAATATTCTTTTATGTATATTTGTCCGTGAATTCTTGTCAATATTTCAGAATGTTATTCTTACTTAATTGGAAAACAGGTGACTTGAACCGCACAGCAAGAATGGATTTAAACAATGAAAGTAAATGTATTTGATATGTAAGAAACTAAAATAATTTTATATAAAGTATGATTTTATAGACGAACAGCAAGTATGTTACGATACATCGCATAATGATGATATGACAAGTATTTATAAAGCATTATGCACATAGTTAATAAAATTATAAACAATACTACCTCGAATACTACCTGTGCAATACCTACTTGGATTTCTTCATTATATATATAAACTGGATGAAAAGTAGTGGCAATACTGTTCTCATGTCAGAGGGCTGTGTCAGCAGCAGGGTTGGCTGCTTTAACCCAAGGTGGTTTAAACCAAAAAACGAAAAATGTTCGTAAAAGGATAAGTGTTCGTAACATCTTGATGAACACACATTTGTGGGTTATCACGTTTCACTCCCGTATATTATAGTATTATAATCAGACCTAAATTCCCCATTCATTACTCAAAGATATTAAACTACAAAAGCAACTTTTTTTTTTTTCTAAATTATAAGTTTATGAATGTTTCTTTTGTGATTTTTTGTAGTTTATTATTGTTATGCAATTGCAATCGAAGAAAATTCTAAATATTGTTTCATTTCAATAATGTTTACTATTGATAAAATAAATCGAAATGCCGTACTTTTTTGGGAGGGGGTCATACAAACCTCACAAGAGGCATTTATTGAGATCAGAAGTATCTTTGGTATCTATTTATGTATAAATTGGTCAGAGCCAAAGTGGACTCAAATAATTCGTATCTTTGTTCACTTTTCTTATTGATATGCAAATTAAGTCGTCGTAATTCTTTAACTTGGACTAATAAAAGTCGTAGTGAACTAACTTGGACTAAATTAGTTCTTCTGTACTCTGTAGTATTTTGAAATTGTTCATATGTAATTCTGTACAATGGTTTCACTTCTTCAACTGTTTATCTTTTTGTCCTTCTGAAATGACTCTTGATAATTATATTAACAATTATGTAAAAATCAGTCACCGTATTTTTATAAGGAGTCCTTCGTGAGTGAGTCGGCAGACGTATCTCATTTATGCCCAATTAGTCTCTGTTTCGAGTTCAAATGGAGGACAATTTCTCTCGGATGTAAGCTGAAAAGTCGTTTGGATTCCACTTTAAACTTATGTGACCCCTTCCAGGATAACCTGGTTGTTGCATAACACCAAAGTAAAACAAACTTATTTCTGTCCATATGTGATATAAATACATCGAACAAATAATTAAAAAAAAAAAAAAAAAAACGGTTTAAACCCAAAAAACCGGATTTAAACAAAAAGTTTTTTTTGTTTTTTCCAATAAAAAACATGGTTTTTGCCAACCCTGCTCAGCAGTACAAGTTTCCATAGCTGATAAGGGAATATAAGGCGATGAAATGTGGCGAGTGATATGACTGTGTGTTATTCGATCCAAAAAAAGCAGTACCGTAATGTAGAGAATGAAAGTGGAAGCGCCATATCAGTATGGTTTAAAAAGACGGACAATGTACATAGATTAAGATTAAAGTGGCACATGGGCACAGCACACCTATGTTTTCAGGGACTTCGTGACGATCCTTTCGCCAAAATAGAGGAATCACTTTGCAGAAAGCACTACAACACAAGAGAAGCCATCATCCATGCCATATGGTGCTGGCTTTGTAAGCAACTGCACCTGTAGATTGGACTGAATAAAACGAAAACATTATATCACGATTTTATAGTATTCTACTGCATCAAAGGATTCTTTCTACAGATAAGAGAAGGCACCGTCTTTTTTGCTTAAATAGGATTTTTTACAGTCTTAGGTTCCTTTACACAAATTTCACTTTAATATACATATGAAAAATGAATATTTCCATTGACTGCATTTATGCGTTCAAAAGATATAAGTACATTTGCTTAAGATAAAATCGTACCCATACTAAAATGAACATGTGAATGTAAATGCGTGACATGACTGACCACCACCACACTACGAGGGGACCATTATGAGACCTCTTGTTTTAGCTACTTTGGTGATCTTTCGTCCTGTACATCATCTAGCATCTATAAACCATTTTTTAATTTATATATCATTTTTCTAATCATTTCTTATGACAGTTTTATATATGTAAAATATGTATTTATTTGTGACAATGCCCAGATAGTTTTTCTTCTATGTACTATGCATATTACTCTCTATGGCATAATGTAGCGAAAAACGTTTCCTTTTGTAAGACATATGGCAATTAGGAATGATCTAGGATTTTTATTTATTTATTTTACTTAAACTCTGAAAGGCTGTCTATATTTTTATGACCAGGAGTGTACAAAGTTCCGACTTCTCGAAATTGGTGGCGGTGTTTTTCCGCATTATATATACGATGATAATTAACTAAAATTTACTTTAACAAGCGTGTAATTCACTGTACATATTGAAGTCATTGTGAAAACCTTTGCAGCAGCGATTCAACTACAGTAGGCTATTTCATCCTTATGGTAGCAATTTGCAGTCGCCACCAGAGGTGCTAGTTTCGCGTCAGCAACGTGACGCACGCAGTACGGAGTAGCCAGACACTTGTGTACAAGCCGTGAAGAGGAGAGACGTGTATGAGCAGAATGCCTTTTTGGGACCTTTTTGGGAGGGCTGCATCGTAGCACTTTCTGATATAGGCTACAGCTATAGCTGAATAAGAACACAGCACAAGAAGAAAGGTTTCACAGTGTCTGATAAGGGAATTAATGCAGCCATCCATCGCAAACCCAGAGCAAACCATTGCTATGCGTCGTCAAAAGGAGCAAAAGAAGCAACCAGCTCCACAACGCAGTCAAGAAGTCATTGCCAAGATCCGCCGGTTTGTGACCCAGGAGAATCCACCCACCCAACGTGACATAGCGAGGCGTGTTGAACGGTCAACTGCAACTGTACACCGAATCATACGCGACAATTTGGGACTCAGAAGTGCACATAAGTGGCGGGTCCATGTTCTGAAGCCAACGCACATCGCGGGTGGCATGCAAAAGGCTGTACGAAGGTTACCTGGCAGGTGACAAATGGCGTTACGTGATCACCTTAGATGAAGCATGGGTCTATTTGACAGGATCCTAGCAGATGCGTACAATTTACTACCGCCGCAGTGATGAAACCGATCATGCAAAGTGGGTTCGCTCCTGCAAGGAGAGTTTTCCAAAGGGATTCATGGTAGTGACGGGTTTCTGTGCAAAAGGAAAGCTTCCGATACATCGGGTGTCATCAAATGTCAAGGTGAATGCAGCGTATTATATCGGGCATGTACTGGAACCCATCTATCGCCAACATGCCCCGGCTTTGTATGGCAATGACACTGACAGAGTGTTCATCCACCAGGACAAGGCCAGCAGCCATACTGCCAAACGAACGGTGGCCTACATGACACGTATGGAACAGGAGACAGGTGTAAAGGCTATCCCGTTTCGAGACATCCCCGTCAAGTCACCAGATGCATTTCCTATGGACTTGTGTGCTTTCGGCCTCCTCAAACGGAACATCAATAAGCGTCGTCTGACCACACTTGGTGGCCTTTGGAAAGTGTGCAAGGAGGAGTGGGCGAAATTGAATCAGGCAGTGCTCAATAGTGGTCTCCTTCAGTGGAAACTACGACGTCATGCAATCGTTCACCAACGGGGCTCTCACATCGAACATGATCGCTGGTGGAAACGGGGTTTTACGCCCTAGGGCACGGGTCTATACTTCACTACCATAAGGCTGAAACAGCCTTCTGTAGTATTCCAAGATTAAGAATATGCAACATAGTAACCTTTCTTTAAACTTCTGCATCAACCAATTTCTTGATATATCATATGCTCTCGCCTCATTTATACAGAATCGATCACCACAATGTCACCTAACATCAAATAAATACAAACAATAACGCGTCAGCTAATATTTCCATGCGCAACTTATTTACACACTCATTGCCAAACATTTCATCTTTAAATGAGTATTAAGTTTCGCTCGCTCACGAAAACCTTTATTACATACGAAACATACAAAAGGCTTGGAATTCACATGAACTCTTTCGTGGTATTCAAGATGGTGGCTTCTTGAGAACTGTTTGTTACAATATGAACACACATATGGTTTTTCACCTGTGTGAAGTCGCATATGGTATTTTAAATTAGTACCTCGAGACAGAGACTTAAAACATATTTTACACTTATATTTACCATCCACATCAAGTGTTACACAGTCTTTCAAACTAAACACATTCAGAATGCGTGAATTTTTATCCACAGAACAAACAGTATCAGTTCCAGTAGAAGAACCGCTTCCTAATCCCATGAAACAGATTTCGTCATTACCATCTATAACTGTTTCTGAATTGTTATACATACTTGAGTGATACTCCCATGTATCATTCATTGTACTGTCATCGTATTCATGATCGTCCGTGTTCACTGTTAAAGGGTCTTTAACTTCTACTTGCACATAATTCACTGGATCATCTTCGTATGTACCATCAACTCTCCTGAAATATGTTGAAACTGAATGAGTCCCATACAGATCACAGTAAAAGCATGTTCTTTCTGTCCCCGTGTAAATTAATCCTCATTTTACGATACTGGCATTCCATTAATTTTTAATATTAGCTCCTTTAAAATATTTACAACATGAAAACAAGAACATTCATTTGTACATAATTACATGATTAATCTGTAGGTATTTCAATCTCATTTCCAAAAGGATTAAGGTATTTCAGTCATTTTCTGTTATTCTTGGACCTTGAAGCAGTAATCTTAAACTGTGAATTTTGATTATTTTTTCTTTTAGAAATTAATTTATTTGGTCGAACTGTAATCTATTCTTTTTAAACTAATAAGTATCGATTTTTTGGATCAAAAAATGCAACATATCTCAGGCAAAAATTTTCTTCTAGGCCTTATATCTCGAGAACTACATATAAAGTAATCAAACCAAAACTAACAATTTACTCAGTATAATGTGCTTATTCAGTAAAAAATATGAAAACTCCATTTAGGGTCCGTTCAAAAATTTTGTTGCCCCTGATCCAAAAATCCTTGAAATTATTGGCCAAGTTTGCAATCTTTTGATGCATATTTTGGATCATTCCAAAACTTCTTGGCCAAGATCGCAATCTTTTGATTCATTTTTTTGGATCATTCCTAAAATTCTTGTTTTAACAGTTATTTCAAGGAAGATTCTATATATTTATTTTTAGGCTTTTCGAAGTATTCTCTTTCTGTAGAATGTACAAAACATGTTATTTTTAAGAACTATTCATATAGAGCATACTTACAGTAGGAATTTATGAAGACATAAAACACGAAAGAAAAATAAAAACAGTAATGAAAGTTGAGTACCTGCTTTAGTTCTAAAAATAGAACGTGTAAATAATTTATTTTTTATCACTGTATTGCGAGCGGTGATATTTAGAAAGAAATATAAGCAAAAGGTTAAACTAGCCAGTACTAGCCTTTTGTTTACATTTCTTTCGATATAATTTTTATTTATGATTTTTACAAAATGTATTGAAGGATTTACGGTACAATTTTATTTTTTAAAAAACGAACTGACACATGTCCTTTTAATGGAGAAGTTATAGTTTTATACAGCCATAACTGAAGGTACCTCGCTTTACCATGTCTGAGCTTTCATCCACACAACGTATTGTTAAGCTACATAGAGTTTCTTCCATGATGTTTATGGATTGATACCATCTGACAACCTCTCGACGAAACAGCAGATGTCCAGAACCAAATCTGAGATTGAATCTATTCTCGGCGAATAATACCTTAAGCCACTATTCCTTTGTTCAGTTATTGTTTGTAAACTCAATGGAGAGTGTCAATGAAATACTGAATACTTATTTCAGGTCAACAGAAGGCTGTGATAGTTTCTGTGTTCCTTTACTATTGGTCTGCGATTTCTACCGTTATACAAGGTGTCTCATCAGTCTGGAAACAAACACAGAAACTATCACAGCCTTTTTTTTTTTTAATATATATATATAGATAACTATTAGTCTAAGCAAGGAGAAAAGTATCCAGGTCATTATCATCTATGAAGGACCACGTCTACGAAAGGTGGCTACTGAAATTCAACAGACTGCATCCCCAATGTGAATTCATTAGTCTCGTGTATTCAGTAACAATGTTCAACACTGATTTTCTAACGGAGACATACGCAGCCATTTCTTGATAACTTTACGGAGCTGAACACGAAAACGAATGGAAAAGCGAGATTGGTTCTTGTTTTTAAGTTATAAAAGAGGAAAAAGAGGGGGATCCGAAAATAACACTGTTCTGCAAATTTTAGAAAGTTTTGTGTACCGAAGATATAAGCAGCCTTTATTGGATAATTTTAGGGTGCTGAAAACAAAAATTACAATGAAATAATTATATCAAGGGGCGGGGGAACGAGAATAACGGGAAATTTACATATTCTTGCAATTTTCATTATGGGATTTCCAATATGTTCACAAATTTTATGCTACTTTATTCGAAGGGAAATAGTTTGAAAATAGGGGGAAGAGGAACGTGTTTCTAAACCTATGGCGAAAACTGCCAATTTTTGTAAATTTTCCCCAATTTCCTTCCAGTAAAGTGGCATAAACTCAGGAAAACAGCAAAAATTCATTAAACAGGAATGTGTTTATGTAAAAAGTAAGTCGCTGACGAAGGTGGAGATTCCCATTCAAAATTTCGCATTAATAAATATTTAGACGTATTTCGGGGTTTCCATTAATAGTTATGCATTGATTTAGTTCGTTAGAAGTAGGTATAGCACTAAAAATTCATGAGAAATGAAATATGTGTCTGAGTGAGCAGGTCTGTTTCTAGACCTAGACGTGTCTGTTTTAAAATTCGAAAAGTACTACTTTAGGAAATAAGTTCCTCCTGACAGAAGATCTTGAATTTATTATTCAACGACTATATTTTAAGGTAAGGACGTGAAAACTGGGTCATTGTCTCGATGCAATAAACTCTGACGCGGTCTGTACAAAAAGATTTTCGCGGCACGGAATAAATATAATTTACAGTATACAGCAATGAAATGATTTTAAAGGAACTTGAACTGGAAGTTCAGAAAATCCTATGCAATATGAAATTATTGTATAGGAATCCCAATCACTGCTTTATGTAAAGTGTGCCAATAAATTGAATCGTATGAAAACTAAATATCGGAGTACAAGTTTGTAGATACTCATAACAAGCCAAAAGCAGTAGAAAATCTATTTGAGTACACCAGCTTATTCACAACTGGAAGATTAACACTGTTTATAATTTCAAGGTAACAACCGAATAATACATCTATACTATTCAAGAAAGTTTTGATTAATATTAGGAAAACTTTTAGAGTAGTTCTACGAAAGCTCAAATTTTTAAGAGTGCAACCTTTTGTAATTGACAATACCGAGATATTTGTATACATTTTTATTTCTAAAGGGAACATTTTTCCGTGGAGAAACACCATGTGCCTGGATTTTTTCACGCTTCTCCCATTTCCTTCCACTTTATTCATTCCACCTTTTCGTTCACCATCATCGTCACTGTCTCCCTTAGCCTCGGAACACAATTGTGGAACGTGTAGTCTCGAATAATAATGTGTTTATGCTTTGATACTTCTAAAATATCTAGATGGATCTCATACAATGTGATGAGTTTGCTATGTGTGAATGCTTTAGGAAAACGCCACTGAAAGAGATGGGCGTCTCTATTGAATAGTTCGGAAATCCACTAAATGACAGGTGTATACCAAGATTAGTCTAAGTGAAAATTTGTACACAATCACGTTACCAAGTCCAATGATTTTCAAGATCTAGTGAAAAATAAGAAAAACTTTTAATCCCTCTTTTTCTTCTCCCATAATTGGCGGATTAGGCAGAACCTGTCCTATCTAATCTAGGGCAGATTTTCAAAATCTTTTACTTTGTGCCCCCTTTTGTAACTCTTGTTAACTTGATGCCTTGTCATTACTCGGACCTACCTTACGTACGCGATCCAGGGTTCGATTTCAAATGAGGATTCATTGAATAATTTCTTCATGTTCTTTAGCCTATATAATACAAATATTTCAATAGCCTAGAAATGCAAACATGGTAATCAACACTCCGTTTTTGGGGTAGACAAAAACTTAGAAGTATGTGCTAAACGTTTTCTTCAAAGTATAATCTACGAAAGGTAAGAACAGATAGCATGTCCCTCAGAAGCACAACTTGTCAGTGTCTACTAACTATGGTATAATATCGTCCTATGTATTCCCTACATTTGGCGTAATTATCAGGATCTGTGGTCCAGATACCACACTCAGGTAATGTAAATTAATCCACACTTTCGTGGGTCCTTCAGGTATGGATGTCAGTCTGTATTCAGGCCATGAGGGCACATTTGGATTTTTACTTATTTATTTATATTAAATGCATAAGAGAATTTACGTATAATTGAACAAACTTCATAATCAGGCCCTTCCGGATATATGTTGTTATTGAAGAAATGCGTTCGCTCGTCAACACCTGTAGAACACACTCTTGAATTTAGATATTCTTTGGGGACACACTGTATACGCTTTTTATTTACTCCAAGTCTACCTGCAAATAGATAGTATTAAAAAAATAACAACATTAAATTATTATAAGTTTAAGAACAACTATAGCGTATACTCGCCCCCTGTAGTAATGGTCAAAAGTTGTTCCTTCTATTGCACACATTTTTGAAAATAATTTGGAAACCTCCTAGGAAAATTTTATATATATATATATATATATATATATACATAGGGCGCAAAATTTTCGGTCGCCAAGTCGCCATTGGCGACTAGAAATTTAGAACTGGCGACCAGTCTTCAGTAAGAATGGTTTCTGCCTAAACTCTCAGGGTTGCGCAGTGTCTGTTTCGCTCGAAAATACGAAAATAATGTCACTGAGTGAGAGAAAACATGGAATTTGAAGTCGTCTTAACATACATGGAAAGTGAAGTCTTTACAATGTTGTAATTCGTCCCTCCTTTCCCACCTTCAATCGAAATGGTTCGCCTCATAATTTGTATGTGATAGATACTGGCAACCATCATTTCTAGAATGGCGAGTGCTTCTCACTTTGAAATTTTGCGCCCTGTATGCCAAGTCCTTGTTTTTGGCATTATTTGTTGATCTTCAATGTGACACTTCAGTGAACTTTGAGTACAGTCTGCTACACTTCCCGGATCTTGTTTGGAAATCATCAGTATTTCACAAAATCTATCTTCAAGGAAAACAATGTGTGAGAATTGTATATTCCAGATTTTCTCATGAGACAGTTTCTAATTTGTAAATCGTCAGTATTTTTCTTAATCTATCTTCTAGAAGAACAATGTGTGACTTTAGATTTTTTTCATGACAGTTTTAACGAAATCACCACGTGACTTAATTAACCAATCAAGTTTATAATTTCAGTCAGCGTGCAACCACGCCAATCATTTTTCTCTAGGACGCACTCAGTTACGTGTCTATTTCGACTTACGCCAGCCATGTAAATGCTGAGCTCGTAACTTTGCAGCGCTCGAAATAGTTTCGTTTACCAAGTGGAGTAAGGAGGACAGTAACAGGCCAACACCCATACTATCGCAATATGTACATTTTCGTACATTTTTGTTTAATGAATTCCTAGAAGACTTATTTACACAAGTTTAGAAGCATAACTATTCCTCGTACATCTGCAGATATGTCATTGTAAATCCCAGAAGTTTAGATTATTTTGTCAGTGAGCAGTAAACCCGTGGATGGAAATATTAGTGATCGTGGTTATTTCAAAGTGTTGTGTAATATGTATATTCAAAATGAAAAGTGAATCGTAAATAAAAAATAGATGAAATCGGCCACAATTTATAATCACGCGATACAAGTGTGAGGAATACATTTACAATGGACTTGCAATTCTGAATCAAACAGCCGACAAGATAACATTCTATTTATTATTGTATTTCAATCCAAAGAATCTACGTATTTTGCTATTTTAAGATGACTGTCAAATTCGATGTAGTAGTTAGTTGAGTTGAGTTGATTTTGAGTTGATTTATAGTATGTACTCCCAGCATACATATTATCCTCAACGTACAGCGGGAAGGAGAGATTATTTGAAGTCGCTTAAAAAATTGAGATGAAAATGACTTCTTATCAAAGTAAAGGCTACTACTAATCACCTTCAGATAATCTTGCGTCATTTACCAAATACTTTTTAAGATCACCATTCATCCAATCAGATTTCTTGTCTATGTGTTTTGTATATAAACATTTAAACTAGACCATTTCTTTCTTTTTTATTTTTTAATTTTGGTAGGTATTTAAATGCCTTTGCTTTCGTATTTAACACTGGAAAATAACGTATAGTCATTTCAGAAGCAAAATGTAGATGTCAAACAAGAACAAGGCACAATATGGTTGATTAATTCTAAAGATTTCAAAGACATCTATCTTAACAATTACCTAACGTTGAAATTTACAAAACACAAAGGAATTGTTCTGCTGTGATGATAAGTAGAAGTCCAGATCTAAACCCTATCAAAAATGTCTTGAATATGGTGGTATTATGTTAATAAAAGAGATGTATTAAAATAAATAATAATAAATATAAAAAAAACTGAAATTGAAACTCGGTTAATTGAGGAGCGAAAACTGTAAAAAATGAGTTTTCAGATCAATGTCAAAAGTTCGTGCATACATCAGGAACATGGACATTACATTGGCAATTATTAGTGGGACGTAAAGAAATAACAGAAAATGTGGAAGCAACAAAATGCAAACAAAAGTTTAAGAGAAAGAATCAGTACAGAAAATAGAAAATAAGATCGAGTCAATGAAAAATAGTATAAGCATTATGGCGATGACCAACACAATTATTGTTATTCTCATTATTTGAAGATGAAAAAGAGTTATTACTGTCATTATTTGAAGATGAAAAGGACAAAATAATGAGGAAGAAAAGTACAGTTGGTACATAAAATAGAAATACATGTACGTACTAATTTCTTTCTGAGAGAGGAAGATGAGTTTAGAAAATGACACTGACACACAAAAGTTCGGTCGAAGGTAGTGGTATGACTCTGTATTTGGGTACGGATAAATGGAGAATTTGGCATCGCAGAAATAATGGTGATTGTTAATAAGAATAGACAAGAGAGATCGGAGTTTCTTTGATGTGGTATAGGTAGTGGATAAACTTTAGAAAGCAGACAAAATTGGAGTTGTACAGTGCCGAAAACTGTCCAGCTTTCGGCACTGATTTCAGGCGAAGATAGGTTTCAAGAGTCCAGTTCTTGTAGCTGAAGGAAATGCAGAACTCGGTGGTTCTTTGTTCAATTTTCTGACCATAGTATAAGTGTAAGGGGGAAGGGGGGGGGGGGGCAGGAATGTTAAGTTTCTGCGAAGAATGGAAGCTTTAATAATATTCTATGAGAAGAATCGAAATTAATACTTTTTTAAAAAATCCAAAAACTGTGACGTCTTTTCCTTTCTATGTCAAGTTGTCTATCGCAAGTAAGTCAACTTGCATACAGAAATTACAAGAGTTGGTCCCTTGAAACATCACGTCCTTGCTGCAAATCATGTCAAAAAATTAGATTCAAAACCTGTCCTATTTACAACATGAGTTTAATCTTTGAACACCCAGAGTCCACAACAACAATAATCGTTCGTTTATTTCAATAGTTGCAATTTCTTCAATATCATCCACTTTCTAACTGCATCCACTGTCACGTATCCTATGTCGGACAAACCAAAACTCCTCTATACACATTAAAAATCAAGCAGTGCCAAGATTTTCCATTTATCTGTATCTACATACATACCATTACAACTCCATCTTCTAACAAATTAAGGTTTTAAGTCAGTGTCTTCGACATCTCGCTCAGAAGGAAATAGGCACACATTTTTATTCTATCTTATTTCTGTTATACAGTATATTTCAATTTCTTTTTGTATTTTTTCCCCGAACTTTCTTCATCATACTAATACTATTACTTTTACAATTTTTTCTTTGATTCTTGCTACTTCTACAGATGTCTCTCAATTGATTTTCTACAGAAGGTGTCCCCTCTTTCTAGTGTTTTCTCTTCTTCCTGATAATTTACTTTGACCTGCCATATGTTCTCCCCTCGTACACCCTCCATTCCAAAAGAAACCGAACTTTTGAAAACAAGTAGTACCACTAGTGCCATCTGTTGTAATATTTTACCGGTAGATGGCGTAGTCCCTCATTGACAACTGACATTTGGATGCACGGCAACAAAGTTATTGCGTTTCAACTGTCAGTGTGTTGTGTACATCGGTCGGAAAATGAGTTTCAAACAACGAGCTGCAATTGAGTTTTGTGTTAAACTGGGTAAAACTTTTAGTGAAACGCACCAAATGCTACAAAATGCATATGGTGATGAGTGTCTATCCCGTACGCAAGTTTACGAGTGGTTCAGGTGATTCAAATCGGGTAGAGAGACGCTGGATGATGACGAAAGATCAGGCCGTCCCAGAACCGGATTATCGGAAGAAAACATCGAAAAAGTGCGTGAATTCATCAAACATAACAAAAAATCGTCGGTGAAAGTTATTGAAATGGAATTAGGCATTCCTCAAACAACCGCATACCGCATTTTGACCGAAGTTTTGGGCCTTAAGAAGGTTAATTCGCGGTTTGTACCACATAAACTCACCGAAGACCAAAAAGTTGATCGAATTGCGCATTGCAAAGACATCGTCAAAAGTGCTCGGCAGGATCGAAACTTCTTGAAATCGATTGTAACTGGTGACGAGACGTGGTGTTTTGAATATGAGCCCGAAACAAAGCGGCAAAGTGCTGAATGGAGAGCGCCGGATGAAGGAACACCCAAAAAAAGTCGCTTGGTGAAGTAAAAAGTTAAGGTGATGCTGATTTGTTTTTACGATTCAAAAGGAATTATCCACAAAGAATTTGTTCAGCCCGGCCAGACAGTCACTGGAGAGTTTTACTTGGGCGTCATGAAGCGTTTGCTGGCAATAATTCGTCGTATTCGGCCCGAATATCGCGAAATCGGCAGTTGGACTCTTTTGGACGATAATGCACCATCACATCGTTCGCGACTTGTAACTGAATTTTTGGTCAAAAATCACATTATTCGGTTGCATCATCCGCCCTATTCACCAGATCTCGCTCCGTGCGATTTCTATCTGTTCCCGAAACTGCATTTGGCGATGAAAGGAAAGTGGCACGCATCGATTGATGCCATTGAGAAGGCGACGACCGCCGTCCTAAAGACCATTCCAATAAAGGACATGGAGAAGTCGTTTGGCAACTTGTTGGAGCGTGCAAATATGGGTATCGATGCAGAAGGGGAATACATTGATTAATAAAAATGATTTGTTCCAAAATGTACATTGCTTTTTTGTTTTTTTAAAACGTTCGGTTTCTTTTGGAATGGAGGGTGTACTTTTTAAGCACAATATTCAGTATGATTGATAATGACAAACAATCCAACTTTTGTCTCGAGTATTCTCTTTCTTCGCTTCTACGCTCAAATTACGTGCCACTCAATCTCTTCTCCCTAACTTTAATCTCGGTATATGCACACTTTTGTTTATGTAACAGATAAAAGTGATTGATATTTCAACATTTTCTTCTACTGGCAAAACTCCAGAAATATGGTATTAGGGGTGTAGTACATGAATGGTTTCGCTCGTACCTGACAAACAGAAAACAAGTAGTAAAAATACAAAAAATAATTAACAATAAGCAAGTCACATTTTCATCCAAAACTGCTACTATCTCTGCTGGTGTTCCTCAAGGCTCAATTCTTGGACCAATTCTTTTCTTTTATTTTACATAAATGATCTTGTTCAATATATGTATCCCCAACATATTGTACTATATGCTGACGATGTAAATGTCCTTGTAACAGCGGACAATACAGTTGAACTAGAAAGTAAATTAAAACAAACTGTGGAGCGTTTGATAAAATGGACATCTCAGAATCAACTGCTGATAAATGCAAAGAAAACAAAAGCACTAAATTTTCATTACTCATGTACATCTCGAACAGTACCACCCATTGTGATAAATTCAACTGATGTAGACTATTCAAAATCCACTAAATTTTTAGGTGTAACAATAAGCAATAGGCTTACATGGGATGCACATATTACTGAGCTAAACAGCAAATTAAACCGTACCTGTTTTGTCATTTATAGACTACGTGGTTCAGTGTCAAAAGAAACTTTGCTGTTATTGTACTATGGTAAGTTTCAATCCTTGTTAAATTACGGAATAATTTTCTGGGGAGCCTCCTATTCCAGTGTTACTACTTTTCGTCTACAGAAAAAGGCAATAAGATCTATTTTTAATCTGTCACCAAGGTCCTCATGCAAAAGGGTCTTTCAGTCAAATAAAATTTTAACTGTGCCTTGTCTGTACATATACAAAAGTATCATATATGTAAAGAGACATGAAAGTAGTTTTCTTCATGTTGACGATGTACATTCATACAACACACGACAAAAGAATAACATATTCACAGCATACCAAAACTATGCGTGCACCAAAAGAAGTGTTCTTCCTATGTCCGCTAAGTTGTTCAATAAGCTCCCAAGTTATTTGAAGGATATCAAAAACATACGAAATTTCAAAAATGAACTTAGTTTTATTTAGTTTTTAATGAATTTAGTTTTTTGTGTAACAAAATGTATTATCATATTAATGAATACTTGGGTGACAGTTTGTAAAATAATGTAATATCAATTATATTGAAATGTCTTCTAATTATTTGACAAGTCCTATGTACTGGTCTCTGACCAATAATGTACGACATGGATGAATAAAGAACGAATGAATGAATGAATGAATTTTATTTTCCTCCCAATCCCAATAGTTGGAACCAGGAATCGACGCAAGCATGAAACTTGACTAGAAAACAAGTGAGTTTTGTTTCACAGTGTAAAACTCAGTAGACTTCTAAACTATTGGAATTCAATATTCAAACTTGAAGTTGCAAAGCTGTAACTACTGGTTGCAATAGATTAATAAGATTCAACCTGTTCTTCTCACGCTGAATCCATACCAAAGAGTTACTACTCACTATGCTTTACTGTTTTTGTTCTCCGGCAATAAAGGTCGAAACCAGAAATCAATAATTTCAACAACTTCTAGTAGTCTGTTGCGGATGATATGTATTCTTGTGACTGTGAATCGATTTCCCAGAACCGTTTGTCGCTGTCTATTACCATTTTTATTCTATGGTATTAATGTTGAAACAAGGAATGGTTAATTTAAACCACTTCCGAGTTGGACAGAGGGTTAATGAAAATGATGAAATATTCTTGGGACGCTGAATCGATTATTATTATTATTATTATTATTATTATTATTATTATTATTATTATTATTATTATTATTATTATTATTAAAAAAACACGTCGGTATCTCTTACCGTTTTTGCTCCACGGAACTCAGTATTGAAATCGGAAGTAGTAGTAAATTTCAATCATTTCCGATTTTGGTAGTGTGTTGCGGGTTGTGAAGTTATACTCTCTTGAGACACTAAATAATTGCAGAAAACCGCTTCCTATTACCAATTATGTTCTATGGCGATAAATATTGAAACCGGAAATGGCTCATTTGAACCATTTCCTGTTTGAATAGAGAGTTAATGGAGAAGATGGTACTTATTCTTGGGACGGTGACTAGATTGAAGAAAACCGCATCTCGATATCTCTTACACCATTCTTGCTTTGTGGAAATCAGTATTGAAACCGAAAGTAATATTAAATTTGAACCACTTTCGATTTTGGTAGAGTGTTCGAGATAGTCATGATACGTTGCCTTGAGATGCTGAATCGTTTATCTGTTACCGTTTTTATTCTATAGCTATAAACGTTGAAACCGAAAATAATTAGTTTGAACCACTTCCAGTTTGAATAGAGAGTTAACGGGAGATGGAACCTATCCTTCGGATGCTGAATTGTAAATGAAAAAATGAAATCTTTCAGTTTTACGTCCCACGGTTAGGCTAAAGGGGACGGTGATGATAAGTAATGAATTAAATGGTGGAATGAAGAAAGTGGGAGAAAACGGGAGAACCTCGAGAAAACCCACGCACACGGTGTTTGTCCACCACAAAGTTCACTTGGCGGGGGCTGGGAGGATGCTGAATTGATTACGAACAACCGCATCTCAACATCTCTTACTACTTTTGCTTTGATACCTGTCGACATACAGACGGACGGACAAGGTCGTTCTATAGGACTTCCGATACTTATGCATAGCACAGTTTGGAAGTCTAATAATACGAATATTATAATACAACATGCTATACTCTATAGTGTAATGTTTCATCCAACAGGAAAGGGAAGAGGAGAAGAAAATTCACGGAAGAGGGAAAAATCTTTAAAACACCAGCTTTAGACAGCATCCAGTAACGTTATTATGTTCACATGTTGAAACTGGAGGAAGACAAAACTCACGGAACAGGAGGTGACTGACTGTTCGTTTATCTTAATCCACTCAGAGGGTGCACATAAGTGAATTTTAGAGCGCAGTTGTGCCTAGGACTTTTTCTTTTTGGAATGTGGGCATTTATAAGAAAAAAACAAATATTTAGATAGGTAGCTAACAATTTGTCTCTATTACGAAGACAAGAAGTTAAGAAATTGAATAAAATTTAGTATACATAGCAAGTTACTTTGGTTTTGTTACAACCAACGCCGATTTTCTCTACTTTTTTCGGTGGGAAAGGAGGAATTGTAAATTTGGAGGATTGTACTCAATCACTTGGAGGGCTGAGGGTGGATAGGCACCATTGCTGCACTGAAATCTAGCAACAGTATTACCAGGGTGGCCACTCATTTGGAATTTCAAAATTCCCTGACTTTTCCAGAAATTTTCCCGGTTTTCCAGAAAATTTCTAGAGAGATCTAAAATTGGTATATCATTGTTTTTCAAAGCTTAAACAGAAGCTACAAGTGAAATGCAATGTGGACTAGAGGATCATTATTAAAAAAAGAATCACAAAAAACACTAGTGAAGAAAAATAGTCTAATTTTAATCACTTACTTGCCTAATTTTCAATTCTCCTGTGTGTTTCCACTCCACTGTAACTAACTGCTGCACAGAACGAGAAGAGGAATGTCTATCCCTATCGCTTTCCAACCTTAAGCTTAATACTAGTCACAAAAGTACACACACTTACAGTCCAATACTAAAACACAAATTACTGGAACGAACACTACTTTACTGAAATGTTTTAAAACCTCAAATCACAGATTTGCAGTTCACTAAAATCAAACTAAAGTTAAGACCACATCCACTTAAAAGTTTTAAGACTTCAAACCAATAAGCTCATTATCAATTGCAGACAGTTTCTCCTTGACATCATTCAACAACTTCATTTTCTTCGCCTCGAGTTCAATAACTTTATCCTTAATGGCATTTCTCTTCTTCTGTTTCTTCTCTTCCTCTTCTTGATTCCTCAAAGACTCAACATATACTCCATGAGCATTGCGGGCTGCAAGGACAACCCTCTTTGTAATTGGAAACTTATCAATACCACCCACAGCTGAAATTTTATCATGTACCTGCCTGAGTGCAATTAGACTCAACTCGCTTTGATTTTCAATTAAACATTCTTTGTTGATTGAAAATCCCCTCTCCACACTAGCATTTCCATGAGATAAAATGAGGAGAAATTTCACAAAATCAGTCATATGTATTGAGCATGCGCCTAAATGCAGCATCTCCATCCAATGGTAATCTAATCTCTTACTTTTCCTGTCATAATTCCTCATTGCTTCCACCATTGATTTCTAGCAAAAACTTTGAATTCACCTTGGATTTCATCAGCTAATGTTCTTAAAATCCAATTCTTGGATACTACAATTTCTAGGCAATTGGACAATCTCTTTGCAGCTACAGTGTCATCCATAACAAACACACTTGGATCCAGGAAAGAAATTGCTCTTGTCAGGTTGAATTTTAGAGGTGACCTGTCCATTATTTTCAGTATGAATTTCTGACATCCTGCGCGAGTCTTGTCGAAATTCAAGAGTCTGTCTATCCGATACGGTATTGGTTTTTCGTATAGCATCCTTTGATGTGTACCCAATGTTTACAAACTTGGCTGGCTTTAAGTTTTCGCTATTATTGAAATCAATCTTAACTAATGGCCGGCCTTCCAAAACACTATCTTTCACAAAACGACCTGCAACAGACAATACTATGGCCTGGAGCAAGTTGTAAAGGAAAGGAGCTAATGGAGCTTCTCCCTGAAATTCGCGCAGGAAAGGTTCAACAGTTTTTGCTAATGTGAAAAAGCCAAGTTTTGCACCAAGCAGGTTATCATTTGTGAAATGTCTTACAGTATCAAAGCTTTTGCACTGTGGTACTTTCTTCTCATCAACAGCCCACTGTAAGTATTTCTTTACGTTCGGTAATATTTCCATCGCCCGGCAAGCAACGACTGAATTTTCTGTCCATCTAATGCTGCAAATTTTTTTTTTCGGAAACACAGAAGACCCTGTGCATCTTATGTAATCTGCACGATGAGCTGGAACGTTTTTGAATAAATTATAAGACGCCCTTAGGAATTCTTCTAATTTCCAACCTGTTGCTTGCATGGCAGCTTTAAAAGCACAATTCATAGTATGCAGCCCACAACTTCCAATATCAAGAAGAATTGGATCTGAAGGTGAACTTGCAAGATCTTTCTGCAGGTCACTTAAAAATTTGAAGTTAACATGTGGGCCATCCATCGAAACTTGAACAATTTTCTTGAGATCCAAGCCTAAGATACCATTCTTGAAACTAACTTGAATGTCTGCTGACGTTGAATGTCCGAGGAACACTGAATTTAAATATCTTGCTGGCACTTGGTTTCTTTCATTGTCCCAAAACTGAATCGTAAGGTCCATTTGCTGCTTTTGCGAGACTTTGTTAAGGCTTTCATCAAACCCAATAACATAATGCTTGCAAGATTCTATTTCTTTGAGATGATCACCTTTAAAAAGTCGTCCAAGACCATGAACGATAGTATAAGCTAACTTGGTACGTTGTAATTGCATCTTACTACAAATTTCGCTATCAGGGAATATATATACTGAACCGGATGGTTAGTGCGTGTGCGTACGATGCACGTAGTCCCGGGTTCGATTTCTTGTGGACACTCAAAAGTTTTGGTGTTGGCCCAGAGAGTATGGAGAGGACAATTATGGAGCTACCTGTATTAAGAAGTAGCGGACTTCGGTCTAGAAAGCCGGCATTAACAACTTTAGGTAGGCCCGGGTCCCAAAGGTTTTGTCGTGCCAGCAGTGGCGTGCGGTGGTTATGCAACAGTTTTTGATTGCACATAGAAATACACGCATTAACCAAAATTCCACACATTTTATGGAATTCGACACACATTCGGAACTCTTTCGGCAGAAATACTCAACTATCGTTCAGCCTTTATATTTATCACGTGACTACCAAAACGGGATGCAGGGGCGCAGCCCCGAGCGAATTCTGGAAATCAAGCAGCCATCGAACTAAACAAGTTTGTTAATTACAAAATGGTCCCGATTTCGCTCCAGCTCAATTCATGGGCAGCACTAAATGACAAAAGAATATGAAGAAAGTATGCGCAGCTCAAACCAGCAGAGCTAGATAAACAAAACCTGGAACGAAGGAGAAATCTGGAGGCGAAGCCCCCAGCGACCAAAGCTATTTTGTATATAAATAAACCGGCTAAATGGCTAGGAATACAGCAGAACGTAAATTTTCCCCCGAGTAAAAATTCCATGTTTTTCATCAAAATTCCCTGACTTTTCCAGAATTAAAAAATTCCCTGACTTTTCCAGGTTTTCCAAATGAGTGGCCACCCTGATTACGTAACATTGGATGTCATATAAAGGTGACGTTTCTTATACTACCATCTCTTCTATATTTCTTCTTCTACTATTCTGTACGTGTCTCTTCATGGCGAAGTGGCTACTACGTGTAATCTCTGATTTAACTGTCGACAAGAATACTTCTTCCTGATAAAAACTCGAGTAGTGGTTAGGATCCTATTTTAAACAGTCTTTTACAGCGGCTGTGCTGAAAAGAAACGTTAAGCTGCAGTCACTTAACCAGTGCTGTTAGTTCCTTATCTCCCCACCTGACGAAGCATTACAAGAAAGATTGTAAGATTATATTGAAATGTGCTGTCTATGTTGTAATCATGGGCGCTGATTCTAGGAATGGGGGCCGATTCTTCCTTCTCCAAAGTTTGCTTGGGCCCCCGTATTCTATTTAAATTCTTACTGATTTCTTGTAGATGATAGCTAAAACGGAACACACACATGAATGGGCTCTTCGAAAGTTACACAGAAATCAGCGCTGCTAGTTATAATGTTCGTAATTTTTTATTATTATAACTGCACAACTATAAAAATCAACAGATGATATGGTATACAAGTCCTTGAAAGAAGAAAAATAAAATTAAAATCCCGAATTAATTTTCATAGATCTGCACATAAAATTCACTGTAAATCAAACAAAACGTTGTACATACAATTTATATATTTCCAAAAGTTGAAAATGTTCATATATTAAAAATAAATAAATAAATAAAAACTACAATACACAGTAGACACGTTACGATAACATAAAAAAAAACTTTCCATATGAATTATTTTTTCTTAAACCTGTCATAGACAATTACGAATGCCCTATCAAATTTGACAAGCAATCCAAAAAACAAAGGTATGAAATTAGAAACTGCTACTAGCTACTATTTTTGATTATTCTTTCTTAATGTCTTAGCTTGACTTTTAAAAAACGTACTACACAATTCGAATAATAAATAAAATTAAGAATTATTAATATCAATCATGAACTGAGTGTTTTCTTGGTATTTATGGTAGTATCTCATATGTGCATTCATCTTAGCTCTTTCTCTGAACATCTTGGAGCACAAATGGCACTGGAAAGGTTTCACTCCCTTGTGAACTTTTAAATGGTAATCCAACACGTGTTTCCGACTAAACGATTTAGAACATACTGGGCACACAAAGGGTCTCTCTCCAGTATGAATCCGAATATGTCTCGTCAAAGCACTATTTGAAGAAAAGCTTCGTTGACACCACTTACATGCTTTCGGTTTAATTGTTGTTGAAGATTCAGGTACAAAAACATAGTTCGATGCTAACTCACGATGTTGTTCGTGATCACTGGTTGTGAAATTAGCTTTCTCTGAAAGTTGTTGCATGTTCCTCTGAGTCTGTTGGGCTACACTGAGCACATCTGTTGCAGAAACTACACCGTGTCTTGCTGATGAGATAGTTACAAATGATCTGCAAATGAAGAAACATCAATAGCAACTTCTTCTCTTTCTTCTTTGTCTTCTGACAATAATATTCAGCAATACTTTTTCATCATCTTGAGCGACGCAATCATTTTTGAAATGTAAATGAAAGCTAGCGAAAAACTAATACTCACGATCGAATTTTGACTAAACAGCTCATATACATAATTAAATTGGATGTTAATCACTACTATCTATTCATGCAAACTCTTGTCTATCTATCTATCTATCTAACTATATATAATCATCTTGATACAGCTCAATTTCAGCTAACAAACAAACAAAAAGTCTTAAATAAATATTTTTTTAGTATCCTCTCATATTTGGCAAATACGAACTACTTTCATTTTTTTTCATATGTAAACAAATCTGCAGCAGAATCATTGTATACATTTTATTTTCACGGTACTAAAACTAGTCAAACGTGAGAATAGTTTTATGTGAAAATTTGGGTTATGCTTTTGAAGAACAAAAATATTCCAGAATAATTTGAAAGTATCTTGTAAAAGTAAGTACAGGTCTGGTTTGTATATAGCCATCGTTACCAAAATAATATACCCACTTATGTCTTGCAAAACAATCTCTAAGAATTAGTAACATTGAGTATTTGTTCACTGTATTTGACATGTATTAATGTTGTGTTGGGTGATGGCAAAGATCTTTCTGGTTTTACAAAGACGAAGGTGTAGGGGCTCAGTTAGGCTGACCGCACAGTGATAAAAGGCAGGGCACCCAAGTCGAATACACCAGTGCAATTAAAAAAAAAAAAAAAAGAAAAGAAAAAAGAAAAGAAAGAAAAAGAAAAAAAAAGAATTATAACAAGCTGAAAATTGGTGGAGATGTTCGAAGTGTTGTCCTAAATAACATTCAAATCCCAAGAAATTCCGCTTGGAGAAACCGAGATATGACATCATTAAAATGGCTGCCGACAGAATTTATCCTTTAAATTTTAAACATCGTGTCTTTTCGAGATTTTAAGGTAGCAACTTATTATTGTATCATTTACGAAGATTAGATCAGACATTGTTATTTATAGCACCCACATCGACATACGCTATCTTTATCTTCAAATGCTGTTCCTTAAAGTGAAACAAATATGTATTCTCTATTAATGACTGAAAATTTAATTATGCATAACTTTGAAACGAATTAATATAGAGAAAATGTCCTGAAGTAATTGTTATTTGCCGTTCCAAGAGTTTTCTCAACGAGCCCAAAGTCATTGTTGTATTTCTAAAACTAACGAAGCTAGTCAGGTTTATGTTGCGCTAACAATAATCGCATACAACAATTTATTGTGACGCTTTACTTATATTATACTACTTGATAAGTAGATGGCGCAACAGCTTGAATCATTATTTACAAGTCGTGACATAAAATCTAAGATGGATATTACTTCTGACTTTTTATTATTATTATTATTATTATTAATAATATTAGCATAGCTCTCTCACAACCTCAAACGTCAAAAATACTTGACTGGCTGCAGTGGCGTAACTAAAGGCTTAGGGGCCCTCCCGCAGACAGCATGGAGTGGGGCCCCTACCCTACTTCCCACTTCACGATGGCTTGAGGCCCTCCCGCAATGCGGGGTCTGCGGGGCCCTTATTTACGACCCTGACTGGTTGATCTATCCTGGATACTGAGATACATCCTGAAGGAAACATCAAGCCCTGGTTAGAATGGATATATGGATGCTATGAGTAAAACAAGTCCGAAGGAATACGATACATCAGCCATTCTTCTTTACCTTTTGTGAATAGTCCCAGAAAATCTGACTCCAATTTATACTTGC